>NC_037650.1:10454024-11054024 GCF_003254395.2 Apis mellifera
ATTTATTTTTTTACAATCATTTATTGGTATTTTATATTTACTCATGCATATTTCTTTTTGATACTTTTTATATTTTTAAACAATTTTGGCAAATTTCATAAATATTTATCACCTATATATCACTACATATAAATTATTAATATTTATATATAATTAAATATAATTATATATATATATTTCTATTTCTATAAAAAAGAGAAGAGACTCTGTTTTGGCAACATAGATTGAAAATATTCAAATATAATTTGGTTCAACTAGATAACTGAATTTGCCAACCAACTTCTTTCAGACTTCCGTATTCACAATCAGATATCTTCCTTTCTGCGAACAGCATTTAGTTTTTAATGTTATACTAAAAAATAAACTTGTGAAATTTAAATAAGCAATTTATTACAATTTGTTTATTATTAAATGCTTTATAATTACTCATAATAAATCAATGAATATTAATAATCTCCCATTTTTTAAAAATATTAATTACATAAATATTTCTCCACTAGATTCTTTACATTATATATATATATATACAGAGTATTTCCAAATTCAAATATAAGGAACATTAATAAAGATATTTTTGGCCATAAGTTTAAGTCACCGTGATTTGTGATAAGGTCACATGGTATTATTAATATGGGAAAATTAATATAAGTTCACAAGAAAAAAAAATGTTAAAATAGCATTTACAATCAAGAATCCATTAGGAGGCGGATTTCTTGGACTTGAATATGCTTCATGTCTTAACACGTTATACATTTAACAGCTTTAAAAGTCTGATTTTAGGAGTGCTCTTATATTAATTCGTATATACAATTTAGTCTCATTTAGGGACACTTTTTGAAAAATTCTTTTACCATAATTGGAACTAAAGTAAAAAAAACTGTTCAAAGGTGCATGTTTCATATATCAATATAATATATCAAACAGAAGCACTTTATAATTTCAATTTCGGTTATATACTTACATTACCTATAACAGCATCTTATATTAAATATTAATATAATATTTATAATATAATGTATATGTAATATAATAAAATTTACGGCTAATCCTGATCCAAACTGGGCGCATTCTCCATCCTGGCCGAAACATATTTACGTTATGCCCAAATTTAACAATATGAAAAAATGAAATTTATCAATATTAAATCAATATTAATGATTATTTATTTAACTTTGGTTTTATTTAATTTTGTGTAAATGTTTGGAAATAATATACAAATAATACAAATACAATAAATACAATTTACTAAATGTAAATAACAAATTTAGCTTTTTGCATACAAACATTATTACCAACAGAAATTGAAAATAAAAATCATATTTTAAAAAATTATTAATAAAATTACATTTAAAACAAGAGATTTTTTAGAAACAACAATTATGCGCTATTCCAATGCCATTTTACATGACAGTATATTTTAATGAATTTTCTTTTTTCGCTTCTTTTGTCAATTAATATTTTAATATTAAATTTCAGATAATGACAAGACAATTTTCGTTAATTGAAATTGGTTATAAAAAAAAAAATTTAAAACTTACTTGATAGAATTTTTATATTTAATTTTTATACAAAAAATTTGTTTATAAATTATCAATTTTGAATCCATTATAATAATAAATCAATATGAAAAATTTTTTAGAATAGCATATTTTTAGATGCGCAACAATTTAGATTTGATAAAAGAAATAAATATTATCGTAGTAATTTTATGAATTATATAATTTTAAATGAGTAACTTTTTTATTTATTTATATATATAAAAAAACATATTAAAAAGTTTGAATTTAATAGCTTGATTAAAGAAAAATTGTAAAGTTTATTATTATTATTGTATAAATAAAAATAATTGAATTGTTGAGTTGAGAAAATTTTTCATTAATCAATTGTCCTCGTTTTTTTAAAAATAGGAATGAATTTTTTTAAAATAATTCCAAGCCTATGATTTTCCAGAAAACTGAATATAATAAGACATCAAATTTATTCATTAATATTTTCATTAATTTTCTATTTTATTTTTAAAAATTTATAATTGCAAATTTATCATTTTACCATAAAAATTTAAATTATCAAAATTTTATAATTTTTTTGCAAAAAATTAAATTTATATTATTTAAAGAAATTTTATTGTTTTAAATAAATTGTAAATTATAATTGGTAAATTATTAAATGCTTTTGTAATTAAAATAATTATAAATATAACACAAAAAAGAATAAAACAGTGTTATAATTTAACTTTTACTAATTTTAAATTAATATTTTTTTTATCTTTTTTGGAGACAAAAACTTTTTTATTTAATTAATTGTTAATCAATTCGTTGGTGGTGTGTGTTGGTCATGAGGTATTAATATATAGGTGGAGCGGTGTAAGAGTAAGTAAGTAAATTGGAGATCAAATTTTATTAATAAGAAGTATTAAATAATGCGTTTAGAAAATCACCAATAAGAGATTTTAGGTAACACAAACACAATGATAAACTTACATCATTAAAAAATTAGGTTTTGAGAATATACCTTTTCTTTAATTTTTCCGAGCGTTTCAGCGTAATTATGATTTACTTCTATGACCTTTGTTTAACTTTTGTTACCAATCCCGAACTTTTTTCATCTCATCAATAATGTAGAATGAAATTTAATTTTAAAAAGAGAAAATTTATATGGGATACTTGCATATGGAGAGAAAAAGTAAAAAAGATAAAGTAATTATACTACTCTCTGTAAAAGTAGGACTTCGGAAAGCACATTTTAATTTGAATCGGAAGTACTGCTCTCGCATCAACAAAGTCATATCTTTTGCCATTTAAATACTTGTTATTCCAGGGTCGAAAAATATCCATTGTTTACTCCAAGTTGGCTTGGCTCTCAATCTCAACAGCCATACATACTTTCTTTGCTTTTGAGATTATGAGTTAGAGAGATGGATGTTTTTAGATAATAACTATAGGTCATTTCATTAATGGTTTAATAAGATTGAGAGAGAGTTTGCGTTTACATCAAGGAAGGGAAGCGGACTCACATATTCTGTTCTGATTTTATGTGGTTTGAGAGAGTGATGAGAGTAATAATTATTCGAGGTTCTCGGTGGGAGTTTTATCCAAATACTCATTTTTCAATTTCTTTCATTTCAGAAAAGCATAGGCGAGGATGTACTATGAGAGAAATAGAGAATACACCGATATGGAGCGAATCTGAGTATAGTCTCCTGGAGTCATATCGCTATTGCTAAGGTGAGATTCAAAGTTATTCTTCTTTAAAGTTTGATAAACTAAGAGATGGGAATAATGATAGAAGAAGATGAGTAGAAAGAGAGTGATAGAAGAAAAATAAAAATCTAATAAGTGTACTTAAATCAAATGTGGAAATTTTATTAAGAACTAATAGACTACCACTCTGAGGATATATATATTATAATGGAAAACTATATTCTTTTATACCACGAATTTAACTTATTTATTTTGGGCGAGAGTTGAATAAAAAGAGAGGAACATATGACATTGGAAATAGAATATCCCTCCAACTGTAGTATAATAAAATTTAAGCTTACTTTAATTTTAACAACATAGGAAAATAATGTTAATAGGATGGATATACCTCTAAGCACTGAAGCCCCCGATTAGATTGTTGATTAAAAATTGATGGAGATATGCCTCTTCAGCTAACTATTATCTCGTCATTGTGTATTAACATGACGTATATATTAATGAGAGAAGAGAGCAATGGGGAATGAAATCATTCGATGTATCACGCGAAGTATTTTAATTACGTTGTACGTTTAATTATTCGACTCGAAGGTTTATTAAACTATTTCAGTTTTGTTGTGTTGTGTTTCGAAACGTTTTGCGTCAATGACACGTGTGTTATGAGTGTTACGAAAATAAGAAAAATGGAATAGAAGAGAAGATTGATGATAAATTTCACAAATATCTTGTATCACAATTTCTTTAAAAATCATAAAAATATATATATGTATATAAAAATCGGAAAGTACAAAGATTTTTCTACAAACACGTCGTTTTCAACTTAGTGACCCTGATCGCTATGAAGGCACGATTGGCAGTGGCACGTATTGTTCGATTAATGACAACCAAACCATGCGGTGGCATCGACTTGGCACACTTCCGATATTTATTTTTTTACAATCATTTATTGGTATTTTATATTTACTCATGCATATTTCTTTTTGATACTTTTTATATTTTTAAACAATTTTGGCAAATTTCATAAATATTTATCACCTATATATCACTACATATAAATTATTAATATTTATATATAATTAAATATAATTATATATATATATTTCTATTTCTATAAAAAAGAGAAGAGACTCTGTTTTGGCAACATAGATTGAAAATATTCAAATATAATTTGGTTCAACTAGATAACTGAATTTGCCAACCAACTTCTTTCAGACTTCCGTATTCACAATCAGATATCTTCCTTTCTGCGAACAGCATTTAGTTTTTAATGTTATACTAAAAAATAAACTTGTGAAATTTAAATAAGCAATTTATTACAATTTGTTTATTATTAAATGCTTTATAATTACTCATAATAAATCAATGAATATTAATAATCTCCCATTTTTTAAAAATATTAATTACATAAATATTTCTCCACTAGATTCTTTACATTATATATATATATATACAGAGTATTTCCAAATTCAAATATAAGGAACATTAATAAAGATATTTTTGGCCATAAGTTTAAGTCACCGTGATTTGTGATAAGGTCACATGGTATTATTAATATGGGAAAATTAATATAAGTTCACAAGAAAAAAAAATGTTAAAATAGCATTTACAATCAAGAATCCATTAGGAGGCGGATTTCTTGGACTTGAATATGCTTCATGTCTTAACACGTTATACATTTAACAGCTTTAAAAGTCTGATTTTAGGAGTGCTCTTATATTAATTCGTATATACAATTTAGTCTCATTTAGGGACACTTTTTGAAAAATTCTTTTACCATAATTGGAACTAAAGTAAAAAAAACTGTTCAAAGGTGCATGTTTCATATATCAATATAATATATCAAACAGAAGCACTTTATAATTTCAATTTCGGTTATATACTTACATTACCTATAACAGCATCTTATATTAAATATTAATATAATATTTATAATATAATGTATATGTAATATAATAAAATTTACGGCTAATCCTGATCCAAACTGGGCGCATTCTCCATCCTGGCCGAAACATATTTACGTTATGCCCAAATTTAACAATATGAAAAAATGAAATTTATCAATATTAAATCAATATTAATGATTATTTATTTAACTTTGGTTTTATTTAATTTTGTGTAAATGTTTGGAAATAATATACAAATAATACAAATACAATAAATACAATTTACTAAATGTAAATAACAAATTTAGCTTTTTGCATACAAACATTATTACCAACAGAAATTGAAAATAAAAATCATATTTTAAAAAATTATTAATAAAATTACATTTAAAACAAGAGATTTTTTAGAAACAACAATTATGCGCTATTCCAATGCCATTTTACATGACAGTATATTTTAATGAATTTTCTTTTTTCGCTTCTTTTGTCAATTAATATTTTAATATTAAATTTCAGATAATGACAAGACAATTTTCGTTAATTGAAATTGGTTATAAAAAAAAAAATTTAAAACTTACTTGATAGAATTTTTATATTTAATTTTTATACAAAAAATTTGTTTATAAATTATCAATTTTGAATCCATTATAATAATAAATCAATATGAAAAATTTTTTAGAATAGCATATTTTTAGATGCGCAACAATTTAGATTTGATAAAAGAAATAAATATTATCGTAGTAATTTTATGAATTATATAATTTTAAATGAGTAACTTTTTTATTTATTTATATATATAAAAAAACATATTAAAAAGTTTGAATTTAATAGCTTGATTAAAGAAAAATTGTAAAGTTTATTATTATTATTGTATAAATAAAAATAATTGAATTGTTGAGTTGAGAAAATTTTTCATTAATCAATTGTCCTCGTTTTTTTAAAAATAGGAATGAATTTTTTTAAAATAATTCCAAGCCTATGATTTTCCAGAAAACTGAATATAATAAGACATCAAATTTATTCATTAATATTTTCATTAATTTTCTATTTTATTTTTAAAAATTTATAATTGCAAATTTATCATTTTACCATAAAAATTTAAATTATCAAAATTTTATAATTTTTTTGCAAAAAATTAAATTTATATTATTTAAAGAAATTTTATTGTTTTAAATAAATTGTAAATTATAATTGGTAAATTATTAAATGCTTTTGTAATTAAAATAATTATAAATATAACACAAAAAAGAATAAAACAGTGTTATAATTTAACTTTTACTAATTTTAAATTAATATTTTTTTTATCTTTTTTGGAGACAAAAACTTTTTTATTTAATTAATTGTTAATCAATTCGTTGGTGGTGTGTGTTGGTCATGAGGTATTAATATATAGGTGGAGCGGTGTAAGAGTAAGTAAGTAAATTGGAGATCAAATTTTATTAATAAGAAGTATTAAATAATGCGTTTAGAAAATCACCAATAAGAGATTTTAGGTAACACAAACACAATGATAAACTTACATCATTAAAAAATTAGGTTTTGAGAATATACCTTTTCTTTAATTTTTCCGAGCGTTTCAGCGTAATTATGATTTACTTCTATGACCTTTGTTTAACTTTTGTTACCAATCCCGAACTTTTTTCATCTCATCAATAATGTAGAATGAAATTTAATTTTAAAAAGAGAAAATTTATATGGGATACTTGCATATGGAGAGAAAAAGTAAAAAAGATAAAGTAATTATACTACTCTCTGTAAAAGTAGGACTTCGGAAAGCACATTTTAATTTGAATCGGAAGTACTGCTCTCGCATCAACAAAGTCATATCTTTTGCCATTTAAATACTTGTTATTCCAGGGTCGAAAAATATCCATTGTTTACTCCAAGTTGGCTTGGCTCTCAATCTCAACAGCCATACATACTTTCTTTGCTTTTGAGATTATGAGTTAGAGAGATGGATGTTTTTAGATAATAACTATAGGTCATTTCATTAATGGTTTAATAAGATTGAGAGAGAGTTTGCGTTTACATCAAGGAAGGGAAGCGGACTCACATATTCTGTTCTGATTTTATGTGGTTTGAGAGAGTGATGAGAGTAATAATTATTCGAGGTTCTCGGTGGGAGTTTTATCCAAATACTCATTTTTCAATTTCTTTCATTTCAGAAAAGCATAGGCGAGGATGTACTATGAGAGAAATAGAGAATACACCGATATGGAGCGAATCTGAGTATAGTCTCCTGGAGTCATATCGCTATTGCTAAGGTGAGATTCAAAGTTATTCTTCTTTAAAGTTTGATAAACTAAGAGATGGGAATAATGATAGAAGAAGATGAGTAGAAAGAGAGTGATAGAAGAAAAATAAAAATCTAATAAGTGTACTTAAATCAAATGTGGAAATTTTATTAAGAACTAATAGACTACCACTCTGAGGATATATATATTATAATGGAAAACTATATTCTTTTATACCACGAATTTAACTTATTTATTTTGGGCGAGAGTTGAATAAAAAGAGAGGAACATATGACATTGGAAATAGAATATCCCTCCAACTGTAGTATAATAAAATTTAAGCTTACTTAATTTAACAGACATAGGAAAATAATGTTAATAGGATGGATATACCTCTAAGCACTGAAGCCCCCGATTAGATTGTTGATTAAAAATTGATGGAGATATGCCTCTTCAGCTAACTATTATCTCGTCATTGTGTATTAACATGACGATATATTAATGAGAGAAGAGAGCAATGGGGAATGAAATATTCGATGTATCACGCGAAGTATTTTAATTACGTTGTACGTTTAATTATTCGACTCGAAGGTTTATTAAACTATTTCAGTTGTTGTTGTGTTGTGTTTCGAAACGTTTTGCGTCAATGACACGTGTGTTATGAGTGTTACGAAAATAAGAAAAATGGAATAGAAGAGAAGATTGATGATAAATTTCACAAATATCTTGTATCACAATTTCTTTAAAAATCATAAAAATATATATATGTATATAAAAATCGGAAAGTACAAAGATTTTTCTACAAACACGTCGTTTTCAACTTAGTGACCCTGATCGCTATGAAGGCACGATTGGCAGTGGCACGTATTGTTCGATTAATGACAACCAAACCATGCGGTGGCATCGACTTGGCACACTTCCGATCGCGGACGCTCACTAAGGAAACCGAAGGTGAACCAAAACGAAACGAAGAAACCTCGTCCCATGGACACGCATATCTCGAACAATGTTCCCGTGCTTCCGAGCAGTATCTCGGTTCACCTCGGTTCGATCCTTCCCAGCCACGGCGGCCGAGGCGCTGCGATCGCGAGTAAAATCCCCACGGAAAGAAACGCAGACGAACAATTACGCCGGTTGTTCTAGGCAAGTGGAGCGAAATCCACGATCCATGAACTAGAACCAGCCTCGTTCTTCCGAGACACACTCGATTGGATCGATTCGCCGGTGTAAAACCGGCTGGGCGTCGGCGGCGGCGGCTGCTGCCAGCAGAAAAGAGACGGAAAGAAAGAAAAAAGTACGGGTCCAGAGTATGGATGGAGAGGGATGGACTGGATGTGGACCGGGCAGGGAAGAAGAGAAAGAGAGAGGGAGAGAGAGAGAGAGAGAGAGAGGGAGAGACGAGTACGTAGAGAAGAAGAAAGATCGAGGCTCGATCTCTCTGTGAAGTGCCTCTGGCCGCTGGCCTCTCCCCTTCCCGCCCACCAACAACCGATCTCCTTCTTCAGTGCCGGCGCCGCACGAGTTTCCTACAGGTGGAAACTTACAACCTGCCCCACGATTTTTTACCTTCCGTACACCCAGACCCCGTCCGAACTTCGTGGTTTCGAACGTGACACGATTACCTCTATTCTCTGATAAATAATCATTCCGCCATTTTCTTCTCCTATGTAATAAATAATTATTATTTAAGGGATGGTTAAAACGAAAGATAATCCATGAAAGTTTTTGCATGGTTCGTTCTTCACTTTTGGAAGAATTGAATCGAATTGATCAGATTGAATTGACGTCTAATATCTAGGTGAATGGGTTTCTTTAAGAAAATTGAAATTGTTCGATGAAAAAATGAGGAGTGATATTTAGAGAGAAGTTTCAGAAAGAATTTGAAACAGATGTGCACGTATTAATGAGATTTCCTCGATGGATTTATGAGAAAGTTGGATTTAAAGATTGGTGTTTATCGAGAGGGGCACCGAATCTTAGTATTACGCACCTGCTCCTCATACCACGTCTCTACCTAAACCTCCTGCGTTCAACCTGCGCGGCATCGCGTCGTAGGCACTGGTAGATAGGATACCCGTGGATCTCCCTCCCTCGTTCCTGGTCCCCTTTGCTCTACGTCTCTGTTAGCGATGGATTCGATGCTGAATAAAGCTTTTCAGTAGAAGCAAATTTCGCTTGCAACATTGTTGAGAAATTGATCGGAATTGTACGATGAGAACAACAATATTCCTTTAGGGTAATTTTAAGTATTCTAACGATAAAAATATATTTGCATTTCTACAACGAAAAATTTTAGTGTGAAAGTGAAAATGAAGAATTTCAGAAAAATTTTATGTATATTCGTGTACATAACATGATGATTTAACCAATTATTATATTTATTTATCTGATTTTATCGTAACGTATTTACGATTCCCTGTTCCAACAAGTTGTAAATTACATTAATGTAATCATCGTGTCACGTTTCTTAAATCCTCTGTAGGAATTTACGTTTCTACATTGCTTCAAGTCTTATTTGCGTGTTCAATTTAAATTTTCATGCAAATTAAATTCAACCCGTACGCAGACTATGCAAATATATCCTCGCATGTTTGTCCATGCATGTTGGAGTAAAATCACTCCCGTATTTCTGCACTCCTGACTTTCTTTCCATTTAAATTAAACCCTTTGCGGACATAGTGGACACTAATGTGACATTAATAACGCTACTTGATTAAATTCCTTAGATTTTTGTATCACGTACACGAGATAAAATCAATCACTTTTTCATTCATACTGTATTGCTACATAACTACTTGTATACCAAATTAAAAATAATCGTTGTACTTCGTAGAAACAAAAATATTATGTATATATACATAATATACATAATATTTCATATTCAAAATATTTAAAAAAATTCATCAAAATAATTATTTCTGCATTATCTAATAAATTAAAAATTTATCGTTAAACAATTAACAAATTAATTTGCATCCATTTTGTCTGTATATCGGTCGACCATAAATATAGTCCAACATTTGTATGTGTACAATCTTTGGAATAAATATCATGAAACTTGTTCCATCGGAATCCTTAGGCGGAAGGGTGTCGATCCCATCGCTAGGGCCTGCTCCAGGTTCTCCTGCGTCTCGGTTGGACTCCCATTGGCCGGTTCCATCGGACTCTGTCGCACCGTGGTCGGGCCAGGAGCGAGGCAGTCGGCGCACAGCATCCAGCAGCAGCGCTACTAGCGGCAGCCGAACGGAAAGACTCCCAGGCAAGTCGTGGCCGGTTACTTGTGTGCCCGCGTGCGTGTAGACTATGCGTGTGCTTCGGCTGCGTGGGTGTGCGCCGAGGTAGCCTACCTGGCGGCGTCCAACACGCAGTAAACCGCGCGCTCCTTCGTATCCACAATCGTGAAACTGAAGGGACGGGTGTCGCGTCTCTATGCTCGCCAACCGCGATTTTATACCTTTTCCGTATTAACCTCGCCTCGAGGGCCAAGTGTTGCGCCAAGATTTCTTTTGAAGGAGAGCAGTGTTTCTCGCTAGGGTGTCGTGAAGAGTTTATTCGAAGAGTTCGTGTTCTGCGAGTGCGTGCGGATTCGAAAACTCGTGTATCCCTCTCGTCAAGTTGGCCCACAAGTGTATCGTGTATGTGTGATTACGCGAGTGCTAGTGGATGGTTTCGCGATAAAACGACCGAAATACGATCAGTGATATCGTTCGTGAAAGCGACTCGATGTAGCCTGTACTGGTGTCGCGACGAATGCTTCCGCCAGCGATCGTTGAACAGGATCACACGTCGGAGATGCGACGGTGGACCGATATCGGTGGAGAGTAAACGCGAGATCGGGAAGTGTTCTCGACGGCCGACGTTTCCCTGGTGAGCTTATATTCTATGGATCGAAAGGATTTTTTGGTCGTGGTTTGGCGTGGTTTCGTTCGCTTCGATTTCGATGGGTGACTCGGAGGGATAGAGGAGAGGATAGTGGTCCACGTTCGTCACATTCCAGTGGGCATTGGCGATTCCAACATGGCCGCTAGGACTAGCCGTGACCGCTGGGTCCGCGGAAGCCATGTTGGCAGGTGTGCTCGGCTCGAGATAACCAGTTCACGATCGTGGAACGCACGCGGCTGGCAAACGGGAGCGTACGTTCCACGTATTATCGCACAATTGTCTGAGGAACGCGAATTATGAGATAAAATCTTGTCCTCGGTGATGATATGAATTTTAATAATTGGTCATGGGTTAGGAAGAATTTGTTTTGTTTTGTGTTGGTTTCATGCGATTGATTGTGTGTTAATGGGATATTAATTATTGCGAATGGGTTGTTGTGGATCGAAGTATTTTGTTCTTTTTTTTTATTCCTTGATAGTTTAGTGTTAAAGTTAACTGAACGAGATTCTTAAAATAACTATATTAGATAAAAAAATTAAGTTCAGAGATACTTGAATTTGAGATTTGATTTGAAGTGAGATGAAAGTAATAGAATCTTTTAATTGTACTCGAAATGTATTGCAAGTGAAAGTTTTTGGCGAAGACGATTACGATAATGACATGGAGTATTAGAGAAGAATAATATTTCTCAGAATATGAAACTATGCGTATCGATGTTTAATGGAAGTCACAGACGAATGCAAGATGGCGGATATGTTTAACGTTTACATTTAACCTTGTCACGTGGATTCCTGCAATTAGTTAATTCCAAAGAATTAATGATAATATGCATATGTGTTAGTATTGTATTCGAAATACTTAGATCTTTTTTCAAATAAATTTTTTTTATTTATTTTTTTTATCCAATGGAAACTGAAAAGAGAATTAAATTCAGAGAAAGAAACGTATACAAATGTAGATGAAGTCCTTGAATTCCAAATCATTTCGTAATCAAAATGTACGTTACCATTTTGCAACAATGTGAAAGTCAATTTAAACTGTGTCGTTTCAATGTATTCGTTGTTTCAGTTTGTTTTTCTTCTTTTTTTTTGTTTTTAGAAGTGTGAATCATTTGTTTTCGCGTAAACGTCATAAAATTGCATATTTATTGTTTTATCTTATCAGAAAGTAAAATAGAAGTAGAAATATTTAACAACATGATATGTCACGAAAAATAATATCCATCAATTTATATCGTTTACATTTATAAAAATTAATAAAAGTATTAATCGAAGCAAATCAAAAACAATATGAGTGAAAAACATTGTTTATTCCATTTTTCATAATATTTTATTAGATTATTTGTAGACAATAATAAATACGACCAAATTAATACACCACATATAAATAAAACTCCCAAATCCAAACTCAATTCATCAGTTCGACAAACTCACGCGAATCTTTTTATCGATAACTATCCAGTTAAAGATTCGAATTGCACCAATCGATTCATAATTTTATTCACTCGTGTCACAATTTCCCTCTTTAATGAGCATAAACTACACTACATCCATATCCATTCGTGTCATCGCGAGATTTAAACTAAGCAGAAGTCAGCAGCAAAAGGGTTGATTCGAATTACAGGTGTCATCGGTATGCCGACGGACATCGTGGCGTCGTCGGCCTCGGCCTCGGCCACGGTCACGGAGGAGACGAGCAGGGGTCGAGAGCTGGGCCTTGGGCCGTCACCAAGGTCGGCTCCCTCTTCGGCGGGCGCATCATCCTCAGGATCAGCGGCGCAGTCGACCTCGAGGGGCTTCGACCCGTCTAGCGCTCTGGCCGCTTATCATCATCATCGACATGGTTTGGTCGCTGGATTGGGCCACCCTCACCATCGCGAATCCTCTGCATTCGTGCCCGTGGTACCTTCCAGATTACATTTGGCACCATACCCAGGCGACATGCATCCCCATCTGACCGGTCCTCCACCGTCCTCGTCGACCACGTCGAATCCGGACCACGAGGTCGGTGCAGAACCGTCCGTCGCGAGAAAATCCTCGTCCAGTTACGAGATCATGGCCATGATGGCGGACAAGCGGAAGGAACTGGCGGCAAGGGCTCTCTTGCTTCCTCCACCACCTCTGCTCGAACCACCGCCTGGTTACCCGGTATTCGCTGGCCCTTTCCCGACTGGGTCGGCACTCTATCCACCTGGTGGACCCCTCGCCCATCAACACTTGGATAGGAGATTGCTCAGAGCGCCGGGCTCTTCCGAGGAGGATGCCTTCAGCCGGCTCGTGGAATGCGACTCGCCGCCCTGACCCACTGACTGCCGGCCAAAAGCTTCTTCTTCCACTCGCCCTTCCCCTCGGCCCCTCCCTCCCTCCCTCCCCCCTCCCCCTCTTCCTCACAGCCAGCTGTATTCAGCTCTGGCTTAACTTCGGGCGGGAATATTCAGAATCTATGCCTCTGTGCGTGTACGTGTATTATAGTAGAATCCCGCTACTCGAATCCATTGCTCTCGAAATTGTATCTCGATGATACCGGATCGATGCTTCCGGTGCGGTTGAGAGGGAGGGAGGGAAAGTCCTCGATGGATGCGGTTTTCGGTGTTATCATTGAATATGGAATCGAGAGAGGAGGGCGAGGATTAGGGGGAGGAAGTTGATTTTCGAATATTTGGAGATAGATTTTGATATATATAGGAGAGAATTTTGAATAATAGTGATAGCTTGATACCGTTAACGAATTAAATTGTTCTGTTTGTCCGAGATCTGTTATTTCGTCTCATTGCATATTACCATTCACGTGAATGGATTGAATCGATCGTATTTTAATCGTATTATTAAGAATTTAAAAATTAGAAATAGTCTTTCATTCAAATAAAATTTCAGGAAATATAATTTTATCATACTTCGTTTCCATGTTGTTACAAAGGAACAAAAAGATTGAACGTGTACGTGTACGGGCTGGGGGTTTTCCAATTTTTCCTTCCACGACGATTTTCCGGGAAAATATCCCACCGAAGATAATGGAAATGAAGTAGCAATATTTGGAATATAGTCTACGCTTGTATGCACAATCGATCGTCGAGTAACGCTTATAAGGGTAATTATGATAATGAGGTCTCGAATTAGAAACACCAACTCCATCCATCTGAATTTCCCCGTTCAGAAATGAGAAGGCGAGAAGCGAGAAATTTATCATGATACAAGTAACGGGGTAAAATTTTGGGAAATACGAGTGCTTCTTCCAAATCCAAGCAACGACCTTATTCGTCACACGCGGCAAATTGACGCAGAGCCGTAAGTAGGAAGCGTTGCCACCTACCAGCCGGACGCTCTTTCTCTCAAGCTGCGCCGTTCCGATTATATTTAGACCGAGTATTACGCGGTGCTTATTTAAAGAAACGGGAAGAACGATTCCCTCTTTCCTTCTCTTTTATCCATCTCGTTTCATCTTCTTCCCTCCTCTTATTTTCGCAGCTATTCCCTCACTCCTGTTGAAGGAGCCATTCGCCATCTCCCCCCTCCACTTTGCTCCCATCTTATATTCCGCGATACGCTTCGTGTATCGTATGTCGAATATACGGGGGAATCGAATCCTCTCCGTCTCTCTGGCCACGTTTCCATGGCATTCTTTCGCGATGCGTCGCTTTCGCGAAGTAAATTTTAGTTACGGCCGTCCTTCTCTTTCTGCCTCCAACTATCTTCGTCGCGGATGGAATTCCTACACTTTTCGTCGCACACTTTGTAACACTTTGTACTCTCGCGATGAGCTGGGTGGGAGGGAGGAAGGGACGGAGGGAGGGCTGGCTTCCACAATCGATGTCCTCTCTCTTTCTGCCTCGAGTTCATACGCTGGACTGCTACTCTGGACTGTGTTTGTCTCCCGTCTGAGTGTATGGTTGAAGTTTACTCGCTCGGCTTAGATGGCGAGTTTGTTTAATTAGGTTCAAGTTTTTTTTTTGGAGAGGGATGGGTAATGTTTTAGAATTTGATTATTTCCATCTTTTTGATTAGATTTTTAAATAAGCAATAAGGTTTTTATTCGATTTATATATACAATATTGTGAAAAAGAGAATAAAATGAATTCCGAGATTGATTTTGTAATTAAATTGTTAAAAAGAGGATCGTGGTTATTATTCTTTTTTTTTTTTAAGTAAATATAATTTATATAACGTATTTCAAATAATTCTAAACGTATCTAGCGTTCTGTTCTTTTCAACTGTGTATTTCAATCGTTCGAAAAGTTTTACAATATTAACGGAATAAAAGTCAAACGTGGCACAAAGTTATATAAATATTCATCTATGGAAAGTTGAAACTATATGGAAATAAAAAGGTATGGAAAAATAAATATTTTTACTTCGATATCACTTTATCATCTTTTTCCATGACAATACTCTTTCAATTAAATTGTCAAAAATGATTTTTATTCGTTAATTATAAGAAAAATTATTATTTGAATTATATTGATTTTTATATCTTTAATAAATATTTCATTGACGTATAAATTATCAAAAATTTAGCAAGTTTCCCTATATGACAAAATATGGAATGGAAAAATTATAAGGATAATTGTTCCATTAATAATTATACAATACCTTTCCTTGAAAGATAATATTTGAAACAAATTTTTGCTTCCAATTAAATTTCCAAATAAAATTATTCATAATTCAAATTGCATTCCTTTCAATTATAAAAGTTAACCTATATCCGTCATACTTAACATTTCACATATTAGTTTTGCTTTTGAATATCCTCCTTACCTTCGTCTCTCTTCATATTCTGCATACTTATATACATAGTTTATGGTATGAATTTCAAAAGTATGCTATACTTATTTCTCACGTTTCCCATACATATAATATAATTTCTAACTACGTTATAAAAATATCAATATTTTATCATGTAACTTAATGAATAATCTACATTTTTTTGTATACCAACTTTCATATTGATCTGGAATCCTCCAAAAGTGTCCCACAAATATATTATCACCTCGTACGGACAGATGGAACGACGAAAATAAAATAATTCATCTAAACAAAAACAAGAAAAAAAAAAGTGAAAAATTATTCAAATTGAAATTTATATTCGCATAGAAACTTTTCATACGATGTATTACTTTTTCGATCACGAAAAGAAAGGGCAAATAAACGGTAACCAACTTTTTTTCACTCGTTCAACGAAGGATTAAGAGTTAGTCCATTAGCAACGTATTAACTTTAGAGACTGCGCCGTAAAACAATGAAAGCAACGAGTATCAAGTTAAACAATCCCATCGTAAATCTATCCCCAGCGTAAACTATGTACACAAGCGTCCTCTTTGGTTCTCGTGTTACGCGAAAAATTTCGATCTATTCGCGCGACTTATCGAGGATAATTCTCCTCTTTTCCCCAGGTCATAACTATCCTCGAGAAGCTTGTCGACACTCGGCACACAACCTGTAACATCCAGCATCTTTGAAGGGATGGTAAATGTTCGTTCCAATCTTCCCGACGGAGGGCATAAATTTAGCGACAGCTTTAAGATGTTACACAATGAGAACGAGACGAATATGGCGGATATATCGACCACGATTTATCACGAGAAATATTCAACTTTAAGCGCGATCAATTACTTGACCATTTCGTCCTAGATTTTTTTCTCGTTGCAATTCATTTTCTTTCCAAACGTTTCAATATTAATTATTGTATATTAATTATTGTTTTATAATTATAATTCTATAATTATATTCTTCTTCTTTTTGTTGAAATTCTATTTCAACACGTAACGCGATATCGCGTACACGTATTATAGCTTATTTTCCTACAGCGAATTTATGTAATATATTGTGAATTAATTGCAACAGTTGAACAGTAAATTGAGCCATTAACATATTGAAAGCTATATTTTATCTGTACTTAATTACACGCACACATGTGTGTACAGTTTGTTGTATATCGATAACCAACACGACAACTGAAACAACGGATTGTCAATAATAAACACCGAATGAATGTTTTTCTATGGTAGTCGTTTAATCATCGTTTAGAAAACAGACTGAATCTCCAAGCAAAGAGCAATCAGTTTTTGTGTAAAATACTCTTGATCCCAATTTCGAGCCTCATTGTTAAATATAGTCAGCTAAGTGGAATGTATTTAAAAACGATTTGTTTTCGAATGATCGGTTCAAGCATATCAGATTTATTTTAAACGAGCCTTTTTTTTTATGCTGGACAATTATCTGATTTATCCAGATGTAACGTCTATCGTTCACGAGTAACCTCGTTTAATTTTTCGTTTATTAGTTTGATAATTAATTCGTATTGCTTAGAAAATTATTTTTTTAGAAAATTAAATTTAATATATATATTATGAAAGAACGTAGGAAATGTAGTTTCTTTCTATGGAAATTTTATTTCTAATTTTAACACGGGATATTTAACTTATTCAAAAGTTGAATGAATGGATGAGATTTACCTTTTGTTAAGCTTACGCGCATTTTAACAGAGTTACGCGTTGAATGAAAATGTTAAATTCAATTAGTCGATTATTTTATATAAAGCTCGCAATTAATAATAAGAATTTAGATTGATGTGATTAAATTAAATAAGTTAATCACATGTATGAAACGTTAAATGATTAATCGATGATTAAAAAAAAATATTAATTGTCGTTATCCTTGTAGTAATAATTTCATTGAAATGCAATTTGATACGTACAGAATTACAGAATTTAATTGTAATTCTATAGTTTGTTGTACGAATATGTGTTAAACGAGAACTATTATTAATTGTTATTGACTTTTGATTTATATTCATAGTATTAAAAAATTATGAAAATTGATTGAATGTATTCACTTTTTTTTATTGATAAAATTTTCTATGAATATATTATTTTGTAATGTAATAGATACACGAGATAAATTATTCTCTTTTAATAAACTATCAACGAATGAATAAAAAAAATTATTAAATTATTATTAAATTCTAAATTTTTTTCGAAAATGCAATATTTAAAATCTGTTTATTGTTAAGAATATAAATATATAACACATAAGCAGCTATGTTATGGTTACAAGGTGAATTATAAATCGATCGATTTCAGCCTTGATTATAAAGCCTTCATTTTAAATATTCCAGTATATTTAGAAAGATAACCTTTACGTTGAGATTTACTAACCGAGTCTGAAGTATGTCCGTAGAAATCGAGGGCATTCCATTCAAGATCGATTATTTGTATTAATAAATGCAGAAAATCCACGAACAAGAGAACATGATGTAATCCTACGCTTATAACAGAATACAGATTCAACGGTAATGATCGTACGTTGGAAACATTGTTCTCTTTACTCTGCTCAATTTTCCAATCTTTTACAATACTTTCTTACGTATATACTATTATTGCGATTCAATTTTCTATTAAAATATATAAAATATTAAAATATATATAATGAAATATTGAATAAATTTACACGTTTCCCATAATACGCGTAATAAACGCATGGAAGAGAAACGAAGACAACACCCAAGCTGTTGTATACAGCTATACAACTTTAGACCATAAAACTAAAAGCGTCGTTCTCTCCACACCTAATAAAAGAAGTTGGGCAGCGTGGAATAATGAGAGAATGGTGTGGAACAACTCACCGAAACACTTGGTCTGTATCCTCTTATACATCTCCCCGCTGATCTTTCGGTGCACTATCCTCTGAGTCGTAGCCTGATACTTTTTCCTGAAGTTTCTCTCGCTTTCGGTCGACTCCTGCGAGCCCCTCCTCTCCTTCGCCACGCTCTCCAACCCAACTTCGTCGTCCGTTTCCCTGCCGTCCGGCCTCTTCCACACGTGGCTCTCCTCGAGATCGCCGATGTAAATCCACTCGCTGCTTGTGTACGGCTCCACATACGTGTCCTCGTCCTCCCGACCTTTTCAGACGTTAGAAACATAAAAACAACGGTAAAAAACTTTGCACGAGATAAATTTTCGCGCACGTGTTGTCGTTTCATATCGAGAATGGAAGTTTCTTGGAGATGTATATATATATATATATATATATAGTATATATAGAGTTTGTTGAATCTTTTTGAATTTATATATTATTTTTCTTATTCTCCATTTATATCTTGAGAAATAAATATTCTATCCATAGATATATTATTTGAACAAGTAATAAAAGAATTATAGGTTCGAATTTTTAATATTTTAATGCAAGTATATATATTTATAATATATTTAAATAATGAATGAATATTCATTCATTCTATTATTATCGAACCATATTATTAATGCAGATGTTTTACGTATTAATGAAGGATAAATGATGCCCGATTGTTAAATATTTTCGCGAATTGAATATATTTCCTGCACGTGAATGATTTTAAATTTTCCAACAATGCCTTTTATTTACTTGCCTTTTATAGAAAATTTAGAATAAAGTATTACAAAGTGAATCCTTTCTCGAACGTGTTATCGAAATTATATTTTAAATTACATTTTACGCGTTCGATTCATTTTTTTAACCTCTACTGAATGAATTTTTATTAATTTATAATCAACATATTTGTACTTCTTATTTCACTTATTCTCCAATTATATTATATTTAAAAATTTTTATATTTTTTTTTTAATAAATTTATTAATCGAGCAATCTCGTAAAGCGCGTACAATTTTCTTCCTCTAATTTTACATCTCATTCTTTCGTGTTTCCTTTTAATCCGTACTCCAGAAATTATTATTCGATCGATCCATGATAATGAAAACACCGGATGAATGAACTAGATCTATTAAAAAAAAATTAATAACACTTTGTTTCTTGATTAAAATCGATCGAATCTTAACAAACGGCCCGACGACTAATCACCTTAAAGGAAGACAAATGATACGAGAGAATCAGGATGAACTTTTTTAATTAATGAACGCCGCGGTATTTCGCTAAATTTTTTTTTTTTTTTTTTGTTTTAAATCGCGTTTTCATTAACGTAACTTTTTTACAAGGTGGGCGATACCTATCCACTTTTATTATTCTCGTTTCACGGATACTTTGTACGCCCATTTACCTTTCATATTCGTGCCAGAATATGAAAGCAGTAATAAAGTTAACAAAGTTTGCGTAATGTTTTTTTTCAAGTTTTCTTTTTTTTTATCGCATCACAGAGAATATTTTAATAACAAAATAAAATAAAAATAAGAAATGGAAAAAGTTTCGTTGCAAAAGTCTTTTCAAGTAATGCTTACGTAATGATGATAATTTGTCATTTATTGTTGTAACCGATGATATCGATAATACCAAAAAAAAAAATTAAATTAAATTGACTTTGTAATAGCGAAAATCATTGATTATCAGGATTTTATTTAATATTTTATACAATAATTTTTTCTTTACCAATATTATGTATTATTTATTATATTTATTTAATTGATTGTAGGATAAATTTTATATTAATAGAAATATTAAATTTTAATTTAAATATAATATTATTTATTTATTTATTAATATCATTTTTAATAAAGATTCCTATTTATTTATTTCATGGTTAATTATTAAAAGCTCATGTTGAAGCTCCTTATTATGGATCAATAATTTTGGCTTCTATTATATTAAAATTGGGTGGATATGGAATATTACGATTAATAATTATTTATAAGAATGAATTATTTATTTGAATACAAAAAATTTTAATTCCAGCGTGTCGAATTAATTTCAATTATATTTTGAACAAAAATTCTAGAGTCATCTAACAAGCAAAATATCGTTATCAAGAGAGAGACATAGCCGTAAAACATTTCCTCCAGAGTATTAAGATTTAATACATCCTCTCATGTCCGATTCTTTTCCCATTACTCTTCCACCACGATATATATTACCAAAGCTTTAATCTTCAATATTCCCGTATACAATCCTAAATCCACATATCCCACGAGATTTCTTAGATCCCTTTATCTATATCTCTCTAGCACTATTTCACACGTGCCAACGGATAGTGGAACCACTCTGTATACGTGTATAAAATTTTATAAAACGTAAATTGAACCAATATTATGAAAATCACATTCAAATTGTGAAAGAATCGAGAGGGACAAGTAATGATACGAACAATAATATTCCAGATTACCTACAATATACAATATACAATCCATTCTCCAAATTATGTGATTCCAAGAATCTTTATTTAATTTTCTCCTGTTAAAATTCAGTCTGAAACAATTCCATTAACATCTTCCAATAATCTTTACAATAATCTTCCATCTACAATTCTTGGAAATCGAGTATCAATTTTGAAATAAACTTCCAAACGAAACTTGGATCCTAATTAATTTGCAACAATATTGCCAGGACCACCTTAAAACGTTCTAACTTCGACAATACCAACCAGTGAGGATCTCCAAGCTGACGTCGGTGCTCCTCGCGTGAAGCCTCTTCCTTCCAGCGGCTGTGTCGTCGATGCTCCCCCTGCTGCCTCGCCTCGACGCCACCCTCTCCTCCGATTTCGCTCTGACGTCCGATCTGCCCGCGCTGCTGCGCCTGTGCCGTCTGTCCCCGCGATCCTCCGACCGGTACCTCTTGTCGAACTTCTTGTAGAGCCGGTGGCCGGGCACGTGCTTCGACGTGGACGATCTGTGCCCTTCGGGGGAGTCCGCGAAACCTGCCGGCGGTCGAACGATCTCTTCCGAGACCTCGGGGTGGAGCAACACGACGGCACGCACGATAGAGAAAAGAGGTAGATAGACCGACAGATAGAGAAGACAGATCGATTCGAGATTCGATATTTTTCTTTTTTCTTTTTTCTTTTCTTTTTTTTTGGCGGTTGCTGGAGACGGTTCAGTTTTATACTCGAATTTAAACTGATTGATTGATCGGTCGAATAATTTCTTTTTTTTTTGGTCTGATTTTCGTCTTTTTTTGGAATAATTTTTTGTTTTTCAAGGAAACATCTTAAGGAAGAAATCGATTCTAAAGATTGAAGAATAAATGGTTAATTGTGAAAATGTCTCGCTTCGTCCAATCGAAATTTCTGCGCACCAAATTTCGCATTTATTTTTCTAGAATCGATATTCCAAAGTTCTTCCACAGAATATTAACACGTAGATTTTTATGAGTTTCTTTTATCTAATTTGATTCTATTTTTGGAATAATTTTCTGTTTTTCAAGGAAACATCTTAAGGAAGAAATCGATTAATTGTGAAAATGTCTCGCTTCATCCAAATCTAAATTTCTGTGCAATTTCGTATTTGTTTTTCTAGAATCGATGTTCCAAATTTGTTTCACGGAATATTAATATGCAGAATAGATTTTTATGAGTTTATTTTATCTAATTCGATTCTTTTTTTGAAATAATTTTTTGTTTTTCAAGAAAACATCTTAAGGAAGAAATTGATTAATTGTGAAAATGTCTCGTTTCGTCCAAATCTAAATTTCTGCGCACCAAATTTCATATTTGTTTTTCTAGAATCGATGTTCCAAATTTGTTTCACGGAATATTAATACGCAGAGTAGATTTTTATGAGTTTGTTTTATCTAATTCGATTCTTTTTTTGAAATAATTTTTTGTTTTTGAAGAAAATATCTTAAGGAAGAAATTGATTAATTGTGAAAATGTCTCGTTTCATCCAAATCTAAATTTCTGTGCAATTTCGTATTTGTTTTTCTAGAATCGATGTTCCAAAACTGTTCCATGGAATATTAATACGTAGATTTTTATGAGTTTCTTTTATCTAATTTGATTCTATTTTTGAAATAATTTTTTGTTTTTCAAAGAAACATCTTAAGAAAGAAATCGATTCTAAAGACTGAAGAACAAATACTTAATTGTGAAAATGTCTCGCTTCATCCAATCGAAATTTCTGCGCACAAATTTCGTATTTTTCTAGAATCGATGTTCCAAAGTTGTTCCACGGAATATTAACACCCAGCCCATGTTACTACGAATTTTTATACAAAGAGAAACTCGACGCTCTAACCAATCCCCAGAAACAAGTAGGAAGAAAGGAAGAAATTCAAGCAACGGACTAACACACTACCCTATGTACCACTACTTGATCTAATTCGTGATATTCGACTCGTAATGTAACCTCGATCCCACGAAATGGAGAAATAAAAAAAAAAAATAGGGAGGACTTAGTAGAGAGAGAGAGAGAAAAAAAATACAACCCCTATCGTGTACCATGCCTTCGAACTTGCTTCCTTTCGCAAGGAGGAACACCTCGACAAACACATCGAATGAATAATTTACCTCTCTGCCGCAGTGGTGGCAATGGGGGGCGTCAAGGGCGCCGATGGTCAAGCATTGGTCCGCCCCCTCGCTGTAGAAAACACTGTCGCTCCCAGGGCTGACGGACCTCAACGATTCCGCTGAGAGGGCCTTCAATCTAGCCTCGGGGCTCTGCGACTCGACAATCACCGCCCTTTGCCCGTTGTGCCCCGGACTCCGTTGATAACGGCCAGGGCTCAACCTCGAGCACATTATGTCGTCAGCCGCCCGCGACCTCCTTCGTGGCAGGCTCCCCGTTATGGCCGCGTTCTTGTCCTTAAATGCGAACGTGGGAGGAGGGGGAGAAGGGAGGGGAGTTAGTTATTGCCATTGTATCCTCGTGTCGAGACCCCTTCGAGCGGTGATCTTCCTCGAACGAGGAAGGAGAGAATTTGGGGTAATTTGGAAAAATTGTCAAAGTTGTTCAATGTTCAAATTTTTGTATTTTTATCTGCGAGGTGCGTGATTAATTGGTGCGTAATTAAGGAGTGCATAATTTTTGGGAATTAAATATTGTTGATGTATTTGGAAAAGTGGTAGTGAGAGAAAATAAATTTTTTTTTTAATAATATTCGATTTGTTATTGAATGAAGAATACTCTTTATGTGTATATTTTGTAGATTTTAATCGATTTTCTTCGAGCAGTTCTTTTTTTTTTTTTTTAATAATATTCGATTTGTTATTTTTTCAGAAGAATACTCTTTACGTGTATATTTTGTAGATTTTAATTGATTTTCTTCTAGCACGTGTTCTACACATCTCTACAGATCAGTTCTTTTTTTTTTTTTTTTTTTTTTTCTAATAATTGATTTGTGATGGAGAGGTTTAGTACCACTTTTCCACTCAATTCTACAATTGTTCTCGTGCCAATATTAATTAATTGTGCTTTGAAAGATTTGATCGAGTGCTTGATCTATATTTATACTTAATGGGAGTTTCGATTAATATGGTTCTTAAATTGTATTAATAGATTGCAGTATTATTTTATCTCGAAGAGGAAGAAATTGATGTTATTTTCTTTTAAACAAATTTGACGCTCTCGGGATAAATATTGTAAACAAGAATTCGAGTTGGCAAACACATATTAAAAATATTGAACAAACACCATGCAGGATTTTTAAATAATATTAAAAATGATACACTTTAAGTGAAATAAAAATATTTTTTAACGTTGAAAAGAAACGAGAGAGAAAAAATGAAGGTTAAAGAATTTAAAAATATGTCTTACTGGAAAATCCCACTGGATTGCCAAAAGATAATTTAAGCGTTGAATATTATATACAATTTTCCTCCCAGATATTACAAAAAACAATATTTTATACATTAATTCACGAAGAATTATATTCTCAAAATTTCAAACTCATGAATTCGAAAATATATATTTATACATCGTTATTTTTCACGCGTATCTCACTCCAATATTTTCGAAATGCAAATTAGAATTTCACGACAGCTTTAACAAAAGAAAATTTCCCTTTGCAAAAGTAAATAAAATAAAGAGAAAGCAAACGAGTATCAAACGTTACCTCGTTGCTCCTCCTCCTGGTGGAAACGTAACCAGTGGTCTTCCTCCTGGGGCTCTCCCTCGTCCTCCTGTGCCTTCCGTCGGCTCCCTCGCGATGCAGGTGATGATGATGGTGATGGTGCATGTGGTAGTGGTGGCTGCAGCTGGAATCATCCGAGGTGGGCACGTGGCCCCCATCCTCCCCTTGCTCCACGCGCCAGTCCTCCTTCTGCGGGCTCCTGCTGATCATTTGTTGCTGTTGCTGTTGCTGCTGCGCCTGCTGCTGCGCCGATTGTTGCACGGACGTTATCGCCGCGTCCCGCTTCCTGTTGTTCTTGTGCGGGCTTCTCGCGCTCGTCGATTTCCCCCTCGGCCTGTGACGATGGCTCGGCGTTGGGCTCAACTCGACGCCCTCCCCGTACGAATCCGCGCCCCGCTCCACGCCCGCGCCGCTTCCCAGAAAGTCGAGGGAGAACGTCTTCCTTCGTCTACGCCTCTCCTCCTCCGTCCAACCGCGCAGATCCGGCGGAGACTCGGCGTAGCCGCCCGAAGAGGAGCGGTGGCCTTCCTGCAACCGATTGATGGTATGGGTGATATGAGGGATATGGATAGTTTTGAATCGTGACACGTTTGCGTTGAGAGTGGCGATTCTCTCATACAGGTGGCGATTCGAATGATATTTGTATTTATGTTTGATTTTAGAATATTTATTTCCATTTAGAATAGATTTTTTATATATAATTTTATGAAGTGTAGAATAATACTAGCTAGGTCGAATGGCTAGGTTTTTTTTTATCTTAAATTAGATCGTGAAACAAAAATATTATTTTCAAAATTTTTGTATTTATATTTGATTCATTTAGAATAGATTTCTTATATATAATTTTATGAAGCGTAGAATAAAGTCTAGATTGGCTAGATTTTTTTTTATCTTAAATTAGATCGCGGAACGAAAATATTATTTTCAAAGTTTTTGTATTTATATTCGATTCATTTAGAATAGATTTCTTATATATAATTTTATGAAACGTAGAATAATGTCGAATAGCTAGATTTTTTTTTTATCTTAAATTAGATCGCGAAACAAAAATATTATTTTCAAAGTTATATTTGATTCATTTAGAATAGATTTCTTATATATAATTTTATGAAGCGTAGAATAATGTCGAATAGCTAGATCTTTTTTTATCTTAAATTAGAACGGAAATATTATTTTCAAAGTTTTTGAGTGTTGTAAGGTTGGAAGAGTGGCAATTCGAACGATATTTGATTGATTTTAGAATAGATTTCTTACGTAATTTTATGAAGCGTAGAATAATGTCGAATAACTAGATTTTTTTTTATCTTAAATTAGATCGTGAAACAAAAATATTATTTTCAAAGTTTTTATATTTATATTTGATTCATTTAGAATAGATTTTTTATATATAATGAAGCGTAGAATAACATCGAATGGTTAGATTTTTTTTTATCTTAAATTAAAACAGAAATATTATTTTCAAAGTTTTTGAGTGTTGTAAAGATGGAAGAGTGGCAATTCGATATTTGTATTTATGTTTGATTGATTTTAGAATATCTTTTTATTTAGAATAGATTATATATAATCTTATCAAGTGTAGAATAATATCGAATGGCTAGATTTTTTTCTTTATTTTAGATTATGAAAATTAATAATACAATAATGGAATTAATTGGAACGAAGATGATAGATTCTTCAGATTCTTGATATATAATCTTATGAAGCGTAGAATAATACTGTCGAATGTCTAGGTTTTTTTTTATCTTAGATTGTAAAAATTAAATTGCAAATGTTGCAAGAATTGAATATGGAATTACTTGAGCTTGAAGATAACTTTGATTTTTTTGTTATTAATAAAAAAATTATTAAAATTATAATTATTTATTAATAAACAAATTTATTAATAAAGAAATTATTTCTATTGGTTGAAAGATTGATGATGGAGAGAAGGAAATGCAGTGATGAAAGAGATGCTGAAAAATAATAGGCAGCGAATGTGATAGCACGTTATTAGATAGATTGTAAGGTTTGCTCTCAACGAAATAAAAAAGGTAAAAGATATCGAATTTTATCATACTTGCTCTGGCAAACCGAGGTTGCTGCATCTTGCTAATTGCTTCATTCTTAAAATACACTTTAATACTCAACAAATTTTTTTTCTTTATTACGTAAACATACATAAAATAAAAAAATATAAAAATTTTACATTTACGTGTTAGATCATTTCAAATTATCTGTAAGAAATTTGCAAAGATGGTTAAAAACTTTTTCAATTTTTGCATCGATAAAAAAAGAAAAGGAGATAATATTTGTGCTAGAAAAACGAACAAACTATTTTTATCCTTCCTCCCTTGTTAAAATTGACGAAACGTTTCGTCACAATCGATCAAGTCTTTTTTTCTACTTGATCCGCAAAACGTGGATCCATCCTTCAAAATATGAAAAAAAAAAAAAAAATTCACATTTAATCTTCCAGAGATCTCAACTGGAGCGAGAACTAATTCGACACCATTAACGAAATTCGAAAAAATTGCAATATCCGTGACAAAAACTCTTTGTAAAACAACTCCTCCAAAAAGAAAAAGAAGAACTCTCATCATCATCGTTTCACGTACAACCATGTTTCGTCGTCACTCTAACATTATCTTAAACCTTAGAGATAGAATCGATTCGTTTCGTAAACGTGTCACTTTTCTGTCCCTGCCCATCGGGGGGAAAGGAAAAAAAATTTCGGTCGATCGATTGGCTGCTGGCTGATTGGAAATTAGCTTAATTATCATCATCGTCTTACGTCATGATCCAGCTCCGTCTCTGAGGTGTGTCCGCTCGGCGGCGCCGTTTGCTGCTCAACCTCCTGACCCGGATCTGTCATCGCATCTTTCAGGTCGTAACTGCCCGAGCTGCTGCTGCTCGTCGACCTGGCTGGCGACGGGGGTACCTCCAATCCAAATGGAATTTCCGTTTCCTCCAATATCGGTGGCGGGCTGCATGGCTCTTCAACGACGGCCTGACCACGATAAACCGAAGCGAAATTTACTTACAGTTTCACAATGGAAGGGAATAGGAGCGTGGAAAGGAGGTGGGGAATTTTTTCTTCCCCCCTTTTACGATGAACAAAAATTGCTTTTTAAAGTTTGGCCAATTTTAGACATTTTTTTTTTTAACGCGAATAAGAATTCTTCTGGGATATTGATAAAATTGAAATGTGAAATACGAGGTGGAAAATAAATTGTGATTGATGATGTGGTAAAAATAAGAATTGCAGAACGTTGGAAAATAATATCGAAAAGTCTGGAAGATTAAACGCAGAATTTTTTTTATTGAACGCAGAAAATAATCGTGGAATTTTAATTTTCTTTTTTTTTTTTTCGCGTAACAAGAAATTAACAAGGTGGATATACGTTGGTACTTATTTCTAGATTTACACGTTTTTTTTTTTTTCTTTCTTTATACACAGCAAATTATCTTTTTTACCTACGCGATATTTTTAAACGTAAAGAAAGATAAATTAGTTTTCTAAAAAATTTAATAAAAGGAGGAAAAGTTAATTAATTTTGTAATATTATGAACATCTTCTATCGAATTTTTAATTACTTAATTATGACTTGCAGATAATTCTACGCGAGTCAGATATTTAGATATATAGTTTATTATTAATTTTTCAGAATTTTTCTCTAATTCGTAAATTTTTTTTTCAACAAATTAATGCAAATTTTATCTCATTATATTTCTACGACCGTTGCAGATAAACGACCATGCAGTATATTCAGATCATTAAGTTTCATAAATGCAAAATTCTAACTAATTGACTATCATTTCTCTGATAATGTGCGATAATTATTTTGTTTATACGAGACTACTTTAATACACGTATCTTAATATTTATGGACGAAAGTGTACACGTTAATGATTCACGTTTACCTGTATCACGGCTCGTGTTTTCTTCACAACGAGAATTCTACTGCGAATAATAAAGTATTTAAAACACTTTGGGAGAAAGAAAAAAAATATTTCTCTTAAACTAAATTAAACTAAATTTCAAATAATTTTATTTTTCGCTCGATTTATTTTAGAATTATTGAGAATTAATTTAAATAATAAATCGATATATATATATATAACGGTCGAAATAATTATCGAAATAATTAATGATCGATAATCAAATATTCACGGATAATCGAAAAGCGCACAAATATATAGGATCCAAATATACATTACAGGTAAAGAAGATACATGTTTCGCCATTTCAATTATTAAGTATCTCTATATAAATCTATCCAAAAAAAAAAAAAAAGAAATTATTCATTTAAACGTTACGTCTATTTTATCTCGCGCTTCCTTCCCCATTTTCCCCGCCATCTTTGCGAAGAACTTAATTCGATTATTTCGAAATATTTTCCTTTAATCTAATTTTCATTAATTATCCTCCTTCGTCACAATTTTAATACCTTCTCTCAATTTCCCGCGCATTTTCTTCACCGTCGATCACTGTAAAATAAATAAATTTCCTCCCTTCGTCCTGATTTTCTTATTTTTATACACGAGCCATTCCCTATTCAGACCTGTTCCCTGTTCCGTATTCATTACACCGATATGTACTGCAAATAAACATCCAAGATGGTGCACATTGCTCGAATATCAATGAACCGTATCGGCCTCTAATTGCGCATCTTTCATGAGTTGCGCTCCACAGATAAAACCTTACCTTGTTTCAAGAAACCTGTTATATCGACATATACACGAAACACATATATAAAACTTTACGCGATATCAATCTCAAAACTACGAAAACAAAGTAAATTCAAAATAAAAAAAGAACACCGATATAAAATCATAAGAAACTTGAAACAATGAGAGAGAGAGAGAGAGAAAAATATTCGAAAGAAATCTTCGAAGAAACTCGGCGCGAAATGAAAACTTGCCCCATATATATACTTATCGACGATTTCCTTCGAAACTTTTTCTTTTCGACAAAAGGTTCCCGAACTCGGGAAAAGAAAAGAGGATAAAAGATAAAAAAAAAAAAAAAAAAGAAAGAAAAAGAACTGACCTCGCTGCGAGCCAGGCTGTAAATGGAGCTGGCGCTCTCGAACGAGCTTCCCTCCGCGGCAGTGGCTGTCGCCGAGGCCGAGGCCGCTGCGCTCGACGTCTGCGGGGGCCTCGACCAGGAGCTGGTCGTTGCGGAAGTGCCCGTGGTGGTCCCGGTCTCGGTCGAGGTGTTGGCAGTGACGTAGTCCTCGGTCGTCGAGGTTTCGGACAGGTCCGTGTTGGTCCGGCCGCCCGAGTCGGTCCGCGCCAGGCTCAGCCCGAACTCGCTCGAGGATTGCGACTGAGGCTGGGACAAGGGGGGCCCGGGGCTTGGACGACGGAATCCGCCTCTCGGCCTTCCGTTCATCGACGTGACGCACGATTCGACGCTGAGAAGTAATTGCCTTTAAAAATCGCTTCCTATTGTACACGGGGTGTCTCTAGCACGGGCCAGTGTTCGGGCGATCGAACGGTGTGCGTGTATGATTGTTGTTGATTGTCTCTCTGTGGCTAATCTCTCCGAGTGTTTTGGAACTTTTTTTTTTTTTTTGGGTTTGATCGTGTAACTTTTACTAATGTTAATTTAACTGTATAAGTTGTAAGTTGTAAGTGGAATTTATTATTTTGAATTGAGTGAAAAGATTCTCTGATTGCGACTCAAAGTTTGTATCAACATCTGTCCTAATATGTTAGGTTAGGTCCTGTATAATATGGCTAAATGTCCAAAGAGGGGATTTTTTTTGAGTAGATAGGTTTGATCTAAGTTGTAATTTTTGTCAAAGTTAATTTAACTATTTAACTATATAATAATAATAATATATACTAATTTAACTATATAAGTTGTAAGTACATGGAGTTATTATTTTGAACTGAATGAAAAGAGGTCTCTGACTGCAATTTAAAGTTTGTGTCAAAGGAGATCTGTAATATGTTAGGTTAAGTCCTCCCCTATAATATGACTGAACATTCAAAGAGGATTCTTCTTTCAACGATTGAACTTAAAATCCTCCGAGTATTTTGGAACTTTTTTTGAATAGATAGGTTTGATCTAGATTGAAACTTTTGTCAAAATTAATTTAACTATATAAGTTGTAAGTTATAAGTTATAAGTTATGGAGTTATTATTTTGAACTGAATGAAAACAGGTTTCTGATTGCGATTCAAAGTTTGTATCAAGGGAAATCTGTCCTGTAATATGTTAGGTTAGGTCCTCTCCTATAATTTGGAACTTTTTTTTGGGTAGATAAGTTTGATCTAAATTGTAACTTTTGCCAAAATTAATTTAATTGTATAAGTTGTAAGTATATGGAGTACATTATTATTTTGAACTGAATGAAAAAAAGTCTCTGACTGCGACTCAAAGTTCGTATCAAGATCTGTGTAATATGTTAGGTTAGGTCCTGTATAATGTGGCTAAACAAAGAAGATTTTTCTTTGAACGATTGAACTTAAAATCCTCCGAATGCTTTGGAACTTTTTTTTTGGGTAGATTTGATCTAGGTTGTAACTTTTGCCAAAATTAATTTAACTATATAAATAATAAGTTATAAGTTATGGAGTTATTATTCTGAACTGAATGAAGAGAGGTCTATGATTACGACTTAAAGTTCGTGTCAAAGGAGATCTGTCCTGTAATATGTTAGGTTAGATTACAACTTCTGTATAATGGCTAAACAAAGAGAATATTTCTTTCAACGATTGAATCTAAAATAGTGTGTATTGGTTCACGTGAAATTTAGGGGGAATATATTTGTATGGCCACCAAGTAATATGGAAATGAGTGTGACGACAAAAGGTCCAATGATAGATTACCTTGGCGTTAACGGTTGAATAGGCGTGGCAGCCTCGAGGCGTATCCTTGGACTCGATGGGCGCGATTCCATCGTCTCTTCGATATCGAGCGCCTCGGTGTCCATCGAGGAACGTTGCTGATGCTGGAGAAGCAGTAGGTGCCTTCTCCTCGAGGACGGTGTCAAAAGGGCCAACGAGTCTGCCTGGAGCACGGTCGCCTGTGACTCGTTCCAAATTCCGTCGCTGTGGTCCCTCGTGACGTCGTTCGTTAACGAATCGCTCGATGCGAACGGAGATGTGATCATGCCGGATATCCCGGTTCCAGGGCCGAAAAGTAACGGGCAAATTTGCCCGGTTTGCCGCAACGGGCGTGTCGGCGACTCGTAGTCCTTTGGGCTTTGTAAAATCCTTCGTGGCGCTGCAAGTTATTTCTTAAATTATTATTGTATTACATTGTTTTATATCTATTTCAGACTTGTCGATTCGACAGATAAGGATAATTCGAATGATCGATATCGAGGGCGAAAAATTCGAAATTATTATTTGTATTATTTGTTTTGTTTTCGAAAAATATAGGATTTGTGCTTGATTCTCTACGATTAAATGTGCGTATCGATATGTCTGCAAATCGGATCTTTCTCTTTGTAAATAATGTAAAACGTGATACGAATATGCGATAACATATTCGAAGCAAATATTTTAGAAAGGAATAAGACGAGATAAAGGTGATACTACTCGGGTCAACTTCTGTATCCCTGCTCTTTATTTGCTGCACGATTTGTTCTGTTACCCAACTCACTGACCCATACTTTCACCTTAAATCCGATATTTGGACTACCTTTCGTACTAAATTGTTTGAAAAATTTGACAGCTTTCGTGAACGTCAAAGTTTAAAATTGGTCGAAAGCAATGGAAATAAATGTAGAAAGAGTAATTTTTTTTTTTTTTTTTTGGAAAATTGACAAGCGAGAAATAAACAAAAGAAATAAATGGAGGTGAGTATAGTTTCGATAAATCTATTTTCACGGAAAAACTAAAAAATAAAAAATTGTAATTTCGATGTGTAATTGTTATTAATTTATGCTTTTCATAAAGTATAAAATTTTTATTTCCCCGCTATGTTATTAAATTTTGGAAAATAAGAAAAACATACTTTTACAAAATTTAAAGTTTACGAGCGAAAAGATAAATTAAAAATATTCGTTGAAAATGAAATTCTTACAATTCGCTCAATTATATTTTTAATCGTGAAAATAAATGAGCTAGCAATTGAACTGGAAGAAACTGAAGAGAATTTTTATTAATTGTCGACATCAATTCGTTTTACAAAATTAATTTTGATTTATTTTAATATTGCCGTAACAACAAATCATATTTATGAAACATTTTGTATTTGTCGTTTAATGTAATGTAATGTTTTTTAATTGCTTACGAAAATATTCCTATATTTCGTACAAAATTATACAAATTGGTAAAAATTGTTAAAACTGAAAAATTTAATGAAAATTTTATTATGATAATTTAATATGTGACACGTTCAGCTGTAATTACGTGAAATATTTTTTTCCATTTTTTATATTAATAACATTTAATGTAAATATAAAGAAAAAAAATGTTTGGAAAAAGTTTTGTAGAATAAAAAGTTATTAAAAATGTATAAAAAAAAGTATATATCATGAAATATGAAATAGTATGCTAATTATAAATAATTTAACTTCATTACAAACATTGAATACGTTTGCTTTTTTTAAGATGTTAATGTATTGCATGGAATATTAACAAGCTCATTAAGAAGATCGATTTTACAGCAAACATAAAAATTAGTATACAAAAATATCGATTGAAACTGTAAGCTATAAGAAATTGAAGTTTAACAAAGTTAAACGAAGAACGAGATGAAGATAGATAGAGATAGCTGCTTTGTTACACCAACGAGCCACAGCGTGGCGCTGTACGTCGTTCTTTGTCTCGCTTCGATGCAAATCTAAAATTGGTTATAATTAATAAACGAGCCTCAAGCAACATTTTTGATCATTATTTTGATTTTTAGAATCGACTCTCCAATAATATACGAATATATCAACATTCTGTAATTTATTATTATAATGAATCGTGTATTATTTGTGTATATTTGACATTGATATATCGTTAATAAATTGAAAGCTTAAAGCATTTGCAGAAATGGCATAACGATGAAAAATAAATACTCGTGTACACAGCCAACAGAGATTAAATAACGTAAAATTTTTACACGATCTAAGCTAACTATCTTTAACTATCTTTTTTCTTATTCGAAGCATCGCCTACGAAATTGCTGAAAGAGAAAGAAAGAAGGAAGAAAAAAAAAATACAATCCAATCTAACTGAGAAAAAGTGTTTCTTCGAGCATGATGCAAGAATATAAATCGGCGAGAGGTGAGATAAAGAAGAGCAAAAATAGGAAATGCACAGTGATAAGAAATTTGCATAGAAGAAAAAGACGAAATTTAGAAATGTTTAGAATTGGTAATATAATTTTCGATTCCATTCCTAAGAAATATTCAAATTTAAATTTAAATAATATTTTTATCATCTTATTGTTTAATCATTTAAACAAATAAATCACAAACGAACATGATGCCTTAAATTATTATCATTGAATATCATTCATTCTTCTTCGTACTATATATTTAGAAAAAAGAAAAAAAAGAAAAAGATATGATTCTTCTTCTCTCATCCTCTTCCCTTCTTGATTTATCAAACAATCAAAAAGCAATGTTACAACTCCAATCCTTCCTTCATTCCTTCCCGCCGTTGTAAAACTCTAAAAATATCCTATACGATTCCGCCACCGTGAAATATCCTTCGTTCAGGAGAAACATCGCGCGAAATATTCCACGATAAAATTCCGCTCATTGCATAAATAATAAAAAGAGCATGGATCATATTCCACCGTACCTGATACCGCTGTCGGCGATGTAGGGGACGTGGGAAGCGATCTGGGTAGCATAAAATCGTCGGATGCCAATCCTTGCACGCCATCTTCCAACGATACGCTCCTTTTGCGGAACAGTCCTCGCCTGATGAGATTCTCGTGAAACTCCTGCAACGTGTTGTACATGGATATCGAACGAACGTGATGGTGATACGTTTTGGAGGAATAAAATCGAAGGAAGATTTCTTTTTTTTTTCTTTCTTCCTTTCTTCCTTTCTTCCTATGCTTTTCGTATTCGTGATTTTTTTCGAAGAGGGGGAGGGGAAGAGGAGAAGTTCGAGTCGGTTATCGATTTCTAGTCTCTTCGAGTTTCGAGGCTCGAAAGTCGCTCGAAAGGGAGGCGGATGGCGGGCTTCTGAGTAGCCCTCTGGCGGAATTCGCGAGCTCGTAGAAATTTTTTTTTTTTTTTTATTCCAGACGTGTACGACGAGAGGAGGGATTGTCTGAAGATGCATAATGGTAGGTGGATCTACAGTTCGTGAAGAATTTTACGACGGTGTAGAAAATGTTTTTTTTTTTTTTTTTTTTCCACTGTTTTGTGAATGGAACTCGGGGATAGTTTTTAAGTCGGTGTTTTCAGTCGGTTTTTATTTTCTCAGTAAGGAAGTAAGAGAGAAGGGAAGGTTTAAGAGATGGAAGAGTTTTGAAAAAGTTTTGGCTTCCATTTTTTTTCTTTAACTTCTTGCGTTATTTAATACGTGTATCGTGAATAATAAAAATTTTTCGCGAAAGATATTTTTGTAATTGAGAATACGAATTCAACTGGGAAATGCTGAAGCGAAAAAGAAGAAGAAGAAGAAAGAATACGAAGTAGAGGAAATAAAAGAAAAATTAAAAGGAAAACAAATGAACACACAGTTTGCTCGCATTAACAGAGGAAAATAGATGAAGATAGAATAAAATGTGTTTTTATTATAAGACATTTTTTTCCCCTAGAAGAAAAAAAAATTAGAAACAAAGGAAGACTTTAAGACTTTAAAAGTCTTAAGGAAACGTTGAAAATAAGATTTTTTTTTCATCTTTTTAATTTTCATTTGTTTTCATTTATTGTAGAACCAAAAGTGATGAATAATCGTGGTTATTCGAACGCAAAAGATATCAAAGATGTGTTAATGTCGAAATATTTCATATTTTATATGCAGGATGCGTATAAGTCCAGTTGAAGAAGGAAAAAAATAATAATAATAATAAAATTGCATTTTTTAAAAAAATTCTTCAAAACCTGAACAAATTAGATAAACGTGTCACGTTAAATTTTATCTTCCAACTGTAAAATTGCTCGTATAAAAGGATATATAAATCATGGTGATTTTTTTTTTACAATACATTATCAACGATAAGTTGAATCCTGACGATTTAAACGACGAGACGAATTTATTTTTAACTTTAACGAATGAAGATTATACGAGATTGCGACAATATAAATGAGCAAAGAGAGATTTCAACCATTTTTAAAATAAATGCTTGATTTTGCGGACGGACGAAAACTAACTCTAATTCATTCATAACGATCGATAACGATTTCCATTTTCGGCTTTTTTTAACCTGTTACTTTTTAAACTGGATCAAGGATGTGTAAAAAAAAAAAAGGAAAAAAAAAAGAAGGAAAAGGAAAGGAATAATTCACAAACGAAGAGTTAAAAACTGGGCGAAAGCGAGGGGTGGCGAAAATTTTTCAATTCGAGGCAATTAAGGCCTCGAAAGAAAGTTTTCGAATGTGCTTAAATTCAGGATGCATTGCACACGATGTTAACTTAAAAAACTTGGGAGGGAGGCGGGAGGCTTCGAAATTTAATTCAACTTCAAGAGCATCGAACTTTCGCCTCGTGACTTTCAGAAAAATATCTTTTTATATCGAAAATCGAATATTTGCACACTCTTAACTCAAACACCGCTGTCCTTTAAAATTAAATGAGCGATACGAGATTGAAATTTTACCTTTTCAAATTGTATACGAATTGAAGGAATATTCGAATAAATTATTAAAAATTGAAAAAGTTAAATCTTTGAAAATATAATAATAAACGAGATCATGTAGTGTTTTGGAAAAATAATAAAGAAATCTTTAAATTACATGCATAACTAATAAACTTGATAAATTGTCGTTTAAAATAAAACGGCACGTCCATACGAATCCATCTATAATAACGTTATCAACGTTCGAGAAGTGAACGGGATCATTTGAAAAGTTTGATGTATAGAGATCGCAAGAATTCCAACGTAGCAGGAATATGGATTGCGCCGAGTCAGCGGATTTAAAATGCTCCTCGAGCACCGAATCTCGCCGTTTTCATAATGCGTTGTGCTCCCAATGCAACGGGGGACGAAAAAACGCGTTCGAAGAATTCCCGTTCGGAGGTTTAATTAAACTTCTCCGATATATCGCTGCGCGAATTTAGAAAAAAAAAAGAAATAATAATAATAATTAAGCGTTTAAATTTCTATCATCAGTTAAAGAAAAAGAAAAACAAATATCGAAATTATCTTACATGTTGTTGCACGAATTTAGAAAGAAAAAAAGAATAACAATAATAATTAAACGTTTAAATTTCTATCGCACTTAAAGAAAAAAACAAATATCGAACTTGTCCGATATGTTTAGAAAAAAAAAAAAGAAATAACAATAATAATTAACCGTTTAAATTTCTATCGTAGTTAAAGGAAAAGAAAAACAAATATCGAAATATCCGATATTGTTGCGCGAATTTAGAAAAAAAAAATAATTAACTGTTTAAATTTCTGTCGTACTTAAAGAAAAAGAAAAACAAATATCGGAATATCCGATGTTGTTGCGCGAATTTAAAAAAAAAAAAAAAAATTAATTATTTAAATTTCTGTCGTATTTAAAAAAAAAGAAAAACAAATATCGAAATATCCGATGTCGTTGCGCGAATTTAGGAAAAAAAAAAAATTAATTATTTAAATTTCTGTCGTATTTAAAGAAAAAGAAAAACAAATATCGAAATATCCGATGTCGTTGCGCGAATTTAGGAAAAAAAAAAAAATTAATTATTTAAATTTCTGTCGTGCTTAAAGTAAAAAAAAAAAAATAAATATCGAACTTGTCCTATATGTTGAACATATGTCCTATATGTAGAAAAAAAAAAGAAATAAGAATAATAATTAAGTGTTTAAATTTCTATTACATTTAAAGGAAAAGAAAAAACAAATATCGAACTTGTCCTATATATTATTGCACGAATTTATAAAAAAAGAAATAACAATAATAATTAAGTGTTTAAATTTCTATCATAGTTAAAGAAAAAAAAAAAATATCGAATTTGTCCTACATATTTAGAAAAAAAAAAAATAACAATAATAATTAAGCGTTTAAATTTTTATCGCAGTTAAAGAAAAAAAAACAAATATGGAACTTGTCCAATATATTTAAAAAAAAACGAAATAACAATAATAATTAACCGTTTAAATTTCTATTGCAGTTAAAAAAAAAGAAAAAAAAATATCGAATTTGTCTTACATGTTTAGAAAAAAAAAAGAAATAACAATAATAATTAACCGTTTAAATTTCTATCGCAGTTAAAGAAAAAAAAACAAATATGGAACTTGTCCAATATGTTTAAAAAAAAACGAAATAACAATAATAATTAACCATTTAAATTTCTATTATACTTAAAGGAAAAGAAAAACAAATATCGAAATTGTCCTATATGTTGTTACATGAATTTAGAAAAAAAAAAGAAATAACAATAATAATTAAGCGTTTAAATTTCTATCGCGCTTAAAGAAAAAGAAAAACAAATATCGAAAGAAAGAAATAACAACAATAATTAATCATCTAAATTTCTATCGCGCTTAAAGAAAAAAAGAAAAAACGAATATCGAAAGAAAGAAATATCGAAGGAGAGAAGAAGAAACGAGGAACAAAAAAGAGACTCTTTCCTCCCTCCTCCCTCTCCCCTGCTCCCTCCTTTCCTGTTTCCCACAAAGAGACCATGATGATTCATAGCTTGGTTAAGGAGAAGCGACACGCTTTACCTCCTCGGGATGATCCTCTTGGGGCGAAGCGACCCTGAGCAAGGACAGATCCTCGGGCGTGGAGGAGAATTGGACGGGTGCTCTGACGGTCCTTCCCCAGGGGTCCTGGTGGTTCCTCCTGCACGTGTGCGGATAACTCGGCTCGCCGGCCTCCCCGATCAATTCGCGCCTCTCAACCCGGATCTCCCCGTCCGACAGCGTCTTCTGCAACGGGAGGAACCTCCTTCCCGTCTGGGACATCCGGTTCAAAAGGGCGCGGGCGTCCGGCGACACGGGCGCTGGTTTGAAGTCGATCAGGATCTCTTGGTCGTCCAACTCGTACGATCTTCTCCGACCCTGGGACTGCGAACGAATCGAAACGAAGGAGAGATTATTTCTTTCTCGTTGGCTTGATTTGTGTGACGATGGTTTTCTTTCTCGAAAGAGGGGGGAAGAAAGAAGAGGAAAGGAGAGAAGGGAGAATTTTAAAAGAGACGTATTTCGAGTTTTTTTGAATTTTTCCAGAGGGAGAGTTTTGGGATTGGGATGAAGTTAAGTCGACCAAGTAATGTAATATGAATAATGAATATTCAGAGGAGGGGAAAATGAGTTTGTTAGAAAAAAAAAAAAAGGAAAGGAAAAAAATGGAACTGAAAATGATTCGGCTTCTTTCGAGTGGGTTAATTTATTTTATTGGCAATATTTTTCGACCGGGCAATATTTCACCGACAATGTGTATTTATACGGCGCGTTGATATTATCGATATAATACTTTTATCGGCGCTTATTTCATCGTCGACCTCGTATTTATCCACATTATCATCGAGGGTGAATTTTCTCGACACATTTATTCCCCTTTGAAAAGAAATAACGAGAAGAATAATACAATTTTATCGTGTCGCGTTTATATTATTATTATTATTATTATTATAATCATCATCATCATCGTATTAATCGAATTAAATCGCGTAGTTTAGTAAAGGTTGAAATTTTCTTTCGTTAACGAGTGAACTTTCTGCCTTGCAATTTAATCGAGGAAATTTATATTACTCAACTTACGAATCGTGAAGAAAATATGTATCGATCATATTTTCTTGGAATGGAACAAGATTTGTGATTAAAATAAGATGTCTCGATAAACCAAAGATTAGATTAAAAATTCATCGTGTTTAAAATATCGTTTCAAGGGGTTAATAATGAGTAAATGATTTTACGAAAATTTATAGCGCCCTCTTCTTCGTCGAAACGTTTACCAAAGATATGATCGCATAAGTTAGAAAGAAAACTTTAAATTCGATAAATGTATAATAAATTTGAGAATTGGAAATGGCATGCTTATTAAAAAAAGAAATTATGGCTATTTGCTACGGGATGTATCCTCGACAATCTTATTCTATAAATTATCCGACAACAATAAAACCAATAAAATTGAAAATTATAGAATAAAGAAAATATGTAAGAAGACATACTGTTCAAAGATTGAAAGGAATAGAAAAATTGCCAATTAGAAATATTATTATTCTTTAAAATTACAATAAAAACAATAAAATTGAAAATTATAGAATGAAAAAAGCATTGTAAAAAGATTAAAAGAAATAGAAAAATTACCAAAGTTAGAAATATTATTATTGTTTATTTCTCCAAAGTAATAATAAATTAAACGATGATAAAAATGTATATATTATAACATAAGATAGCTTAAAATTAATTCATAAATATGAATGATTGAATTAAAGAATCCACTAGATAGCGAGAGTCTCATTGTGTCTGCATATATTCCTATAGCTTTGCAAATTGAATATGGCAATAAAAAGAACTAGAAAGTTTCTATTTTTCATACAATTCAATTTTTATCGCCTGAAACGACGAATCTTTGTGTGAATTTCTAAAAATATAAATAATTCCTTAACTTTAATTTCTTAAAAAAGAAAAAGAAGCAAAAATAAAAACCAATGCTGATAATTTATAACGATTTAAAATAAATATATTTGTTACAAAATTTATAAATTAATTTTAAACTATTTTATGATATAATATATATATATATTTTTATCATCGTTTATTTATTATTATTTTAGAGAAATAAGCAATAATAATATTTCTAACTTTGCTAAATGCTTCTGATAAAGAAAAGTTACTTAACTATCGAAGTAATAATCGATCAGTTCATATAGCCTATATATTTATTATAAAATTTTAATGTATAAAAATTTCAATAATGAAGTCGTTACATTGAAACAATTATTCCTTATTCGAAAACGAATTTTACATTATTCGAATCACTGGGCGACATCTGTTCGCGCAGACGGTACGCTGAACTAATTAAACCGTGCATCTTGTTCCGTCAAACCTGTCCAGGCCGCGAATTGAAATGATTTTCGAGAATCACGCGGTGGAACGGTGGGCGGGCGTTTTGATCGGCGGCGAAACGATGCGAAAACGTCATAAAACGGATGGAACAACGTTCGATCGATACGTTAATATCCGTAACAACGTGTGTCCTTTAATTACACTTCACCCACGACACACGAGCTTTCGCTTTTCCACGTCTATTTTGTTAACCGGACAAGTAATTCGATCACGATACCATTACAATCGGCTATAAATAGCGGGGAAATTTGATTCTTGTCCGATCTTCCTCACCTCTCCCCTCCCCTCCCCTCTCTCTTTCTCTCTTCTCCTCCCCGCATAATCGAGTGACGTGGCCCCCATGATTTATGCCGAACACACGGAAATAAATTAATTAATCCCCTGTACGATTTCATTGAACGCGTTAATTGCATCACGTTCCACATTTCGACTCCATGTTCCCCGTATTTGGTTTTGCTTTCCTTCCTCTCTTTATATTTCTATCTCTATATATTCTAATTCGAGGCAATTCGAGTTACACACCACAATTACCATTCATGATTTAGAAATTTAAAAAAAAAAAAGAAAAAGTCTTTTTTCAAGTCTCCATGGAGGAGGTAGAGATCCTTTCGAATTTTTCGTTCGTTTCGAAAATTCTCCCCCTTGAGGTTAAATGCGAACAGGAATTTGCTTCATTATTATGCGAAATCCTTTTTTTTCAGAGGGAAAAAGAGAGAGAGATACCGTACATCGTTGTTACGATGCATAAATTCGCTTGTAATCGCCAAGTTCCTCCGCGGATTTCCGCGAATGAATGAATTTATCACGCCGAATTTTATCGTATCAACGATTATTAATAACCGAACGAGTGATGGGATTTCAGCGATCAGAAATTCATTCATTATTATTTATCGCGATTTTCATTCACAGATTTGACTTTCGATCCCGAATTTAAACTCTTAAAATACAAAAAAAAAAAAAAAAAGAAAGAAAAGAAAAAAAGTCGAGCATGTACACGTTAATCGGTGTACAGGAGTAGCGTCAAGTTGCGTAGTAGCCCATCCGGAAAACCGAATCGTCGAGCTAATCGATATCCAACTCCCGGCCACTGTGTGACAGCGGGGGAGATTTCATACGTGAAATTGAATCGGATGTCGCGAGAGAAACGTTTGATCCCGCATCACAGAACGCCGCGATCGCGAATAATTCGACAGATTTTCATGCCCGGCTCCTTAACCACCTCAAATTGGAATCCGTAATATCCCCTCTCCTCTCCCCTTCCTCCCCCCTCCACCATCCGGTGAATCGAGAGCGGCGTCAAGTACGCGGAGCCGAGCATCGCAGAGGCCCTTTCCAAATCGAGCTCCTATCCAACTCTCCAGCGAGTAACGGAATCGATGAGATTCCCCCCGTACGATTGCTTTCACCATCAAAGGAATTTTCTATGTTGGCCATCGTTGTCTATCGCGAGTGAAGCAAATTTTTAAAGAAAGATTCAATCGTACTAGAATGCTTTTCTCTTTATTTATTTTTCTTCTTCGAGGTTATGGTTGCGAGGAAAGTGAGGTGAGTGAGAAGAGTGAGATCGTTGGTTTTGATGGAATGGAATTTCGAACGTGCGCGAAGTTCTCTGGATGGAAAGAAAGAAGGAATCGTCTATTTTCACGCGTATTTTTGTTTCTAGCACGATATTTGTCACATAGGTTAATTCAAAACGATGATCTGTGTATAGAATTCAGAGTGTTCTAATGTATATCGATATAATATAAATATTTCTTTATTTCTGATTATATACGTTAGGCTAATTACGATTTGTAACGAAAGTTTAATTTACAAAAGCAATTTCGTGTTCGAGCAGATAAGATAATAATTGTATACGTATAAGTTAGGTATGCTAAGTATATTATGTATTATGTATCAAAATAATTAATAGCTTCGAAAATATTTCAATTTCCAGTCTTGGGTGATTATAACTTCATAAACGAAAATAATTTTTGAATAACGATTATGAATATTGAAATTATGATTCTTCTACTGTTAGTGTGCAGCGAATGATGTCAGAATTGTCAACAAAGCGTGTGAAGTGGGGATAAACGGTTCTCCCTCTTCGTCCCGCCCGGCTTCATTTTAGCAGTGAACTGTACGTAACTCGATTTTCAAGTAAAGTATGATTGGACGAGAAAAGTTTCGCGATATGCGATAATACGTTGATAAGACGTTCGTTTCGAAACGTATGTACAAAATAAATATAAAGTAATGGAATATTATTTTGCTTCTTTTCTACGATATTCAGAAACGTTTCGAATGAAAAATAATAATAATAAATGCATATATTTTGAATCTCGTGGATAATCTTCAATCGCAGATTTGCCATTTCTAAATATAATAGTTTCGAGATATTCTATAAATTATTTCCAATTATCGATCGAGCGAGGGCTATTTTCACTCTCTCGATATACAACATATGAACAGAGAATTAACAAGAATTAATTTTGTCTTTTTTTTTTTTTTTTTTTTTTTAATGAGATCGTTTATATTACGAATAATTTAAGTTCAAGATGGAGCGAGACGTAAACACTAGAATGACGTGACACGCCGCACCGTGGCGCGTCGGTGTAACTAAGATAAAGCTGTCTCGTTATATATATCTTTTCGTCTCTTTTCGTCTAACGGAAAATTGCTTATAACTTGATGAATAACCAACCAACCAACTTTTCCAACTTTGCGTTTGTTTTCGCCTTTAAAGCGATGTCTTATAAATATATCAACACTTTGTACGTCGAGAGAGTGAAAATAGCCCTCATAATAGGAATTAATTTATAGAATATCTTGAAACTAATTATTGTATTTGGAGATCTGTGATAAAACTATCGAGCTTCAAAATATAGGTTAGACAAATAATTGAAAAACTTAAGTGAACAAAGTTTCGATTAACAAAGAGGCAATCAACGCGATTAGATTGTGATGGGATAGGCGATGAAAATAATCAAGAGATGATCAAGTTATACAGTTCACTCCGCGTCCATCCGAAACCACATTTGTTTCTCACTAGGACACGTTGTCACGCGTCCCGAGCATTTAACTGGTTAATTGAAACGTGGCGGCCTACGAAATCAATAGAATTTAATGCAGAATTAATTGACGACTGATTTTCACGCGACTGGCCCTTATGGAATTTCGATTTTCCAAGTAATTTTTACCACGTACAGGGCAATGAGACGAAGTAAAAATTGATGAAAAAAATTGATCAAGGGATGCGATAAAGACTTTTATCATCGATAAATGATTATATATATATATATATATATATATATATATATATATTTTTTTTTTCAAAGCATTCTCGTTTAAAAGATGAATTTCGAAATGATAGATCACACGATCCAATGAATGAAACGAAAAAAATTGAAATCGGTGTTTGATTATTTAATTGGCAACGTCACATTTTCGTACCTTCATCCTGTATTTTGCGGATAAATTCAATGTATCTCGAGCACCCTTTAACGTTTCACATTAATTTTTCCGCTTTGCCCCCTAAATCCTCTTTCTCCCTTCCACTATGGATATTACTTCACGTATGACGAAATCTCTCGTGGGATTCAACGATTCAACAGATTAAGTAAATTCCTTGGTAACCGTTGAGATCCGTATTATTCGTTGAAAAATGATTTCACTTTGGAATATCAATATTAAATTTAGAACACGATTTAATTATGCTAATTAACCATTCGAATTTCACGAATCGTATTCTCCGATTATTCTCCAATTCGTCAATTATGAGGTTAACGATTGAATCGTGCGATAAATAAACAATTTATAGAACAAATAATTAGAAATTGTTGATTCCTCAATCAATTGTTGTTAAACACTGAACTTTTTAGAAATAGAAATAGAAATTTCATCTCCTAATTGAAATATTATGTACAACGGATAAAGTTCTTCCCTCCCATAATTTAGTTCGAAAATCTGTGTAACTGGTTGGCGCGCGGTGATAAAGGGAAATGAGTTGACATTATAAATCAACCTCGCCATAGCTGTTGCTAAGTGGATGACTACGAGTGTATCGCCCGCTTCGGACATTTCCACCCTCCAAAGTTTATTCATTAAAACCAGAAGTGCATTGTGCAAATTTCAAGCGAATCGTTTAAAGTCAATCCGTGCACCAGAGTTGCGGCTTAATAATTGTTCCCTACCCGTGTAACACACATCATTGAAGAAATTGTGGTAAACTATCACGAATCAATTTTAAACCAACGAATTTCGAGATCACCATTCATTCCTAATTTCCAATATCAATTGTATCACTTGAAGAAATTTTTATCGTCCCTCATTAAAAAAATATCCTATCAAATTTGAACCTTAATGAGAACAAATTCTTCTTATTACCAATCTTTCAAAAATTTATGAAACACTCTCCATTTACTCTCCACAAAATTCGTACAACGAAATTCACGGAAATATTATATATTATATATTCAACGAAATTCACATTGTAAATTTCGAAATAACGAGCCAACAAATAATATAATATTCGAGACTCACGACGGCCATGATAGGCTCCGAGATGTCCCCGTTGGTTAACGGCTCGTCCACGACGTGTCCCTGGGGGGGTGGCGTGTCGACGAGAAAGGGAGACCTCGGCGGTTCCTCGCTCTGCGTCCTGTGAAGGGGCTCGTGGTGCTCTTCCCCATCCTTGCCCGCACCACCTGCCTGGCCCAAAGGCGTGCCCAGCTGGCCTGCCTCCGAGTAACTCTTGGTCAGCTTCCTGCCGTTGAACAGGCCGTTCGTCTGAGCCCCCTGCGAGACCATCTTCACGCGGTGTATCGTCCTCGGGCTGAGGGTGACGGGGACACGGGCACGGAACACGGCCGGGATCTCGGTCTGGGTCGCCTGGGTTTTCATCGTGCCGCGCTTCGGTGGCTTCTCTGGAAAGCAAATTTCGATCGGTGAATCGATTCGAAACAAATTGTTTTCAATCCCTCGACTCGATTCGATTCGATTCGATTCGATTCGATTCAAGGAAGGAAGGGGAAAATTGGTGGTGGGAAGAAGTAGAAAAAATTGGAGGGGTATTGCACGAATTTTTTTCTTCTTTTTTTTGATTATATAAATCGTTTGATAAGAATTATAATATTTATATTGAGTACAACAACAATTGGTTTTTATAATGAATTTAAAATTAATTATAATTAGATTAATAATTAATTTTTACATTTTTAAATTTTATATATATTGTTGATATATTGTGGTGTATTGCACGAATTTTTTCTTCTTTTTTTCATTATACAAATCGTTTGATAAAAATTATAATATTTATATTGGTATTACAACAATTGGTTTTTATAATAAATTTAAAATTAATTATAATTAGATTAATAATTAGATTTTTATATTTTTAAATTTTACATATATTGTTGATATATTAAAGAAATTATTTACTTGAGATTTTAAATTAAAATTAAATCTTCAAAATGGGAAAATTGGCGAGTGGAGTATTGCACGAATTTTTTCTTCTCTTTTTCATTATACAAATCGTTTGATAAGAATTATAATATTTGTACTATATTGGATACAACAACAATTAGTTTTTATAATGAATTTAAAATTAATTATAATTAGATTTTTAAATTTTACACATATTTTTGATATTAGAAAAATTATTTATTTGAGATTTTAAGTTAAAATTAAATCCTCAAAATGATTCATATAAAATTCTTTTAATCCTCAAAATGGGAAAATTGGCGAGTTGTATATTATACGAATTTTTTCTTCTTTTTTTCAAATCGTCATTTGATAAGAATCATAATATTTATATTATTGTATATATAATTATAATTATTATTGTATATAATATTTGTATTATTGGATAGAACATTTTTATAATGAATTTAAAATTAATTATAATTAGATTAATAATTAATTTTTACATTTTTAAATTTTACATATATCGTTGATATATTAGAGAAATTATTCACTTGAGATTTTAAGTTAAAATTAAACTTTTAATCCTCAAAATGATTCGTATAAAACTAAATAAAAATATTGGAATCTTATATGTCGTCTTAATGATCTGCATGAATATTAGGCTCATCGATAATAAGTTCAATTAAGGGAGGAGAAGTTGGAGCAAGTGTGTTTGTTGTTCGAGATATGCTCGTTTTCAGGAATGTTGATGTCGTCGTCGGTGGTTGCTTTCGAGTGGGTTTTTGTTGACAAAGGAAGGAAGGAAGTAACTTGGCAAAGAGGAAGGGGAAGGAGAGGGGGAACAGCGCAAACGGAAATTATTTGCAACGACGAGTCGAAGACGCGGTATTAGAACGAAGGAGGACGCCTTTTGGTTTAATTCGATTAATTTCTTGATTTGATATTTTATTAGATGTGCAACATTTCGAATTACGACGTGTAGAATATTTTATTAATTCGATAATTTAACCTAAATTATTAATATATTCTCGAAATACGGTTCGTCGATCGAAAACACCTTCGACCGACTTCAAATTAAAAAAAAAAGTTAATGCACATAAATTAATATTAATTCGATCGAAATCAATATATATATATATATATATATATATAATAAAATTTATGCTCGAATGATCAAATCAAAATGAAAACAACAGAATTTTTAAAATTTGAAATTTTTATGCTCAACGATACCACACCGATGTAATCATGAATATTCACGTTTTATTTAACCGATAAATGTTCGATATTAAACAAAAATTAACAGACTTATTCCAACAACGAATAAATCAACACGATCCTCTCTGAACGCAACAAATCAAGCATAATTTAAACGCGAATCCGATTTCCATATACATATATATATAATATAACACGCATAAGGATTGAAGGATAAGAAACGGATTTCCTTAGTACAAATTACCCTACCGGTGGCATGATTTACGCCAACGTCGCGATTCGACGTTCGTTAGAAATTAATCGAGGAAGCTAAATTAACGCCTTCCACCCCCTCCGTCCGCGTCTAACGCCGCGAATCGGATCTAATGTCAATGCGACTGCCACCACTCTCCCCCTTCCCTTCTTCCCTCCTTCCTCCGCCCAGTAGTCGTTATCGTTTCCTACGCGAGTTCAATATCGGTTCTCATTCGACCGACTATATTGGCAATTTGTTGGCTAATATCGAGCTAACAGCCGGACCGAGGGCAAGAAGTTAATATCCCAGAAGGGATGATGATTATACGAACGCGTCGAGGAATAGAAATGGAGGACGTGATTCTGCGGGGATTCCTTCGATCTGATAATATTCACTTGCTTGCGAATGGAAAAAAAGAAAGAAAGGAAGAAAGAAAGAAAGAGAAAAGGAAATGAGAGGAAAGATTCACTTTTGCTCGAATAATCGAAATGAACGTTTATTCTTTGTTCATTGGCCCAAGATTTCGTAGATATTTTTCCTAGCTGTTATTATTATTATGGGATGCGCTGGATTTTTCGATTATTTGATATATAATTAAGAAAAAATAATTTTCGTGGAATTGCTTGCAAATGGAAAAAAAGAAAGAAAGAAAGAAAGAAAGAGAAAAGGAAATGAGAGGAAAGATTCACTTTTACTTGAATGATCGAAATGGACGTTTATTCTTTGTTCATTGGACCAAGATTTCGTAGATACTTTTCCTAGCTGTAATTATGGGATGCGCTGGATTTTTCGATTATTTGATATATAATTAAGAAAAAATAATTTTCGTGGAATTGCTTGGAAAGAAAGAAAGAAAGAGAAAAGGAAATGAGAGGAAAGATTCACTTTTGCTCGAATGATCGAAATGGATTCTTTGTTTATTGGCCCAAGATTTCGTAGATACTTTTCCTAGCTGTTATTATTATTATGGGATGCGCTGGATTTTTCGATTATTTGATATATAATTAAGAAAAAATAATTTTTGTGCAATTGCTTGCGAATGGAAAAAAGAAAGAAAGAAAGAAAAAAGGAAATGAGAGGAAAGATTGGAAGGAAAATTTCACTTTTGCTTTAATAATTTTAAATATCTCGAAAATAAGGGAGCTAAATTTATATGATATTTTTTTGTTGCAATAAAATTATAAATATAGATTTAGAAATTAAATGTTATTCGAACTTATTAATATCTAGTTTTTTTAGAAATAAATTTAATTTAGATATAAATATTTTAATAAATTAAATTTTATTCTTATTTCCGAATGATCGGAATGGACATTTATTCTTTGTTCATTGGCCCAAGATTTCGTAGATACTTTTCCTAGCTGTTATTATTATTATGGGATGCGCTGGATTTTTCGATTATTTGATATATAATTAAGAAAAAATAATTTTCGTGGAATTGCTTGCGAATGGAAAAAAAAAGAAAGAAAGAAAAAAGGAAATGAAAGGAAAGATTGAAAGGAAAATTTCAGTTTTGTTCGAATGATCGGAATGGACGTTTATTCTTTATTTATTGGCCCAAGATTTCGTAGATACTTTTCCTAGCTATTATTATTATTATGGGATTTTTCGATCATTTGATATATAATTAAGAAAAAATAATCTTGCTTCGTGGAATTTTTGAAAAGGCAAAGAACTCGAGTAGCTCGTTTCAATATTTTTATCGTATCGTGGAAAATCAGGATCCGGATATCGAAGATATTCTTCATCGGTAAAAATTATTCGATTAAGATAATTAAATTCGAGGGTAATCGAACCGGATTAAACAAAGATCCGTCTTACTTCGGGCAAAGGATTTAGAGATAATTTTTTAAATCACTTGGACCATTGATGGATTACGTTAACTTGTTATTTATTTATATAATGTATTTTGTAAGTTGTAAATCTTCTCGAAACTTGCTCTGAACGTAAACTTGCGTAAAAGTTGGATCTTGTTCCTTATAGGATAATAATGCACGTGTATACACGTTATGTACGAGGCAAAATTCGATGTATTTTTCGTACATCGAACTAAAATACGAATAATCGACTATTTATAGATACGTATCTCGTTCACGTCGATCCTTTTTATTCGTCATTTTATGGAAGAAAAATTGAATTTACGAGGTATTCCATTCCTCTCATATTGCCGATCATGTTTTCAATATGTACCGTGTATATATATATATATATATATATATATATATATATATATATATATATTGCATTACCGTTGAAAGAGAGAGAGAGAGAGAGAGAGAGAGAGAGAGAGAGAGAGAGAGAGAGAGAGAGAGAGAGAGAGAGAGAGAGAGAGAGAGAGGTACACGTCCTGTTAACTCCTCACGGTGTTGAGCTTTCATATTGTTCCCTTTTTTCCTTTCTTTTTTCTTTCTTTCTTTCTTTCTTTCTTTTTTTTTTTTTTTTTTGTTTCAACGAATATAAAAAGTCAGAATTTTACGTGCAATGAATTTTCCTTTCCTCGTTGTCACGTTATAAAATATGATTCTCCGCGATATATTCACATGTTATTATCGACGTTTGTTAATCATAGAATTTTCCCCTTATTTATTATTTATTTGAATATTGATTTGATTTCATCCTTTATCGATATATTATGTTAATAAATGCATACATATATGTATATATATGTATATATAATATATGGGATGTATAACGGATAGTGGCAAGCGCAAGAAAAATATATTCGACTGGTATTTTGATTTTTAATCGAGTTAAATCAGTGATAATAAAGAGAATAATTTTTTCAATTGGGAAGAAGAAAAAATCGAAAATTGACACTGAATCTTCTCTCTCTCTCTCTCTCTCTCTCTCTCTCTCTCTCTCTCTCTCTCTCTCTCTCTCTCTCTTCTTTTTGTAAAATGGAAAGTAATGGATCACGTCTTTTTACATTTGTTTCGTGGCTCGTGGCAAAACAATAGAACAATTTCACTTTTGACTGGCTATATCTTAATCACGAATGATTGATGAAGTGTCATCAAGGCGTCCGACTTTTTTCCTCTGAAGATCTCTACGTATCAAGAACGTAGCAGAGCATCTCTGTGAGAACAAAGCTTGTGCTCGTGTCATCATAATTTTTTTTTTTATAATTATTAATAAACGAAAGGTGTCTCATCCTTAAAAGAAAATCTTTTTGCAACTGAGAAAAATCCTTCGAATTCCATAAAATACGAAACAATTTTGACCAGTTTATTTTATAATTTAATTATAAATTATAATCAGCTTTATTTATAACCAACTTAAAAATGATGAATGAATGCTTCATTAATTTGCGATATTTTTGTTTTTAGTAAAAAAAAAAAAAATTAGAACCCTTTTCGATCGATCAGATTTTGCATAATCTTATAATATAAGTTTGAAAAAAAAATTTCTTTTATTATTTGAAAATATTATTATCATCGATCTAAATAATATTAATTACGAGAAATTCGACATTTTTAAGTCACGAACCAACTCTTTCTTTCTTTTTTTTTTTTAAGGAAGACAAATTTAAAGCTAGCCATTTCCTATTGAAACATTTTCTGTAGAAAAAGCGCTTTTGATCCAACGTGCAGCTTTAGTTTTAAGTTACACTCGAGAACCTATTTAGTTACATAACGCGAGCACGTGTATGCTTTCCAAGGGTCTCATGGCGGGAGTAAACCGTAAAAAAGTATGAACGCGTGAAAATTGACCTCGAAGATGGCATCCTGAGATTTATAGAAGGTAAGGGAAATTTCAATGAGTTGCCATTACGCTCCTTTCATATCGTCTTATTATTATTAAAAAAAAAAAAAAACCTTGTCTACTGATCAGGCTGCTCCAATTAAAATTAATTCAAGTTTGAAATAAATCGATTCTCGCGATGAAAGATTGGAAAAAGGAATTATGCACGTAAGGATCTTCTCATCGAGAACTTTTTAATCTATCATTAAAGAGAACGTCTATTTTTAAAGGTGTAGGTAAAAATAAACAAGATCTTTTTTTGCGTTAAACTAAAATAAGAGATATAATACAGATGCAATCAGTTTTTAAATTTGTAAATTTACATTCAAAAATTAATAATTTTCAAAAATTCAGAATTATCTGTTTCTAATCAATGAATCTTCGATTATCTCCAATTAATCTATTTATAATCTATTTATAATCTATTAATCTATTATCATTAAAAAAGGAAATTTATTTTTAATGACATACTAAAGATAAACAAAAATCTTTTGTCCAAGAATGAACGTATAACTTTCAAGAAATCAGAATTATCTGTTTCAAGGAATTTTCAATCCATTATCAATTAATCTACTATTGAAAAGGAATTTTTAAATTTTAATTTTATATGTACAAGATCGTTTAAAAACAAACAAAATCTTTTTTGCATTAAAGTAAAATAAGAATAAAGTACATATGTAATCATTTTTAAATTTACTTTTTATATCCAAAAGTGAATAACTTTCAAAAAATCAGAATTATCTAATCAGCGAATCTTTGAGTATCCATCATCAATTAAACTATCATTAAAGAAGAAATTTATTTCTAGTGATACTAAAAACAAACAATGCAATCTTTATTGCATTAAAGTAAAAAATAAGAATAAAATATGTACAAATTCAGAATTATCTGTTTCTAATCAATCTTTCCCAATTAATCTATCATTAAAAAGGAAATTTATTTTTAATGATATACTAAAGAAAAACAAAAATCTTTTTTGCAAAAGTAAAATAAGAATAAAATATGAATCAATTTTAAATTTATTTTCTATATCCAAAAATGAATAACTTTCAAAAAAATCAAAATTATCTAATCAGCGAATCTTTCAGTATCCATCATCAATTAAACTATCATTGAAGAGGAAATTTATTTCTAATGATATATTAAAAATAAACAATGCAATCTTTATTGCATTAAAGTAAAAAATAAGAATAAAATATATACAACTTCAGGATTATCTGTTTCTAATCAACTCTTCCATTATTCATCACCAACTACCACCATTTTATAAATCACCTCTTCTTACCCTTAATTATCACCAAATTTATACATAACCTCAATTTCTTTCTAACTCAATATTCTTTAAATTATAAATCATTATAGATATTTCATCTTGAAATTCTCTCTCTTCCTCTCTCCCTCTCTCGCATCGTCGATCTCTCAAAGTAAAATATAATAAACAAAGAGAGAGAGAGAGAGAGAGAGAGAGAAAAGAAGAAAAAGACAGAGAGAGAGAGAGACAATCTCAACACCTTCACATTCCCTCGTATCACGAAAGGAACAACAAGTTAAGGGCAATTAGGCGAGGCCACAACGCGAATTAGTCCATTTAAAGCGGAGGCCTCACTCACCTAGGACAATAACTCGGGGCTCGTTAGCGGCGTACGGATGCATCAAGGGTAAGGCCGAGGGGAGCATGGCGTTCTGCATCGTTGGCTGGGAATCTATAAGGCGTTCCTGGTTCTGCGGCCTTGGCGGGCTTCTGCTCCTTGGGACGTCGAACGACGTAAGGGTGTACGATCTCGCGAAGCTCACGTGTTTCGTTTTCGGCGCTTGCGACGTGGGTGGGGGTGGGGCCGGGGGCAACACCGGCCGAGGACCCTCCAACTTGGTCGATTCCTCGTCCTCTGGAAGCCACGTGTATCTACGGAAACAGAGAATTTTCGTATCATCATTTTCCCCTAGATATAAAATAAGATTCTTTTTCTTTTTCGAATTAATTTATTCAACTTTGTAATTGTGCATATATCGTTGCATCTGTATCTGTATTTTCCCCTAGATATAAAATAAGATCGTATATTCTTTTTCTTTTTCGAATCAATTTATTCAACTTTGCGATTGTGCATATATCGTTGCATCTGTATCTGTATTTTCCCCTAGATATAAAATAAGATTGTATATTCTTTTTCTTTTTCGAATTAATTTATTCATCTTTGCAATTGTGCATATATCGTTGCATTTGTATCGGCAAAATTCTCATTCACCATTTTTCCCTAGATATAAAATAAGATTGTATATTCTGTTTCTTTTTTCGAATCGATTATTTACTCAACTTTGCAATTATACATATATCATTGCATCTGTATCGGCAAAATTCTCATATCGCTATTTTCCCCTAGATATAAAACAAGATTGTATATTCTTTTTGTTTTTCTTTTTCGAATCAATTATTTACTTAACTTTGCAATTGTATATATATCGTTGCATCTGTATCGACAAAATTCTCATCTCACTATTTTCCCTTAGATTGTATATTCTTTTTCTTTTTTCGAATCAATTATTTACTCAACTTTGCAATTGTGCGTTAGCATATATAGGCAAAATTGTTGTATAGGCAAAATTTAATAATTTATCGTTCGAAATGTGATAATAATCGAGAATAATTGTGTGAGATTCGAGATTTTTAACTAGTTACTTTTTCGACGAGCATTTTTTTTAATGCATCCAATTCTGGTGAATTATTAATTGGCCTGCAATTTTTCAATTTGTCGAACTTTCGTAATGCAATGGAAAAAAAGGAAAATCTGTTTCGTCACGAGGAAAAACAACATGAAAAAATAATAATAATAATAAAATAATAAAATAATAATATATCGCGAATAATCTGAATTGTCGCGATATGATTTCCACATATATATAGAATGCAGAATCTCGTCCTCGGCGTTTCTTTGAAGCAACAGCGTCGCGACACGCCGCAAATGCTTTCCCTATGCTTTCAAAGACGTAAAAAAAGGGGGGAAAAGGAGGGAAGGAGGGGGGACTAGGATATTTTAAGAGACAACAAACACACCTCTGAAAAGAAGAAAGAACGCACCTTTGTGAAAAAGACGACTGAATATATCCTAACGTCGAAGAGAAACAAAGCGGGCTGGTCAAATATTGTTTCACAAATATTGGACGCTTCCCGCCAAAGAGGGAGGGAAGAGAGAACTTTTAGAAACAGTTGAAAAAAAAAAAAAAGAAAGACTTGAATTGGAACAAAATTGATCCTTAAATCCGAAAATTAATTTTCGCTTCGTTCAAGCCTAATGAAAGCAAAATAAAATACAAATAGATACGAATAAAACTGCGTATATAATCCCTCGATTGGACCAAAGATGGAGGAGAAGAGAAAATTTACATTAGAAAGAGCAGAAGAACAGAGAGAGAGAGAGAGAGAGAGAGAGAGAGAGAGAGAGAGAGAGAGAGGCCTGATCGTCGGTGTTATTACGGCACCCTCGAGAGCCAGCCAGGGGACTAAATGCAATTTATCTGGGTCGTTGTTGCACCGTCGCAGAAGCAACGGCTGGCGTCACCCACTTTTCCCCTAAGATAATGCCTGTCACACGTGAGGATCGGCAACAATGGAAACGAGAATGTATGAACGCGTGGCGATATCTATACGCCAATGTTGTATTACAAATAAAAAAAAAAAGAGAGAGAGAGAGGAGAAAAAGGAAATCCGGAAAACGAATCTATTTATCGGTTAATTAAACATCCGTCGCATCCATCGCGTGTCCTTCCATGTCCTAATGTCATCCGTTGATAAAAAAGCGCGACGCGACGACCTTTCTTTAGATCGTTAACGCCATTGTCACGCGATTATGAAACGTTCTTCCGCGACACCTGTTGGATCGTTGCGTCGGGAGAGCGCAGTACGCGTGTGTCGTTCAGTGAAAATTAATTTCGAGAGACAATTTTATGTTTATGCCATTTTTAATTCTCTCGGTGGAAGAGCTAACTTTGTCTTGGCTTTTTCTTTTCAAACTCTAAATGACTTTGGAATGTTGAAACTGGTGGTGTTATTAGTCTATCATCTGCTAAGATCTGATAAGGATTGTTAACGATCGTTTATGTTACGAGCTTCGAATAAAACAACGACTGTGAATGATTTTAATTGTAATTTGATGAAAGAAAAACTGTATAGTTTTAATTGATCTGGAATATTGTCGTGGATTTTGCCTAGTTTTTTCTCTCCAATCATTATTTTACGTGAAAGTGCAAATAAGAGAGAGTTCTATTTGGATTTAGAAAGCGTTAAGCATCTATGAATCATTGAAAATACTCGAGTTGTTGAAAAAATCCAAGCTTAACAAATCTTCTTTTCTTAATGGTGGATCGTTTTTAACTTTTTTTAAATTCAGTTAACCTTTTTTGTTCTTCTTCCCTTGTTTTTTTTTAATTTTTCCTCGAATTGGCGAGATTAAGGAGAAACGTCGTTGTCAATTTTTTGAAAGATATCGGTTTTATTAGGGCAACGTTAACGTTAGATGCGATAGCTTCGCCTTTTGCATCGTCCCGTGGGATTTAACGTCCCTTCGAGGAAGGCTTGTTTCGAGGAAATATGCAGCCGGTTTTACAATTCTGTCGTGAAAGGTTCGTTTAAAAAAAATAACAACTCGTTTTATAGATTACCGCGTCCGCTTAAGGAAGCTTTATGCCGAGGAAATAACAAGTCGTTTTGCTAGCTTTTTATGCTCTTCTCTTCGGTCTATTTTATTTGAAAATAACAGGTAATTACGTCGTTTCCTCCTCTATATCGTTGCTGCGTTCCTCTCTAATATAAAGAGAAAATATGCAAAACAGATTAACTGATTATGTTTCTAATCAGTTTAGAAAAATGAAAGATCAATTAACGAAAACTTTCTTTCTAGCTTTAGTTTATTTATTTTACAATTATTCTTATTTTTCACTTTATTCTAATTTCTTTTCGTATATTATTTTAAATTGTGCTGTAAACCTTGGCTTACCATTCATGAAGAAGAAACGAAGAAAGAGAATTTTTTTTTAAATAATAAGAAATATAAACAATATAAACAAAATTTGTCCAATTATTATTATTTACGAATCCACCAAATGTAACCTATCCTTCTGCCACTCGTCGACTGCAAAGTATAATAATACATCATTCTATGCTTCACGCAACAATTAAAAAAAAAAGAAAAAAAATCGATGTCGGTCACGTGTCTGCATTTATTTCCGCACTTTTTCGCATCGACGCGTAACCAATGTCTAAATACAGCGTGGAACGCTCGGGGAACATAATTTTCCATCGATCGGCCACGGCCTTGAAGCAACGCCAACCAAGGCTCCTCTTTCTCTCTCTCTTTCTCTACGCGACAGCAATCAGAAATAAACGGAACACGCCGTCAAACTCTCTCGTTTCCCCTCACGAAAATCTGTCCCATAACGAAGTTTAGTTTCGAGCGGAGCCACGCGAGTGAAAGTCGAAGGAAAGGAAAGGAAGCGAAACTTAGCGAGCTATCCTTCTCTTCAAGATTCTAAGATCGGGGATACACCGTGCAGTTTACCATCCTTGTTCCATCCGTTTTAATTCCCTTCTGCCATCGTTTCGGAATATATTTGCGCCTTCGAATCGTGGCACCGTGAACGATGAGATATTTCATCGGTCTGCGGCGAACCACGTTCAACGTACAGAGGAATATTATCATCGTTATGCAGCAAGCGGCGCGGTGTTAAATTTTCCCATACCATATTAACTAATTACGAGCGGTCCACGAGTCGGTAAGAATCTTTCCTTCTTTACCGTTTGTCACTATCGAGAGACACGATCTTTTATATATATATATATATATATATATATATATTTCGATTCTTTTCTGGGTTTTATATTTTTAAAAATTTTTTTTTATTGTTATTATTATTTTTTCTTTTTTTTAACGCGAACGCGACGCGACCAATCAGAGGCTGGTCAACGTACTACGTCAACTCGTGACAGCTGTGAGCACGTCAGGGATTAAATCCATGGTTATAAATGAAAAGGCAGCTAGAATAATGTGGAAATGATCGATGGAATTTTTGTTGTTTAAGTTTTTCCTGGAAAAAAATTCTAATGATAAATTACAATCGAACAAAAAATATTTGACGAAACCCAATTATGTCTGTCGCTCGATATTCGATATAAGGAAATATTTGTGCTAGGAAATAAATGAAAAATTACGTCGAAATGATTATTTTTGGCGAAAATTAATTCTACGTACACGTGTGTCATATGATTATATATATATTTTCAAAGTTATTTTTTCGAAAGATGATCACAATCGAATCTTCAAAAATTTTTTAAAATTTTTTATTTTAATGTATCACATCATTCATAAGAATTTTCTTTTTATTTCTCAATCTCTTCGAATTATTAATTTCATTCGATAACTTTCCAAAATTATTCCGAGATGAATTTCTCAATTTTTCCAAAAAATGATCATAATCTTCGAAAATATTTCTTATTTTAATGTATCATATTATATAATCATAAAAATTCTTCTTTCATTTCTCAATCTCTTCGAGTTGTTAATTCCATTCGATAACTTTCCAAAAAGTATACCCCGAATTCCAGGGTGAATTTCCCAATTTTTCCAAAAAATTATCATAATCTTTGAAAATGTTTCTTATTTTAATGTGTCACGTCATTCATAAGAATTCTCGTTTCATTTTTCAATTTCCTCGAATTGTTAATTCCATTCGATAAGTATTTTTTCAAAAAGTATATTTCGAGTTCGTGAATCCCAGGACGAATTTCCAAAAAATAATTATAATCGATTCTTCAAATTTTTTAAAATTTCTTATTTTAATGTATCACGTCATTCATAAGAATTCTCCTTTCATTCCTCAATCTCTTCGAGTTGTTAATTCCATTCGATAACTTTCCAAAAAGTATACCCCAAGTAAGTGGATTCCAGGGTGAATTTCCCAATTTGGACTAATGTCGCTTGGATTACCGTAATTTAATCAAAGATCTGAGCAACATCTTGAAGGGAGTAAGCGAAAACCAAGTTGAGACTTACTCGCATCCCGCCGTCCCATAATGACGGAATCGCTCGAGCTATTTTCCAACTTGAAATAATCCACGAAACAGCGTGGCAAATATACATATTACTTTAATTTTAAATGGAAACAGGTTTTCTGTCATTTTGATCCACTTCCTAAGTAACGGCCCATTTGGCGTCCATCAAAAAGATTTACATGTTCGTTGTTTCGATATAAAATATTTTTCGAATTAATATCCAGCGCGGAAAGTGTATATGATAATATCCAATCATTTCAGACGATCGATTTCTTGAAAATTGAAACGCGAAAAGAATTTTGAACGACAAGGTAAACGATCTCGCCGATAGAAAAATCTCAGAAAACTTTCTTGCTCTTCCTCTTAAAACGTATCAACTTTGTACCGTTTGAACTGGATACAGGTAAAGCTACGCTGAAACTTACACAATTATTATGTTCGAAAGATCGTCTCGGAGCAACAGAACGCCTATATAAAGGATTATCACACGAACTTACCGCACGAACAACTTAATCACATGACCTTCTTTGAACCCAGACGACAGGTAAACGGAGCTCCACCGCTCAAATACTCCTCGTTACACGAAACCATACACCGACCTCGTGTTACCAATAGGCAAAACAACCAGCATGGGCATTAACCCGAATTGGAAAAGTTAAAAATACGTTATTCGTAGTTATTATAGTATCCACTTTTCATACAACCTTGACAGTTTATAATTATTTCCAATTATTAATTACGCGTCGAACAATTAATAAATTATTAAAATGACTTTATTCGAAAACTTTATTTAATTTTAGACAAAGCCTAAAATTATTTATCTTCGTGTTATTCAATAAGTAAAACAACCAAAGTTGGGCTATTACAGTAAATCTGTTTTTCGCATAACCTCAACAGTTTACAATTATTTGCAATTATTAATTACGCGTTGAACAATAAATTATCGAAGTGACTTTAAATCAATTATTAAATTTTAGGAAAAATCTTAAATTATTCACATTTGTGTTATTTAATAAGCAAAACAACACAACAGAGTTTGGCTATTATAATAATCTGCTTTTCGCATAACCTCAACAGTTTATAATTATTTTCAAGTATTAATTAAGCGTCGAACAATTAATAAATTATCGAACCGACTTTAAATCAACTATTAAATTTTAGGCAAAGCCTAAAACTATTCACCTTCGTGTTACCAATAACCAGAGTTGGGCTATTATAGTAGCTATTGTAATAGATTTGCTTTTCACATAACCTCAACAGTTTACAATTATTTCCAAGTATTAATTATGCGTCGAATAATAAATTATTAAAGTGACTTTATTCGAATCAACTTTACTCAACTATTAAATTTTAAGCAAAATCTAAAAACATTCAATTTTGTGTTAATATATAGATAAATAATAGATAAAATAATTAGAATTGGACATTAACCCGAATTGAAAAAAAAGAATTGAAAAATAATTTATTCGTAGCTATTATAATAGATCCACTTTTCATACAACCTCGACAATTTACAATTATTTCTGATTATTAAATTTTAGGCAAATCCTAAAACTATTCACCTTCATGTTACCAATAACCAAAGTTGGGCTATTATAATAGATTTGCTTTTCACACAAGTTCAACAGTTTATAATTATTAATTACGTGTTGAACAATAAATTATCGAAGTGACTTTATTCGAATCAACTTTACTCAACTATTAAATTTTAGGCAAAGTCTAAAACTATTCATCTTCGTGTTACCAATAAGCAAAATAACCAGAGTTGGGCTATTATAATAGTTATTATAATAGATCCACTTTTCATACAATCTTGACAATTTACAATTATTTCCAATTATTAATTACGCGTCGAACAATTAATAAATTATCGAAGTGACTTTAAATCAATTATTAAATTTTAGGCAAAATCTAAAAATATTCACTCTTCGTGTTATTCAATAAGCAAAACAACCAGTTGACCTTATAGTAAATCTGTTTTTCGTTTTTTAACCTCAACAGTTTACAATTATTTCCAATTATTAATTACACGTCAAATAATAAATTATCAAAATGACTTCAAATCAATTATTAAATTTTAAGCAAAGCCTAAAACTACTCATCTTCATCTTACCAATAACCAGAGTTGGGCTATTATAGTAACTATTATAATAGATTTGCTTTTCACACAAGTTCAACAATTTACAATTATTAATTACGTGTCGAATAATAAATTATCGAAGTGACTTTATTCGAATCAACTTTACTCAACTATTAAATTTTAGGCAAAATCTAAAACTATTCATCTTCGTGTTATTCAATAAGCAAAACAACCAGTTGATCTATTATAGTAAATCTGTTTTTCGTTTTTTAATCTCAACAGTTTACAATTATTTCCAATTATTAATTACACGTCAAACAATAAATTATCAAAATGACTTTAAATCAATTATTAAATTTTAAGCAAAGCCTAAAACTACTCACTTTCGTGTTACCAATAACTAGAGTTGGACTATTATAGTAGTTATTGTAATAAATTTGTTTTTCGCACAATCTCGACAATTTACAACTATTAATTACGCGTCAAACAATAAATTATCAAAGCGACTTTAAATCAACTATTAAATTTTAGACAAATCTTAAAGCTACTCACCTTTTCGGATCGGGGACGGTGCAGAATGATCTCGGTCTGCGCCTGAAGTAGGAACTCTCGAACCAGTCGGCTTCGTCCTCCAAGTCGTAACGAGAGAAACCCCTCGAGTAGGTCGGGTAAGGTTGACGATACATGATCTGGAGGGATCGGCGGGGGTAGGGGGCGTCGCAGAGGTTCTCATCGCTGGGCACGCTCCTCACGCAGGCGGAGAGTATCGAGGTTCTGGCAGAGGCGCACGGCGACGGGCCCCTGGTCGACAGGCAGCCGAAGAACCCACCCCCAGACTTCTCGACCGCGTCCAATTGCCGGCTGGTTATGCAATACTGCTCCTTGATGTCCTCGCGAGAGTAAAGGGGGGTCGCCCTACGATCCCAGTCGATGCTGATGCTGCCCGCTGGCGCCACGAAACCGGCTTGCAGATCCACCTGAGTCGAGACGTCCACCTGTCACCCATACCAGGTAAGCTTTTATTAATAAGGAGAATCGATGATAGGTTGGAAAGCGGTTGCGTTGCTCGAATTGTAGCTTGTTGCGTGCATAATTTAAGAATAAACGAGATGTTTTTGAGAAGATTTTTGCGAAGCGAGACTTGATCTTGATCTTGTGAAAAGATTCGATTCGACAAATTTTAATCTTTTCTTTGAACTTCTTGGACGATATTTTTCATAACGAACAGATATTTATCACGTGTACGTGATATTTCTGGTTGAAGGAAACTTTAAAGAAGAAGAAAAAAAGAAAAAAAGCTTTATTATTCAAACGATATCCATTTCGCGAAGTAACTTTAAAAAGCTGTGCGAAAAGTGATATTTCTCGAATGACAAACTTCGATAAAAGCAATTTGAAGAAGCGATCGAAAATAAACAAGAATGAAAAGAAAAAGAAAGAGGAGAAAGAAAGAAAGAAGGAAGGAAAAACAGCGTTAAACGTTCATTTTTCCATCTTCATTCAGATTCAATCGTTAAAAACTGAGATCAATTAACAAGCGACGATATCGATATTGACACTGACACTTTCACAATGTCGCTCGTTCAGATTTACCGAGAGCCATTTACGTCATTGCGAAATCATATTTGTCAAATCGATAAAATAATTTCTAATTTAACCGAAAATTACGATTCCTTTATGTCCCTTCGAAATTATCCAAAAAAACAAGAAAGAAAAATAATATCGATATCGAGTTACACGATGATGATATTTAAGATCGTAAACTTAAAAAAAACTTAATCACGATCGAAATATACATCCGATCCGAGAAATTCACGTTTCCGATGAAATTTCATCGCGATATATGTTTCCATTGTGTGGCAATTTTGCACATATTCGAACTGGTCTCTGCAATCCTCGTCAATTTCTAATTGACCCCCGCGAAATTCCAATTTCCATTCCTATTCTAATCTCATTCCGCTTCAAATCGATAACGTTGAAAGTGACACAACCGTCTGAAAATAGCTCCCTGCTCCACACCGCCGAGTACTCTAACTCTAACTATATACGTTTCCATGCATAACCTCAAATCGAAACTTTGATCCGTCAAAATTCGGTTGCCAGAAATCTCGAAAATACACGTGCACACACCCGCGTATACAGAAATATATACATTCCACTTCCACTTTCCATGTTTCGAAGTCATTATTCAATATCGTCCTCTCGAAATCCCGCGCGCATCAATTTTATCGACCGTCGGTACTCGTCGATTTCTAATTGGCCTCGTGGAGAGAAAAAAGAAAGGAAGAGAGAGAGAGAGATATGTATATAGATGTAGATAGAGAAAGAGAGAGAGAGAGATATATAGACAGGGAAGGGGAAAAAAAGAAAGAAGAGGCAAACGTTCTTTTATCCTCCATTAACGCGTCTATTCCGGTTCAGCTTGCCAATCGATCCTTCGCAGATTGATCGATACGCGGCGCCGTGTCGAACGGAAACTGCAACGCTATTAGCGTCACTAGGAAATATTGATACACGTAGAGCGTAACTTAAGGAAAAAAAAAAAAAAAAGAAAAAAGAAGAGCGTTTGAAAACGCGAGGAATGCGTGGACATCGATATAACGATTCGGATGGGATATTTAGATCGATTCAAATGCCTCTCTCGCTTCCTCAACTGTCTCTATTCCCAACGGGGTGTATCGAATTGCGAAACTGGGCGCGATGCGGGTCAGTTAATAAAATGCTTCAAAGTGGGTAGAAACTTGTAGTTTATATCGTGGACAATTTTGCAAATGCAAATTATATGTATATATAAAGGGTGTCCCAAAATTAACACAAGATTTGAATTTGCCGCCATTTTTGTATTAAGTTGTTGGCAACCCTGAAAAAAGAACAGTTTGACAGTTGAGAATTTAAGGTTAGTAAAAATGGAGCGTTACAACAATGTGTCTTCATTATTGAACAATATTTTAAAAATAATATTTTAAAAACTCTCTTTTATATTTAATTCAAATCTTGTGTTAATTTTGGAACATCTTTTATATCGTGACGTTATTATTTTATAATTTTACAGCTGTTTTTATTATCGTTACAAACTCGTTGAAATGAAGTTTTCGGTTATCTTGGAGAAATGTTGTATTATTATATTATTATTGTGTTATAATTCATATAATTTGATATAAATGTTGATTAACATAGAATAAAATTAATAATTAATATAATTAAGGAAAACATATAAAAATTTTTATTTTGTCGTATAAAAAAATGTGTTTGAAAATATTCTTTTTTCTTAATTTTTTGTAATATTTTAGGTTAGGTTAGGTTAGAAACTTGAACAGATAATAGACTTGTAGATAAACTCAACTTTTGAATACAATTTTTAAACGCATATATAAATATAAATAAATTCGAGAAATCTCGTTCTCTCGATAAACCGATACGTCGTTTAGTAAAACCTAAAAATTAGATTTAAACCGTATGGAAAGAATTGTTAGTTAGTTAGTTCGAAATTTAACTCTTCGATAAATTGATACGAGAGAGAGAGAGAGAGAGAGAGAGAGAGAGAGAGAGAGAGCAAAAAAACAATAATAAGAACAACAGTTTCGAAAAGTTAAAACGAGTGGAAAGTTGGCCTCGTTTCTTTCGTTGAATTCATTATTTTCGCAGCTCATACATCGCGATACAACGCGTTAATAACTCAAAAAACTCTGCCGCAAGATTCTCAATTCCTTTTCACGATCAAATATCCGTGAAATTAGAAGAAATCCTCAAAGTAAAATTCTCATCAACTGTTGGAGGGGAGCGGCAAACATTTTACACGAGTCTCATCTCGAATCTCATCGAGTCTCGCGATAACAACGCTACTATTTTTTTTCTTTCTTTTTCCTTCTAACCTTTTAACTTTCGTCCAAAAACTCGTAAATTTGGCGAGCCAACCAATTTCTCGATCGCTAAGGGTCAATTTCCCCGCCCCGTTTCCCGGGTCAGATTCCTCAAGATTATCGTAAATTGCATACACGGGGCGAGATTAACGGCGGTCCTCGAAGGCCGATTGATCAGGACGTTAACAGGACGATTGCCATTCCAACGATTGGGTTCGACGAAACTCGACGTAACAGAATTTACGCTTGCCGCGATCGTTTCGAGATTAAACGTTTCTGTTAAGATTCTGTTAAACGGAAATTCTACGAAGACGCGCCACGAAAAGGAGTAATCATTTCGAAATCTATAAATGACGAAATAAAATTTTCTCAACGAGAGATCCTCCGCTTATCGATCGAGTAATATTCTCGACCGAGCGTTTTCGAACTTCCTTTCCGATCGAGCATCGAGTGAAGGTTATGTTGTTATAAAATGGATGATAATGTTGCTTCTTCGTGTTCAATGTACTGTTCACGGTTTGGAGAGTAAAGTATTCGTGAAATATTCGTAGAAACGGAAACGTTATTTCGTTATTCGTCGGTTCTTTATTCTTGATAAAATGTTTTTGAAACGACAGTCTTTGAAGCTCAGAGTGTATAGCAAGATTTGTACAATATTTCGGTCAAGGAAATTTCGTTAAGATTAGAAGAAACGATCGGACGAAACAATCTCGTATTCCAATAAAATCTTAAACGATTCGTACGATTTTCGATAAGTGTTAAGATTTATGAATTTCGGAAAATTGAACGAAATATTCGATGAGAAATTGTAGAGCTGGAACGAAGCAACGTTTAGATATACGTATATATGTATGCATGTGTGTGTGTATGTATATGTATGTATATACTGTATGTAACTGGTCAAATAGAGAGGAACCGGATGAAATTGGGACAATGCAGAGTTTGGAGATGATGGTGGAACTGTGTATTTGAGCTTTGTATGAAATGTTTTCAATGGTTCTGATTTGAGCAATTAAGAGTTGAAATAAATCGGATGATTAGAGGATATAAATGGATTTAAAAAAATTTTGGAAATTAATAATAACAAAATCGAACGTTTATCAAATAATCTAATATATATTTTATATGTGATAAAGGAAACATTCGAAATAATTTATTTAATTACGAATTCACTTTTGCCCTCCCTTGCAAGAAATCTTCTTTATCGCACGTTAATAACCGTCAAGAGCGATTCTCAGCGAAACGTAATTTTATTCTATTTATGACGTAATGTATCTCTGAAAGTGAAATCCCATTGGACAGATATAACACGGATGATTAAGTTTACGAAATATGATTAACAGTGTTTATAAGGGAACTTTGATTAACCCATTTGAGACTCCCTGTACGGGGATATTGATAATATCTTCTCGAAACTCGAAAATTACACGTAAATATTAAAATAATTCTGGCCAATATGGTGTTTAATGAAGGATTTTGCGCACAAGGAAACTTTAAATTTTCCAGAATCCGAGTGAAATTTTCTCAGTTTCCAGAAAGTACTCGAGAAAGATCGAATTTTCAAATTTCTCAATCTTTTCAACGCTTCTTGAAAATTGAAAATTCTTCTTTCGAAAGAAATAAACGAGAAATTTTCACCTTTAAATTTTCTTCTTCTTTAAAATTGACCAATTTTATACTCGAAAACTCGAAAACGAAGCCTCGAACTCAGGATTTGTATTTCTTTCTTTTTTTATCCGTATAATTGCATCATTTAAATAAAAACAATGAAATATTTCTGAATAACGATCGATATATATTACATCTTTGATAATGTTTCTTTGTTTTTTAAAAATAACCACGATAATCTTAATAAGGCAAAGAATAGTAAAAGGTACGATTGACGTATATTGGCTTGGTACGTTACAGCTGTGAAAGAGAAATGTTTCGACCGAATGCTAGGGATTATCTCGTGAACTCGAAGAGAATGTAAGACCATCAAAAGTTTTTAGGAACGGCTGCATCGTGAGTGAGAGAAACAAAAGAGGAAAAAAAAAAAAGAAAGAAAAGAAAACAGTGCATAGTAAGAGTAGAAAAATTGCCAAGTATAGTTCGCCTAGTTTAAAGTTAAAGGTGAATTACTACTGGGATAGTTTAGGAACAACTTCGATAAAAAAAAAAAAAAAAAACAAAAAGAAAAATTACTGTTATTATTGTTATTGTAGAAGAAAATTTTATCGAGATATTCTTCTAAAATATTTCTATTATTATTGAAGTTCCAATGAGTACCGAATTCTCATTTAAAAAACATCGGGTGTTCCGAGAGAAAGACGAGGAACATGAAGATGGAATTTGGAAGAAGTTGCCCGAGTTGTTCGAGAAGGATATGCAATAAGGGATAAAACAACAATTCGAGAAACAGGTTTCGAAAGTTGGGGAATAAAAATGTGCGGGAAAAAAACGGAGAGAAAAAAAAAAAACATCGAGAAAATTGGGGGAAGGGAGGGGGGCAGGGCAGAGGGGAAAGGACGATGAGCGATGAGAAAGTTCTATATTGAATGAAGAAGTTAAAGTTTACAAGAGAAATTTTAGTCAAGATCCATGAAAATTAAGAGATTGAATGGGAAAAAGGGGGAAACGAGAAAGTTTTATGGTGTAAGTGCAGATCGGAGGAAGAAATTTTCTTTCAGGATTCAGCGTATGAAGGTAAAAAAAAAGTTTGCTGATAATGGAAAGAAAATTCAAGAGAATCCTTTCATTACACTCTTTCCTATGTTAAATCGTTTGAAATTTATATCTAATTTATATCAATTTGAATTAAACGATATCAAATATAAAGAATTTATTATATTGATCATCGAATAATAATCTCGTTTTATAATTCAATCGTTTTCAATTTATTATCAAATGTGTTCACATCGTATTCATATATTCATCAAATAATATACGTCAAATAATATTCGCGCAATTGTTATCTTATCTTGTCTTATTCGAAAAAAAGATATTAAGAAAAAAAAAAAAAAAAAAAAGATAAACAGACTCGAGAAGAAGAGGAATTCTCGATTCGATTTGCGCAAAGATTATCCTTTAATTCGCGAAAATTGTTTTCCAATGCGTTCCAAAGTGCCTAATGAAGTCGTTTCGAGCGAAACATCCGTTCATCTCTGTTGGTAATATAGGTGCGCCGGAATCGGAACGAGAGATCTATGGAGGTTCGTTTTCAGTCAATGATGTTCGTCGTGTCGGGGATTCAATTTTCTTCTTAAATGCGGAGAGAAAGGGGACAGAATGGGACGAGAGACACTACGTCTAAGATGCTACACGACACAAAACCGTGCTCCTTTCCAGAGACTTCGACAGCTTTTCGTTAATTCTTAATCCGGTTCTGATTTGCTGCTTCGTGTACTCGTCACACGAGGGGAAATCGGATCGAGAGAAACAATGTGCGACGAATTAACGATGAATTCTTTTATACATGTACTCTTGTACGTTAAAGCATCTTGGTAGATTCTTTTATGCTTTTTCTAAATCTTCACGATTCTTTTTTTTTTATAATTTGAAAATTCTTTTGTAAATAAACAAGTGAAAGTGAATTATCGATTATTTGTCGTGTGATGTAGAAATATAGAGATATAATAAATCGATGATTATTAACTTTTTGTAAATAGATGAAGTTGAACATTTTATAATGCAAAAATTTTTGCAAGACTATACAATTTTATTCGTTCCTTTCTGTTGTATCGTAAAAAGTTTTCAAATATAAATTTAATCGAACTATTTGTTACGTGTGTAATGTCGAGCATGGATTATTTTTGTACAATTTGTTGAAAACAAAAATTTAAAACAAAAATATTTTATCGTATATTTTTCTATTATTTTCAATCGTATCCAAAATTAGCCAAATTCTTTTATATTCAACAAGTTTTCACGCACCTTTTTTTCTCGAAAACAAAGCTTCGAGTGGAAAACATTTTTCGAAAAAAAATTTTTTTTTTTTGCTACACAGTTATCCTCGCTTTATCCTACAAAAAAAAAGAATAAAATAAATAAATAAATAAATATTTCTTTTCCCAAACGAACGCTACAACGCTATTTCTGTTCCTTTTGATCAAATTTAAAATTTTCTATTCCAAAAATATACGCGAAAATTAAAAAATTCATTGTTTTCTTTATCGGGAAAAATAAAACGAAACTCGATTCCAGATTCCTACACAAAACTTCCCGATTGAACTTGAAACTTAAAAAAAAAAATTACGAAACTTTAAGACTTTTTCTCTCGAAAAAAATATTAATCGGAAAAATTTTCTCGACAACAATAACAAAAGAGACGCCTCTATCATAAACTTCCTATGATCCTCGTAATCCCATCCTCTTTTCCGAATGGAATCAAATCGAGACAGAAATAACGTTGTAGCGTTCGTTTGGGAAAAGAAATATTTATTTATTTATTTATTTATTTTTTGTTTAAGATAAAGCGAGGATAACCGTGTAGCAAAAAAAAAAAAAGAATTTTTTTTCGAAAAATGAGGAACAATGACACACAAGAAGGAAGAAATTGTACGAGGTCAGGAAACTCCGCCATCGTATTATTATTTGAATCGGAATCGATTCGACCGTATTAACGCACGCGTAACACATTTTCGATTTCATTCGTACGGGCGGGAAAAAAGCGATAATTGATCGTTAGAGACTAATTAAGAGTTTCTGCCCCGGTGGATGGGACACTTGCACACGCGAGCCGTTGCAATTACATCGAAGAGCCCTACCCCCCCCCCCCTCCCTCGACCTTTTCATTTTCGACATTTGTGGAAACGGTGGCCCGGTTATCAAGCGGAATAATGATCCCGATATTCCGGTCAAACGATCAAGCGGTGATAATGATTCGGTGCCGTATCTTGCGAGCGCATCAAAAATTAATGTCTTCCGGCCGTATACGCGCGATAAGTAATGCCATTGGCTCGAGATTCGAAGCGATTAACGCGAATTATTGAACAGTCGACATGGTTGGGGGCACAAGGAGCATAAGGAAGAGTTATAAAGTGATGAAAACCGTTTTCAAGAAGAGTTAAAAATATGTATATATATTTTAATTTTTAGTTGAAAATTTTTTTAATTTCGTGATTTAGAGATTAATTAAAGTGACTAATTTTCGTTCAAATATATATCTTTCGAATTGTATTACGCACACGTTGTATTGTAATGCGAAATATCCTGCGTGGAACTTTATTTTATTTTTTTTTTTTTTTTTTTTTTTTTTGAGGGGCAGAAAAGGTGGAAAAGGGAATTTTAAAATTAAAATGGTTGCAGAGAACAAGGTTCTTATCATTGCCACTGTAAAATGCCGTGTATTTAGCTGGAATAAAAAAAAAAAGTTCCCAGGCTGAAAAGAAGAATAGGTTACCGATTTTAAGAATCAGAAATGGCAAAAATCGCTTTTGACGTTTCCGTTTGGTGGAAACAGACTTTGCAAACTTGTTCCCTCTTTCAAGCTGTTCCTTCTGCTTTTTTTTTTTTTTTTTTTTTTTTTTACCATAGAAACCAGACGCCATGCTTCTACTCCAATAATTCTCTTTGTTGTTGTACCGCAACAAAAAGGTGAACAAAAATGTTCCGTAACGAAGATCGATAATGCAATGCGAAGGTTCTTATATGCGCACCAAAGAAATTCTTCTATCGATAAAACGTGTCGTGTTTGGTGAAAATATGAGGCCCGCGTAATTTGAAAATCGCGCGAAGTTTTTTCTTTCGTGGAAAAAAATTAAAATTAAGGAGAAATTAAGGAGAATTTTTCGTTTATTATCTCTCCAAAGAAATTAAATTTGACATACTTTATTTATTCGGAAATTAAAAAAATACGAACAACGAGGTAAAAAAATAAAATTTAATTAGACGAATTCGTTTCAATAATTCGATCTTGTTAAAAATAAAATATTTAAATTCGTTTGAATATCCAAATCTTTTTAAAAATAATTTCAAAAATTTTATAAAAAAATACCACGCACGATTTAAAATAATTCGTGACGGAGATATAATAATTTTAATGATAAATGTGCGAATAGTGTTAAACAATTCGATACAACTATAAACTCAAGCGACGTTAATAACTCTCTTTTGATACTCGCGATACTTTAACGACACTTAACACGCTTCTCGACAACACACCTTTTATTTCGTCGGTGCAAAAGAACAATGACACAATTGCCAGAGAGTCACTCTTTAGGTTATGAAAAAACCAATTAATCTCCTTCTTCCCTCTTTTTTCTTTCTTTCCTTTTTTTTTTTTTTTTTTTTTTTTTTTTAGAATGTTTGATGATATTACGAACAAAAAGAAAAAAAATTTGTTTAAATTATCGATGAAAAATTGTTTATCATAATATTACGATTAGTAGAAATTCATTCATTATTTATCTTTGAATAATTTTACATAATGTAACGAGGAGTAACGAGGCGTTATTCCTCGTTTTTCTCTCGATGAATAATCCTTAATGCTTTTTCTATGTATTCCCGATTTACACACTGTTTTAAAATTCCACTGTTGGAATTCTAATAATTTTTAAGAGTTTCCTCTCCTTTCCACGTTTTCCACTTCCTTTTTCCACCACTTTTTCTTTCCCCTGTAATTATCTCCATACGTCGATTGGGATAGTAATTTGCCTCCGAAAAAAAGATCCAATAAAAACGTTGCTGCGGATAAAATGATAGATATATAACATATCGAAGATATTTATACGTGCACGTTTATAATTGAAATTTATTTATTCGTGCAATGTTATTCGATGCTAATTTTTTAATCCATTGTACGCAGAGAGAGAAAAAAAACAATAATAACGAAAATGTTATTAAATTCAATCGATTTTATTTAGTTTTTTAATCCGTTCAATCTCTATGGAAAAAGTCAAATGGTATCAAAGGGTATCCGCCAAAAGTGAAAAATATGTAACAATCGATTTAAACATTATTTTTAAAAATTATTTCATCACACACGTCGAATAACAATTTTTACTCGATATTCCAACGTTAACAAATATTATTTATACCATTTTATATCCCTTTCCATTTCCTATCCCCTCCATTTCATATTCTATATTCTTCGTACATTTTAATCTCGCTTCAAACCGACGATAAAAATTTTCTTACATTTCTTTTCGAAATTTTCCTCGCAAGTTTCCTCAATCCCCCACGCGTCCAGGAGAAGAGAAACGCACGTGTAACTTTAGTTTCGCATTTACGCGGCGCAGGTTGTCACAAGTGGGGAAACACCGTTTATATGAATGGACATTTTAAAAGTTACGAGTGTCCTCGCTTATGGTCCTCGAGAACACGCGACATCTCGTGTGGAACGCGTACACCACACCTATACACACTTTTGCCCGTGACAGTGCGATGGTGTTAACGCGGTGCCGTAAATCTTTTGCAATCCCGCCTCCTCGTGTCTTTTCGAAAACTTTGCCTTTGCGCAACAATTTTCGAATTTTACGATGAATATTCATCCTCTTGGCCATGGCGGGAAACTTCGTTAATCTTCGTTAATCAACAACTGTGATTCTAGTTCAAACAAATACGATATGGAATAACAAAACGAAGAAACTATTCGTGTCTCTTTTCTTCTTCCGTTGCCCCGTATAATTCTGTCTTCGTTTAACCTGTGTCATCGTGATGAGAAGAGAGGTTAGAAATTAATAACAATATTCATCCTCTCGGCCGGGAGAAAACTTCGTTAATCTTCGTTAATCTTCGTTAATCTTCGTTAATCTTCGTGAATGTTCGTTCTCCCACCATCATCAAATCGACAACTGTGATTCTAGTTCAAACAAATACGATATGGAATAACGAAACGAAATGAAGAAACTATTCGTGTCTCTTTTCTTCTTCCGTTATCCTGTATAATTCTGTCTTCGTTTAATCTCGTCATCGCGATGAGAAGAGAGGTTAGAAATTAATAAATAATTCCAAAAATAAACTTCCAATTTCAAGAAATACGATACGAGAAAGAGACACAAAGCATTTCGATACTCGAATCCACAATTTTTGATGGCGAAAATTTCCTCTCCCCGCTCTTCGCCGCCATTTTATTGGAATCCGTCCGGTGAAGATATCAGCCGAGCGAATAACGCTTTATCCACACGGGCCGGGCATAATCTCGCGGCTGGGAAATTTTCTAATCCGCGAAAGACGTTCGGAAATTCCTCCGCCATCGTAATTCCATTTATTGGAATTCGAGCGTGAAAAGATCAACAAAAAGGGGGCACCCTTTCCTTGACGGAGGAAAATGGAACGGATCCCTCCTTCTCCCTTCCTCCCTCCACTCTCTCTCTCTCTCTCTCTCTCATTCGCTCGCTTGTTCGCTCGTTCTCTCTCACTCGTTCGCTCGCCCTTTCTCGATAAAACTGACCCACATTCGATCGGCGGGAAACGAGTCGACTCGAGTCTTCGAGTGCATCGTTGAGGCGTACCCTGAGCACTTATACGAAAGACGAGAGGATGACACGACGGGGCTGAGTTGCGAGCTTCGATTCGATTCGAGGTCGTGCACTCTTTCGGATGCGGATACGGGGCGATGGTGGAGGGAGAGGAGAGCCGAGAGGGGAGAGAATGAAAAAAGAGAGAGAGAGAAAGAAGGGCGGAAAGAAGAAGAAAGAAGAGAGAACTCCTCGAACGGTAATCACGATTAATTAAAGGCTTTAAAGCTAACTCGAGTTCTTACGCTTTCTTCAGCTCCTTTATGACACTTTCAATGGAGGGTGGGTTGTTGGGGGTCGGTTTAAGCCGGGCTGACAGATCCTTCTTCTGCGAATTACCGGTATCGTTGTTTATCGAATTTCCCCCAATAATTATCGCGCCTTTATTAACAAATGGAACAATATTCTGTTCCAATATTCTGGTCGTGATTCGTCATAAACGCGAGGCTCGTTGCTTTCGTTGACCTTGAAGATTTATTTGTTTCTTTTTTCGACGTGCAGTCGAAATTTTATTCGAGAGTATGAAACTATATTATTTGTCTGTTGATTTCAAAAATTCGAATCGAAGTTTTGGCACAATTTTTGTATTTTTAGATTTTTTTATTCGCTTCGATAATTCTTTTTTTTTCTTTTTTTCCTTTTTTTTAGATAGAAACATCTTGATTTAAAATTTTGCTCTGTGTAGAAGTATTATTATTAGAGCACATTAATAATTGGTTTCGTCTCTTCATAATATTGGTATTTTGAAGAAGAATTATGATTAAATGATTTGATATATATCGTTAAATATTTGTGAAAGAATCGTAAAATTAATTTTTACAATTTAATAATTTTAGAAGCATTGTTTAAAAAGAGAAATGAATTAAATGTTATATAAAAATGTGTATTATACGTGTAATAATATATTGTTTAAAAAATATTGTAAAGTGGCAATAATTTTTTTCCTCTTCCCCCTACAAATTCTAAAATTCCGTTAAAAGCTTCAAAGTTATCGTCGATGTAAATGCGTAAGCAACAAAAAAAGAAGAGAAATAAATAAACAAATTCAACTATCGTATTGAATTCGATTTCGTTTACACGCGCTTCAATTTTGATTAAAATTCCATCACGTTGTTCCGCCACGTTGAACAAAATTTCGGAATATAAAAATTAATTTTCAAGTTATCGAAAACAACAACAAGCCAGCAACATTATTTCCTCCAGGCAAATTGTAATCTTTCGTTACAAATTTAAACTCCGTGGAAAAGAATCACAATCTGTAACTGTAATGTAACTGCATACATCGAGAAACGATTTCGAAATCGAAGTAATTCGATTTGAATTGAACGAAATTAAGACGTATTCGGAAGAGACAAGTTAACAACTTTTAATGTAACAAAAAAAAAAAATTTAAATTCGTTAAATTAAACGAAACAGATTGATGATCGAAAGATCAAAGATGCGGTTCAATTTTTAACAGGCAACAAAATTACAACAAATTTATCGCAGAAATTAATTGGAAAATCGAGATGCGTGTGCCCTCCATGTCTCATATAATATATATATATATAGGTTACACGGATTGTAGAGTAGCCGAAATATATTAATTGCTCGTGACATCTTCCAACGTTCGTGTGTACAGTTTGGCAGAGTTCTGTTTATTGAGATAGTTCGTTGCACAAAATGTCTGGACGGTGTTATAAACTTTCTGGACGAGTATTTCGTGGATCTTACTACGCTCTTACGGTTTAACGTGCGAGTAGTAGAAACAGAAAATAAGTTGTCCCCGGTGAAAATTAAAAATCAAATACACAGGTGTCTCTACTTGTCTCTGCGTCTCGTTTTAGTTGTAATTGAAAATTGTTGCTTAAATTATTATTATTTGTACAAATACAATATAAATATCTCTTAATTAATTAATTATTTATAAAATTGTACATTTCATTAATTGATCAGACAGATGTTTCTAGTATGTTCATTTTTTTTTTTTTGAACAAAAAAATTGTTCGTTTCTAAAAACAAAATGTATCCTGTGAGTTAAATAGCTGTTAAGAGGCGGCGATATCGAGCCTCTTTAAAATTTAAATAATTTTGGCAAGGTTTTATCGCCACGGCGATATATTATCGAGACGGGAGGAGAATGCGAATCGAGTGCATCATTAGCATAATTTGAATTTCTAACTGTTTGTGCATCTTAATAACTCTCCGGTTCCCTAATTATAAAAGATCCTCGATATTTTTACCGAGGGGGGGCGATATTTTTAGTCGGGACAGGTTGCTGAATCTACACTCCACGTATTAACTATAAACATAATAGACATTTCCAGTGATATTCATTGAACCGAATTTTAGTCAAACACACGTATCTCACGTATCCAGAAAATCGATTTTCTCGAGAACAAAGGATACGTATATACGTACGTATTTTCTGCTTTATCTTTTTTTTTTTTTTTTATTCCAATGAAAAATAATTCTCCTACAAGTAGATTAATTAATTGCAGAAATAATTCGATCCTCGCATTCGATGAAAAATAGATATTTATTCATCGCTCTATTTTATTCATGTAGAAACCTTTGATACGATAAATTGAATGATTTCAGACAAAATAATAAGATAAATTTATTTCATGTATTTAGAAATTAATCGGAACGTAGTAATACACGTTTTAAAATTCGCTTTCTGTCTATGGTGTATTAAAAATTCATAAATAAAGCAAAAAAAAAAAAAAAAAAAAGAAAAACGAACTTAAAAGAATAAATTACTCGATCCACGTAGGCGAATGAATATTTAAATGAAGCGATTAATTCGCAATTTAAAATTTTTACATTGCGCTTTCTTCTAGAGAAAACCTGTTATGGACAAGAAAATGTGTTATTAAACGTTCCAATCTACGTTTCATTGATAAAGTTGGTAAAATTATTCGTTTAATTCTGTGATAATAGTTCAACCTGTTTTGCATTTTCAGATATATATAATAAAACTCATATACGACGCATGTATTGAAATACAATTAATTCTTTCATTCACTGTCATCATTCATATCATAGATCGAAATCGAAGCGAAATCGAAACTTAAACAAATCGTCTATTTTGGAAATATTTAATTTATAATTAAACAAACCGATAATTCTAGAAATATTATATTTATTACCATTTCATAAATCTAAACTCGTTGCCAATTTGCTTGACAATTCGAACATAGCCTCCTCGTTCAACAAAATTTAATTTTATCAATAATCGTCGAATATTTTAAACGAATTTTCATAAAACAGATCCGATAATTGATTAATTGATTGTTAATCAAACGGAAGGAAGATTTCGTAAAATTTCGCGAAAAAAAAAAGAAAAAAGAAAAAACTAATAGCTTTCAATAATGGAGTAGTATAATTATGAATCAGAAGTTGCAACGTCACAGAAAGAAATAGGTATAAATTAGCTCGTTTACGTTCCGGCCGATGACGATAATATTGAATTACAAAAAAGGGGGAGAAGATGGGAGAGGAGATAGAAAAAGGAAAGGAAGAGAGAGACGGAAATAGAGGCGAGAGATCGAATAAATCAATGGATTTAAAAGATTACGAGCTTCTTCTCGAGAAAGCATCGCGGCATCCATCCATTCATTCATGAATACCCCTCCCTCCCCCTCCCTGCACGTTTTTCCTCCCTCCGTCTCCGACCTAATATATCCTCCCCGCTGAATTTAACAATAATTTATTTGCGAACGCATCGAAGCCGTTCCCCAGGATCGTTGAATTGCAAAAAAGGCCGCGCCGACAAAGGTGTGAAATGAAGAGCAAGTTGGCGGCAGAAGATCAAACGAGGGAAGAAATAAAGGGAGGTAGGAGGGAGTTGGTTTCTTGGTTTCTAGAGAATTTCAAAATTTCGAGACGGAGAAGGGATCGAATAGAAAGGGAATCTAAACACAAAATGTTTGGATGATGATAATAATAATTGAATGATAACGTAGAATTTAAAGAGAAGGTTTCAAGTTTTAAATAAAATTGTTGAATAAAATTGAATGAACATGGTTGACTGGAAAAATTTGCAAAATTTACGAAAATAGAACGAATAGGCTCTTTGATTGAACTTGTATATCGATGAATTGATAAACTTAAAAGTTGGAAAGGTTGTATATAAGGATTGGATTGTAATTGGAGTTTGTTTCTGGGAAAATTGATGATCAATCCAAGTTTTCCAATCTTCGATCGATAAACTGAGGAAGCAATAATTCTTATAAATAAATTGCAGTATATATATGATGTATGGAGAGAGAAAATTGGTGAATGGTGTGTATTGATAAACAAACACAGAACGATATTTTAAAAATATAAGCACGTTGATATGCGTCACTTCTGGATCACTTGATTTTATGGAGGGTTAAAAGAGATCTGGAGTGATTAAGTGATTTTGTGACACTCCTGTTCAATGATAAAAAAAAAAAGAAAATAAAAATAAAACGAAATAAAAATCAACTGTATCGTAATTCCGGCTTCATCGTTTAGAATTTAGCTTTAAATTCTATTTTCGTCCGATAAGAATATAATATTTCAAAAATATGATTCCAAAAAATTCATATGAAAAGAATGAAAAGGATTCTTAACCAACGGAAAAAAAAAAACGTAATAATCGCGATAATTTCGAATTCAATATTGTTGAAAATCTGGAAAACATCGGAGAACAATTAAAAATATTATTGCTATTAACTGCTCTATTCTAGATATTCCGTTTGATAAGAGGAAATATATACATATGTATATACGTGGTACATAACTAGAACTCTAAGGGGGAAATTTCGAAGACTGCCACAACATTCAACATCTGTTACTCTGTTTGAAAGACGCTTGCTACTTAATAGGCTTCGACTGATCTAATTATCCCCGCAATGAAGCATCACGGTTAATGACCACGTAAATAGAGCCGACGTTGATTAAACGCACGAACATGAAAAATCGTAGATGCACCGTGGATAAAAGTAAAGCAAAATAAACACGCACAGAAAAGTTTCGTTCTCCGTTTTAATAATAGCGGAATTGCGATAAATATTCGATTAAAAAAAGAAAATTAATAAGAATAATAATCTTTCCGTTTTATTAATCGTAACAAAATCGTAAAATAGTAACAAAAAAAAAAAGAATAATCGATAAACTTATACCGTTATTACGCGCGTAATTTGAATACATTTTATTTTATAATAAATAAATTTAAATTCGAGCATTGATGAAAATATAATATAATCTTACGAAAAATTAAGAATTCGTAGAATCCATCAAACATTGATGAAATATATAAAATCGTAATTTCATAAAATTTCTAACGTGATTGTGTATTGCATATAATTCTTCTTCAACGCGATAAAAATATATATAAATATATAAATTTTATAAATAACGAAGGGAAGCCACCAGAGGAAGATAAAATATTATTAATCGAAATAGACAAAGTTCTTCGATTCATAGAATTTGTGTGATTCGCAAAAATAAACGGATAGATTATTTTTGACGAAAATTTTTTTCCCAATGCTGGAATAATTAAACCGAGATGAGAAAAAAAGAGGCGAGTCGGGAACTCGATCGACATCGGTCGAAGCTCAATTTGTCCTTAATCAACGTCCACGGGGAGGGAAAAAAAACGGAGCACACAGCTGGAAACGTGGTGAAAAAAAAGCCAAAAACTGTGAAACGGCTCGGCGAAAGGGAGATCAGCACGAGAGAGAGAGAGAGAGAGAGAGAGCAGAGCATTGGCGGGGATACGGATCCTGATCCGCGAAGGGATGTTGCCGTCGCAACCCTCGACCCATTCGCAACACTCGAACTGTTTCCCTTCGTCGTCGCGAGAGTGGAAAACGAGCAAAACCGCGGAATACGCGGAACAAAGTTCGCGGCGGCGGCGAATATAACATAAATATGGAAAAAATTTCGAAAAAACCAAATTATAAAATCAAAGAAAAAAAAAAAGAAAAAAGGAAAAGGGAAAAAAAAAGACACGATTACGAGAAAACACACGTATAGTTGCACTTGCACAAATAATAATAAACACCAGAGAATAGGTTAAAAAAGAAAAAAAAAAACATCCTATCCTAAAAACGATGAAAAATCCTAATATACCTGAGGATGATACATAGAGGTGGTCTTGCCATCTGTTCGGATGCTGGGAGGTGTAGTAGCGTTCGCGGTCGGCAGATTCCTCGGATTCATCGCGATTTCGGGCCCAGGGTGAATCTTCCTGATCCCCTGGGTGCCGGTCGAGGGACCCATGGTCGGGGCCTTCACCATCGTCGGCCGCACCCCGGTGTGTGCTCTCGATTCCCCGCTGTTCCACGGAGCACACGCAAGGAAATAGCGAGAAAGGTAGAGAGAGAGAGAGAGAGAAAGAAGAGAAAAAGAGAAAGAGAGAGAGCAAGGGAGAAAAAGCACGCACGCACCGTGGAGACGAAGCACAGGCGAGAGCAAGCAAAAGCACACTGGCCGCCGCTGCCGCCGGTTCTATCGATCTGTCCTTCTCTCTTGTTGTTCTCCCCTTTTTTTCGCGGTAGAACGCGTGTAGAAACGGGAAGGAAAAAAATGAGAAAATTGTCCGTGGTCCTGACGGTAGGACCCCTGAGGAGGACCCGGTTACGGTGGCACTCACCACCCAGCGTCCTCGTCGACTATCTCCACGCTCCGTTCCCTCCCTCGAACGTACATCGTCTCGTTCTGCCGACCTATCCCGACCACGGCCGAGAGCGCAGCGCCGCAAGCGGAGAGCGAGGGAAGTAGGGGCTCACAAGGCTCGGTCTCCGTCGACGAGAGAGATCTCACCGCGAACGATGGAGGAGAGAGAGTTTTGGGGCGGGCGGGTTGGCCGGGTTGACCGTTTCATCCCCGTTTAAAATGAATGATGCGCGAATGTTTCCATTAATTCCGAAACACGGCGGAAGATGGCTCGCGTGTGTCGTAATAGCAGTCGTGGACGCGCGTAATGCTTCGGCTTATACGTACAGTGATCCATTTATACAGGGGAGTTTAAATATTCCGAGTCGAGGTTTTTAAAAAGAGAGAGAAAAAAAAAGATCGCGTGGAAATTTTTAAAAAAATCGCGTTGAGCGTAAAGATAGGAGAGAGAGAGTTTGAATTTGGAATTTAACGATAGTTTAATAAGAAGAGGTTAGAATCTGAGTCGATTAGATAAGTCTCGCTTTGAACGAAATGGGAAATTTTGGAAATGGGCCAAGAATGATTTCTTTGCTGTTTGATAAATGATGTATAAATTTTTTAATTTCAAAGGAACCAGCTTTAAGATGATACACGATGGTGTACGTGGTAATTATATATAGATGAGACACGATACTTTCAAGTTTCTTTACAACGTTAAAGTAGAGCGATCATAGCACTCAAGAGGATTTAAGTATTTAAGAATTTTTTGATTCTACGAGGCTTGTGATATATTGTGTACCGGATCGTTGTGGACGAGTTTAAGGAAAGTGGAATGTTGGAATTAGTTTGAGAATAGCATAAGTGGAATTTGTAATAACTAAAATAGAATATGAATGTTTCGTGGTAGATAAATGTGCAGAGTTGTAAAGGTATGTTCGGTATAATATATTTTATTTAATATGTTTAATATATTTTATTTAAAATATTATATTACGAATAAAAATATGGAATTTTCAATAATTAAATGTATGGTATGGATTAAAAATATATAATAAAACTTTTTTTACATCACCGATCTTTTCCTTCTATTATTTTTCTTATCGAATATTTGTCTCACTCGACTTCTTTGTGGATTCTATTCTTTGCAATTTTTATTTTCACGATGCACAAAGAGCGAGCTGGTACAGAGGAAATTTGCTCGTTGAACAGGTGTCAGGATTTATGGGTTTTCGGATATAAGCGCAAAGATCGAAAGGGAAATTGTACAATTACGTATTGCGGTGTGTGCAGAGTTGTACGATAAGGTTAGAATTATAGGTTAGAATTATATTAAAAATATACGCGTTAGAAATTGTTTTAATATTTCAATTCCTAGTTCTTTTTTTAATGCTAGTGAAGAAATTTATGAAGTTTTAGATACAAATGTAATTTGTTAAATGTAGATTAGTATTGTTTAATAATTATTAATATTTAAATAAAAAATGGAATATAATTTATATATAGAAAAAATGATACGAGATCGATCAAATATATTTTTCCTTTGCTTCAAATAAATGAATAAAACATTGATCTATGAACCTATTATATTTCTTATTTATTCAAAATTCCTTTCTCTATATTTTATTTAAATCGTGAATAAAAAGACAAACTTTGCAAACAAATAAACTTAAAAAAAAAATGAAATAAAATTTTCTCTTCCGTTTCGCAAATCAAAACAACTCGTTATCCACAATATCAGTTCCGCATACACGATAACATTTTATCATATCTCGATGGAACAATGGGTCAATCCCTTTAATAAATAAAAATTCCACCAATACAAGAGCAGAATTCGTTCTCTCCTAGAGTGGAAGGAAAGAAAAAAGAAAGAGAAAGTCGAAACGTCGATCGAAGGTCGATCGAAACGTACGAGTTTCGGATCGTGGAAGGGATGAATGGACGACGAAGGATGATAGTGGATGCATGGCGGCGAGGAAATCGTGATACTTGTTGACCGGGAAGGGAAAGGTTGAACTCATGCTTCGGATCGTTTTGTGTTCCCAATACTTTCGTAGTCGCTTTTAACTAACGGTAAAAGCTCAAGGGAAATCCAAGGCTTTCAAGAGGAGGGAACGTATTTACGGTTCATCGAAGGTAAGAAATACGTTTTCTTCTCTTTCGGACGCTGCCTCTCCATTTTTTTTTTTTCGAGGATAAAATTGTAACACGCATTGATTGAAATATTTTATACGAGATACGAGCGTGATTGAAATGAATGTCGTGAAATTGAGTTGGATTCGCGTTGAAAATTAATTCCATTTCCAGTGGAACCTCCAAGTCGACTGTTTCCACCCGTGTAATGAGGTAATTATACAGGGTGATTCGGTGATTCCTTCGACAATGTGGAATTAACGAGGCTCGGATTGGTGGAGGAATTATATATAGGAGATATCTGAATAATATTATTAGAATTTGAAAACGTGAAAGGTATATATTTTTAAAAATAATTTCGAAGACTATAAAGTATTATTTGGCAAATAAAAAAATCTTTGGTATGGTATGAATATGAAAGAAAGCCAAACAAATGCTTTTGGAAGATATTTCAATCTTCGATAATAATCCCCTCCCAGTTTAATGCCATTGAAAGTAATTGAGGAATAAAACTGATTAAAAGTAGTCAGTGAGTAAAACTTTACGAGTTGATAAAAGTTTACTTCTTTTAAAATAACAGATTAACAGCATTGCTAATTTTATGGATGAGTGTAAAAAAAAAAAAAAATAGTAATTTTAAATTAATATTTCACTTTAAATACGACATTATGTTTAATAGATCACTTTGTGAAATGCAACAATGATTATAAACTCTAAAAAACTATTTAAAGAATTAAATAGGATGTAATAACTAATCATTTTACCTAGATAAAGCTAACTTTAAAACTTCTCTGTTCTAAAAATTAAAAAAAAAATGTGATTTATTAAATTTCTGGTGTATGGTTTCAAGTGCAAATGTTGATAAATGTTAAAATATTAAAAAGTGTTGTCACAAGTTTTCGAGAACAATCGAATCTTAAATTGAAAAAAAAAAAAAAAAAAACAACTGAATGAAATCTACGTGATGGACACCCACATATCAATGCATGAATATTTATACGCGCGAGAAATCGAAGACCATTTGAACTTTATCCGATAAGAACCTACGTAATAATTCAACTTCGCCATGATTCTTTAAACAAAAACCCCTAGGCGAATGAAAAAGAAAGAAAAAGAGGGAGAAACGTTGGTGTGAAAATGAAATGCCCATGCCCAACGATCAATCGTCGCGATTGATTCAGCCCTCGTCAAAAGAAAGGAATATTCTCGCTAACGACAACGAGCAAACGTCATCGATGAAAAAAATAAAACGGAAAGTATCGCGCGACGCCTACGAGTTGACGGATTGGCAATCTGGAAAAAAGCGTATCAGACGGAAGATATTGCGCTGGAGGGGAGTGGAAAAGGGAGTAGAAGCGGGGAAAAAAAAAAAAAAAAAAAGTAGAAAAAAAGGATCGTGTTTTACGTCATCGACCCTCCACGGAAGAACTGACGCCCACGCGAGAGATGGATGCGTACTCTTATGCTTATGAAAAGGAGGAACATCTTTGCTACAGAGCAGTCCAATTGGTCAGTCCAATTCAAATTCAGATGCTAGCTTGTATCGTCGAAAATTTGGATTTCAAATGGGTCTCATTATCTCAAAATCAATGCGTAAAATTCACGATACGTTTTGCATTGAAAGCAAATTATGACGATTCTGTTCGATACGATGCGATGTTTTATATAGAAATCAAAACTGGTCGAGCTTATTGAGAATAATCATTTTTAAAGAATAAAGATTATTAAAGCAATTGAATGTTATATAGTTGACGATTTATAAAATAATAAAATACCTAAAAAAAAAATTTATAAAATAAAATAAAATTTATAAAATTTATAAAATACCTATTATATATAAATGAAATCAAAAAGTTTCAAAATTTAGTTTAAAAAAAAATTATAATCTTTAAAAAATTAATTTTTTGAATCAGCTTCAAAATCTAATTTTTAAATGCAAATAAAGAAATTGTTATTTCTTTATTTACAATTAAAAAATAATCATATTGAAATGATCATAAGATGAAAAATTATATATAGAATGATAAATATCGATAACAACGTAGCTACGAAGATCATAATTTTTCGTAGAATTTTTTTATACCATGTATTTACCAGCGCGCTTGCGTTCGCATGATGCATGGCGTTCAACGAATCGACAGTCCGTAGTTTTGTTGCTACGGGTAAACAACCCGCTTGTGAGTTTCCACGACTGTTCGTGACAATCGAAAGATGTATTATCTCGTTTCGTTGCTTCGGTTCAATTGTTGGCAACGATATAACGATTTTGCAACGCTGCGATTTTCTAAGATTTTCTTTCGATAACCTTTCCAAATTCACAGGATTTTCTACATAAAGATCAGACTTTTCACGGGATCAAACGATATCCGATATACCGACCGAGATACAACTTGTCATCGATAGTATTGACATAGTAATATCTGATGATATAGTAATATCTTATGGAATTTTCAGTCGCGTGTTCTGAAATACCGACCGTAAGAAAAATCGGAATGTTTCTTGCGCCATCTAGAACGCTATAATCTAAATATGTACGCAGCATTGAAATAATTTAAAAAAATACAAAATCTATGCCTATTTACTTTATCTTATGAATCTCGTTATCTTATCATTTTAATAAATTCAATTAAAAAAAGAATTACCTCTTTTCCATGAAACGTTAGCTGTCATCGTGACGTGTGAAAATCCTTTTTTCCAGTTAAAGCGATCAGCTATTTGTCTGTGGAAAAAAATCAAATAAAATAAATGTATGAAATGTATAAAATTAAACTAATCGTAATCTAATTCAGATGTATAAAATTAAACTAATCGTAATCTAATTCAAATTCTATTTTAGAAACTTTCCATATAAATTAATTGGTAACTCAAATTGACGAATAAACATAAAGAAAAATTATCGAAAAATAATTTTTCAAAAAATTATCAATCGTATTAATATTCGATAACTAAACAAATATTTATTAATAAAAAAATTGTATAAAGAATAAGACAAAAATTAAAGAATTATGGAATAAATTACGCATTTGAATTAAAGCATCTACCTGCCACGAATGTCGATAACAGAATAACATTTCTATAGCGATTTCGATGTATTGAATTACAAATGAGGAGAAGGGATATGCTCAACAATTCGACAAATCAAAATATGATTCGTATTTCTCGGAAAGGCTTATAAGAAATGTTTTCAGTCTTGAGACTTTAAGCGTAAAATCAAAACAAATACAGAAGTTTCTAATAACATACGAATTGAACATAATGGATAAACATGTATTTAAAAAAAAAATATATGTATATGTGAAATAATTTAGTTATTTCGATCTTTATATGAACAAAACGATAAAAGAAATTTATAATGATTCTGTTAAAATATAAAATAAATAAAAGCTTACCATATTTGGATAAAAATCGTCCAATTATACATCTTAATTATCATGGTATATGGAAAAACTATTACACTTTCAAAGCTATTTTATCTTCGAAACTTCACATGATTTGCACAAAAATATGATTAATTATAATATAATAATGATCAAATAAACGTGTATTAATTAAACAACACTTGATAATTTATAATTAAGCTTTATAAAATCGTAATATAATACTTTATGGATAAAAATTTTATGTAATTACGCACTTTTAAAATACAACCTGTCAGCACAATTTTCAATGGTAGACTGATGACATGCGCATTATGATGTGTTGATTCATCTGCTCATTTGCTAAACCTTAGTGGTTTCTTGATTGACCAAAGCAGTACAATTTCCTATTAATTTGAATCGCGTAAGAATTCAAATACAATATACTTTAATTATAGATTTTTATACATCGAAATTTTATTTTATTCAATTTTACAAAAATTTATTACAGTATGGGAATAAAATTTATTTTATTCTTGAAAATAATATACATATAAACAAATATGATAAAGTAGAATAAGAATTATAAATAAGCGCTGTTTATTCAATATTTTTGAAGAGATATCTTTAGCATTTAAAAGATGACGCTAACGATCAATTCTTACTCTATCTTTTATCATTTGCTTTTTTGCTTATATTTTTGCTTATATTTATTTTAAAAATTCATATATTTAATTTTTATATTTAATATTTTAAATTTAATTTTATTATTAAAATTGTCGAATATAATATTTATATTTTTTATTTATAGATATAATCAGAAATTTTATAAATTATAAATTAATATTTACCTTTTCATAAATATTAATATTTTTAAATTTAAAATTTATATCAGTTTAATATTTTTGTATTTTTATCTCAATTCTAAATGAAATTATTTATACATATCTTTAATATACATAGTTCTTAAAATAGAAAATTTTTAAGAAATAATTTTAGATAAAATTATCAAGAAAAAAGTTAAGGATTTTTTTATAAAATAATTTATAAAAAATGTAAAATAATGTAATATAGAAAAAACATTGTTGTCTCGTTCATATATAAACTTTAATACTAATAAAATAAATTAATAAATAAACTTCAATTGACATTTTTGTATATTAATTTTTGTGTTTGTTTTGGTCTCTTAATTTTTCAAAGACATTTCACAAATAGATAATAAAAATACAAAAGTTACCAAGTTTTTATTAAGCTTATTTATTAAAACAAATCAAAAACATATAAAAAGATAATAACAGTATAATGGAAAATTTCGAGCAATTAGTGTTCATTTCAGCAAATATAGTAGTTACAAAAAAACACATTATATAGATATAATTGCGATATCATGCAAAATAAATATGTCTATGAATAAAAAACAGATACATTTTCATCAAACAGTTCATTTATTCATCAAGCAATCCATTTATTATTCTTATTTATTATTCTTTGGTAAATTCTTTTTATACGTTCAAATTAATTAGAATAAATCAATCAATCTAATAATATAATAGGAAATTTAAAAAAAAATTTTAAGAAAGTTGATTAAGTTTGTGATATCTATGATAAAATATTTTTCATCTCTTATCAGTATCTAAATATTTATGATACTGATAGTAAAAAATTGTAGAGTAAGATTTATCTGTAAATGTAAGAATTTTTTCCATATATATTTCAATATGCATGATTTATTTGAATATAAATAAAAAATATGGATGTTGCCAAAGAATATTTGCCAAAAAAAATTTATCAGGACATCAAGGATTATATCTATTATCTTATTATTAAAATAAATATTTTAATTTTCAAATTGAAATCTATTAAATAACTATAGATATAGTAAAAACATTTCAAAATATTTTCTATCGTAGACATATGCATTTTATATCGAGATATTATGTTATAATGTAAAACATTTATATAATTCTAGATATAATTTTAATTACAATGTTAATTATACGTAATTATATGAATTGTATATTAATAACATTATATAAACTTATGATGTATTACGAAGAAATCAGAGAATATAAAATTAGATAAAGTGAAATATCTATTCACATATTTCATTCAAAATATTTAAATATTAAATTCATTCAATTTGAAATATATATAAATATATATATATTTAGAGATACGCATCATCTTAAGTTAAATTTACTTATAAATTTTCAAAATGTAATTATCTATTTATCAATGTTAATCATTTGCTCGTAATAAAAAAGAAAAAACCTAAAAATTGGAATTGGAAATAAATTGTCCATAAATCTTACAAAGTCCAAAATCATTGAAATTTCATAAAATAAGAAGATATATTTAGAAATAATATCGCTATTGGATTTATTATTTTCTATTACGTTTATCTCTCGTTTCGTTTCAGAATAAAATCGACACGAATAGACTATATGCATATATATGTATACACGCGCACACATATGTACACACATCATACATATATATACATTTGATCCAGAAGGAACTCGTCAGTTACTGAATATCTACGATTAAAACAGGTTTTTTTTTCGATCTCCCAAGACGATCTTGTTCTTCTTCGATCTGCTTTCCACGTAAGATCTAAATATTTTCCTTCTTTTCGAAAATTACCGTTCCAAACATTCGTTCAAAATTCATTCAAATGCAATTGTTTGACATTTGTCACATTATGACAATGTATATTTATGATCCTTCCTCAATGTTTCGTTACGTACGTTATGCAAGACGGACGTGTGCCAGTGTTCGTTAGAAATCCATTGAATATCGTTTATATTTTGCAGCAAATTAATTGTTGTTCGAATCGTTATTGACGGGCAAAAAAAAGTGGAAAGAAAATGTATATCGGTTTGGAAATTCTTTGCGGTATAGTGATAACGCTTATCGCGTTCTATTGCTATTTAACGATCAATAACAATTATTGGAAAAATCGTGGAATACCTGGACCAAAACCCGTGCCTGGATTCGGCAATATGAAAAATGTGATATTTGGAAAGGAATCGGTTTCACAGTTTCTCACGAGGATGTACAACGAATATAAGGACGAGCCGATGATCGGAGTATTTTCAAAAAGGACACCCGTTTTAATCGTTAAAGATGTAGATCTTATAAAGACCATCCTGATCAAAGAATTCCCCAAATTTGCGAATCGAGGATTATTTCCAATTTTCTCGGTAAGTATATTTCGTGAATATATCGAGTGAAAAATAATTCTATTCTCTTAATTTTAAAAAAGGACAAGCAAAAAGTTATTTCCTCAAAGTTAGACAATTTCACTTATCATAATACGAAATATCTAGCTATTATGAATCGACATTTTTTTTTTTTTCTACTTCAATTTTTTCAATAAGTATATTTCGTGAACCGAATGAAAATAATTTTATTCTCTTAATTTTAAAAAAGGACAAGCAAAAAATTTAAGCAAAAAGTTATTTCCTCAAAGTTATACAATTTCACTTACAATAATACGAAATATCTAGCTATTATGAATTGACATTTTTTTTTTTTTCTACTTCAATTTTTTCAGTAAGTATATTTCGTGAATCGAATGAAAAATAATTCTATTCTCTTAATTTTAAAAAAGGACAAGCGAAAAATTTAAGCAAAAAGTTATTTCCTCAAAGTTATACAATTTCACTTATCATAATACGAAATATCTAGCTATTATGAATCGACACTTTTTTTTTTTCTACCTATTTATATAACCCAACAGAATTCTACTAATTATTGTTATTCTCATAAATTTTAAACTGGAAAATTCGTTCTTCATGTCATATCTCGCTTGTATTAACATTTCATTTTCATTTTCATACATTTTTTTTTTCCTAATTATCATTATTTCATTATCTATACGAATTATAATATATATAAAATATAAATATAATATAAATATAATAAAATTAATAAATAAATAAATATAATAAATTATATATAAATATATAAATATAATAAATATAAAAATATATTTCAAATTCTCTTCATCCTAGAAATAGAATAAAAAAAAAAAAAAAAGATGGAATAAATAACATTTTAATCTTTTTCTTTTCAATATCTGTTCGATCGTTTTTTAGCGAGATCCATTGACTCATCATCTGTTCAATTTAGAGGTTGAAAGATGGAAGCCGTTGAGAACACAATTTACCCCGTTGTTCACTTCCAGTAAACTTAAAGAAATGTTCTCCCTGATTCTCGAGTGCTCGAACCACTTGGAAAGTTACATGGACACGTTGATAAAGAAAGGAGAGCCCATCGATATGAGAGAAGTTTCGGCCAGATACACAACCGATGTCGTTGGAAGTTGCGCTTTCGGGATAGATATGAACTCCCTCTCGGAAAAAGAGAGCGTATTTCGTCGCCTCGGCAAATTAATCTTCGCCACGAATTTGCGAAAGATATTAAGCATTAGGATCCAGGATATGTTGCCATGGTTGTACAATTCATTCCTCTACGTATTGCCACGAGACGAGAAAACGAGAATCATCATGAAACTCATGACCGAGACGATGGAATACAGAGAGGAGAACAATGTTTTCAGGCCCGACTTTATAAACATGCTGTTGAACCTCAAGAAACATCCGGAAAAGATTGACATTGGTTAGTTATGTATGTAATGTTAGTATATATAAGTATAATTGAGTAAAATCTTGAAAGTAAATTTTTAAAAAAATTATTTTATTATTAATTCGTTAAAAATTTTTTAAATTTGTAAAATGAGTTATCCAGTTGTCCATCAACATTTTTTTTTGCGTTTCATTTGTTTTGACGTGTTTTATAAAATTATACTAACACATTTTCTTCCTTTTCAGAGTTGACGGACGATTTATTAGCGGCCCAAATTTTCATTTTCTTCGCGGCAGGTTTCGAAACTTCTTCGTCAACGATTAGCAACGCCCTTTACGAATTAGCTTTGAATCCGGATATCCAGGAGAAGCTGCGAAAAGAAATCAAAGAATTCGAAGCTAGAAATAATGGGGAGTGGAGATATGAAATCATGAAAGAAATGGAATACTTGGAAAAAGTTTTTCAAGGTGCTGCGATAGATTTCGAAGAACTTGGTTTATAATTTTTCGAATCGAAATATTTTAATTCTGAAAATTTCATTTGCAGAGACTCTGAGAAAATATCCATCTTTGCCGTTCTTGAATAGAAAGTTAATAAACGATTATACCTTCGAAAGTAACAATGTAACAGTTTCCAAAGATTTAAAGATTTGGATACCGGTTTACGGGATTCACCACGATCCAGATATATATCCGGATCCAGAAAAATTCGATCCTGAAAGATTCTCGAAGGAGGAGATAATGAAAAGGCATCCTATGCATTTTTTACCTTTTGGACATGGACCAAGAAATTGCATTGGTATGCAATAAAAATTAATTATTTATTTTATTTAATTTTTTTTTAATTTATTTTATTTTATTTTTATTTGTTTAAATGACTTTTGCAACAATTTCCATAAAGCCTTTTTTCCCCTGCTATGAGACAAACTTGAAAAAAATTGGCAAATTTTGTTTTTTTTTTATTCATTAAACTTTATCAAATAAATGAATGGATAAATTTAATAGCTGTTGATCAAGTAGTACGAGAGAAATATAATTATTAATTTGAAAAAAATTATCACTTTCCAATTAGATTAAACACGTGAAGTTGATGTACAAGAATATTTATTAGGCTACTTGTAATTCTTTTAATATCGTAAACCTTTTTATCTTTCCAATTAGATTAAATACGTGAAGTTGATGTATAAAAATATTTATTAAGCTACATATAAATCTTTAATGATAAAATCGTAAACCTTTTTATCTTATGTGCTATTATGCGTATGATAAAATCGCGATATCTTTTTTCCTCATATTGTTCTACAGATAACATTAAAGTTTTGTTAATATCGTGATTTATAAAAATGTTGCGATATATTAATGTGAAAGATGCATTAAACAAGATAATACGCATGGAGAAGTATTATATTAAATAATACTTCTCATATATCTTTCCATATATTCAATTCTAATATTCGATTTCCAGGTGCACGATTTGCGGTATACCAAACAAAGATCGGATTAATAAAGATTCTTCGTAATTTCGAGGTGCAGGTTTGCAACAAAACGTTAATTCCTTACAAAGTTAATCCGTATACGTCTCTTTTAATACCAATAACGGGTTTATACTTGAATGTTGTTAAGTTGGAAAATTAGTATTGTTTTTTTTATTATTTTTTTTAAATTTTTTATTTTTTATAATTACTCTTTAATTATCGAATATGTAATTGTATAAATCTAAATCTTATAAATATTTATTCGGAAATATTCTTTAATTTGTGTACATTGAATATGATGATAAGAAATCAGTTTAATTGTAAATGAGATATATTATTGATAATAATTTAAATTATCTTTTAATGTATAACATATATAACAACAAGATGCAACGTTGTTTCCAAATTATGTCTAGTTTCGAAGAGATTTTTTTTTCTTTTTAAAAAATGACAAAATTAAATCAAATCCTCGTGTCCATATATATATAATCATTGATTTAAATGATTTCGATTTTATTAATATTAATAATAATAAGTATGTTGCAATAATATAACGCATGTAATATTATTCTTAATCTTATTTTTAAAATATTAACAAGTAATAATGGCTCTTGGAAAATATTTATTAGTTTGCAATTTATTTACGGTTAATAAAAAAAAAAAAGATGATGATTAACACTGAAATTCATGAATTTCTACGATTTGATATTTTTCAACATCATACGTTGTTTAATAAAAAATATCTTTAATAAGAAAATCATATAATCATCGATGAAATTATCAATTATATTTGAATGATAATAAATATAATTTATACTGATACTTGATAACACAAAATTGCATATCTTATAAATATTATGAACGAACAATTATCATAATTCGCTGAGATTGTTGATATGAGATTGTAATTATCATGTGAATTGTTATTATCATGTAAAATTAACTCATCACAATGTATATAATTAATATGCACAAATTCAGATACATTATACATACATATATATATATATATATATTATTGGAAAAATATTTTAGAAGATTATAATATTTTAAAAAGAATTTATAAGAAATATTTATTACGTAATTCATTGATAAACAAATATAATTTATCCTTGTAAAGCGAAGAATCATAAAAAATATTATTTAAATGAATGAAAATTAAAATAATCAATAATAACATTAAATATATATATATGTATCAAATAGAAATTTTCTTGTATAACATAATTCAAAATTATTATTAAAATTAGTCATATAACGAATTCGCAAAATATGATAATATATTGTAATTATAATAAATTTTTATTTTAATATCCACTCAATTAAAAATCAAAATTAAAATTTATTTATGAATATTTTGACGCAAACAAGTTAAAAACATTAACGATAATAATTTTGACTCGTCATCATTGGTACCTAGTACATAAACTACGTTCGTAGGTAATTAACTAGTCACTATTGTTTCAACTGTTTTTATTTAAACAGATATAAAGAAGTAATCATAGTTTAATGTGCATTCGAATAAATAAAATTAATAAAATAATTAATAGTAGAAAATAAAAAATTCTTAACAGTTCATTTCATAATCATGATTTAAATTACAAAAAATAATTCCATAATTCTCACTTTATAAACAGAAATATCAAATATCTAGTTATGCAACGTTATTAAAATATTATACAATAAAATTCAATAAAATTGAATAAAATTATTTAAATTAAGTGTTATTCGACTAATTTTGCTAATTTATAGTGAATTAATTCTTCCTATCGCATAATACAAAATTAATAAATAATAAAAAATGTACATTAATTTAGAAATTTTTTGTGCAATAGTGATAGCGTTTATTGCGTTTTACTACTATTTAACAATTAATAATAATTTTTGGAAACATCGTGGAATATCTGGACCAAAACCCGTGTTGGGATTTGGCAATATGAAAAAGATAATATTAGGAGAGGAATCGATGTCACAATATCTCACAAAGCTGTACCATAAATACAAGAACGAATCTATGATTGGAATATTTAGATTAAGAACACCTGCCCTAATCATCAAAGATCCAGATCTCATAAAAATTGTTTTGATTAAAGACTTTTCAAAATTCATGAATAGAGGATTATTGCCAATTATCTCAGTAAGTAGAAAAATAATATCGTATATAATTTCAAGATAATAATAAATAAATAAAGAGATATTTCTTCTCTTTTAAAATTTGTGTTATGTTTGATATTTTATTCAAGTAAGTAGTTAAAAAAAAAAAGAAAAGAAGTATATCGAAAATGAAATCTAATTAATCATTCTTTATCTATATGCGACATATTTTAATATTAGTTTCCTAACTTTTCACTTTCATAAATGATACCTTTTCAATTTTTACAACAAGTCTAAACGAAAAACATTATACATACTTTTTAATTTTTAAGTAAAAATAGTAAATTTTTATGTAGTATATAATAAATAGTAATTTTTAAGTAAAAATAATGAATAAATAATAAAAGTAAATAAATAATGAATAATTATGAATAATGTTGAAGATATCACAGACTATAAAAAAAAATAAGTTCTAAATAAATAATATTTGAATTTTTTTAATATTTACTGACTGTAGACAGAACCAATATCCCATCATCTTTTCGCGTTAGAGGCAGAAAGATGGCACCCACTAAGAAAACATCTTACATCAGGATTTACAAGTAACAAACTTAAAGGAATGTTCTGCATGATTCACGAGTGTTCTAAGCATCTCGTAAATTATTTGGATATCTTAGTAAGAAAAGAAGAACCTGTCAATGTGCGAGAAGTTGCCGCCAGATTTACCACAGATGTCGTTGGAAGCTGTGGTTTCGGCGTAGAAATGAATTCATTGTCAGAACAAGAAAGCGAATTTCGGCGACTTGGAAAAAGTATTTTTAACACAAATGTGCAGAAAATAATAAAAGATAGAATCAGAGAATTGACGCCACAAGTATACAACTTTCTTCTTTATATACTGCCATTAGATGGAATATCGCCAAAAATTCTGAAACTAATGAAAGAGACAATAAAATATAGAAAAAAGTATGATATCTTTAGGCCTGATTTTATGAATATAATATTAGAACTTAAGAAACATCCAGAAAAAATTAACATTGGTTAGTATAGATTTATTATACAAAAATAATATAATATAATTTGTAAAAAAAATATTTACACAATATCGATACTCTTTCTTTCTTTTAATAATTATTGTTAAAAAAATTACGTTATTACGTTAAACTATTGACCTTGCTATAGTTAAATATGAAGAGAGAGAGAGAGAGAGAGAGAGAGAGAGAGAGAAAGAGAGAGAGAGAAAGAGAGAGAGAGAGAGAGATAAAATGATCATTAACTTCAATTGTTTCTAGAAAATAATTGCTATTTTTGTACTAACTGATAATATATGTAGAATCAATATGTAATACTATACTAATAATACAATATGTAATACAATATTACAGCCAATATGTTAATTTTAATAAAATTTTGATAAAATTAAATTTCAATGGTAATATTTCCATATAATAAAATAGTAGACTTTTATTTTTTTGTAAACATATTATTGCGTACTACATACAAAAATTAATATGCTATCCATTTTCTATTTTTATAGATATAACAAATGAATTATTAGCGGCGCAAATATTTATCTTTTTCGCGGCTGGCTTTGAAACTTCTTCAACATTGATAAGCAATGCTCTTTACGAACTTGCTTTGAATCCTAATATTCAGGATAAATTACGAGAGGAGATTAAAAAATTTGAATCGCAAAATGATGAAGAATGGAAATATGAAACTATTAAAAAAATGGACTATTTGGAAAAAGTAATTCAAGGTAAATAATGTAACTTTTTTACTTTTCCAAATGAATGTTCAAATTTTAATTTGTTGATGTGTATATTTGAAACTTCTATTTATATTTCATTATCTCTATTCTGAGAGTTAATAGATTCATTTTAATGTGAAAAAAAAAGCAAAATCGATGAAAGATGAAAAAAACACAAAAAATTGTTTAATATTCTTCATCTGAACCAAACATAAATTGTTTAATAAATAGGTCTGATCAACACCATTCATTTAGATACACAACATTTTTATATGTCAACTTTTGATTACTATATCTTCAAAATATCTCAATAATATATTAATAATATATTAATAATATATTATTAATAATATTAATAATATATTAATAATATATATAATTTGAATAATAATTTTTACACTGTTCTTAATTTCTCTTCTGATTATAGAAACTTTAAGAAAATATCCACCTGTGCCATTTTTGAATAGAGAATTAATTGACGATTATACTTTTGAAAGTAATAAAGTGACAATTCCAAAAGGATTAAAAATATGGATACCCACTTACGCCATTCATAACGATCCAGATATTTATCCAGATCCAGATAAATTTGATCCTGAAAGATTTTCAGAGGATAATATAAAACAAAGACATCCTATGCATTTTTTACCTTTTGGACACGGACCAAGAAATTGCATTGGTACATATATGCAACAAAAATTTAAAATCAAAGATAATATAAAAGAAAAATAATAGTAATGGTACGATATTAATTAGAATTTTGTTTCAGGTATACGATTTGCCGAATATCAAACAAAAATTGGATTGATAAATATTCTTCGTAATTTCAAGCTTGATGTTTGCGACAAAACGTTAATTCCTTATAAACTTCATCCACGTGGATTAATTTTAATTCCTTTGACGGATTTATATTTGAAGATAACTAGATTGACGAATTAACGATTTCTTTATTTAATTTAAATATTATTATTATTGAGTATAAAATGGATTAATAATAAAAATATGTAGAGATAGTATATTCAACAATGTAAATAAAACATATGACATTACAATTATTCTTGTAATTTATTGTTATCTATTTTCATTTTTGAAATTATTTTTTTTAAACTTTATTCATCAAGGCTTCTTAAAAACATTCATTATATTGATACCAAAAATATTTTATTACTTTAAATGAGATTCTATTTTCTATTTACAATTGAAAATATATACTTGATTCGTACAAATAGATTTTAAGAATCAAATAAAAATTAAAAAATTAATGTTTACTTAGCAATAGTCTTCTTATATTTTCTCAATAATATGGTAAAACAGAAAAAAAATTGAAAATTATTAGAAGTATCATTAGAGTATCATTAAAAATGTCTGTCGTTTCCAAAAGATAGCGCTGACGATCAATTCTTATTTTAGTACTAATATTTTTTCCTTTTTTATTTGGTTTTATCTTGTTAGAGATGAAAATTTCTCAACTTTTATAACATTCCTGACCTTCTTCATTTTTTCTTTCTTTTTCTATACATGTTTTTATTGTACGATCACAAATACAGGATATCAAAGAATTTCTTTTTCCTATAATGTAATGAAACTGCAAAAAATTTTAACCTTCAATGTAAAAAATTTAAAAATTACATTTTTATCTATGTTAACTGTTGAATTTTTATGTATAGTATAATTTGATATACAATAAGTATTTTAATGCAATATGTATATAAAATAATACTTGTTCTATATATATATATATATTCTTCACATATATTTAATTATATTTATTTTTAATAATAGATCTCTTCACAGATAAAAATAGTAAAAAATAAATACAATTTAAATTATTGTGCAATAAATTACAAGAAAAAGATTTTTATATAAATAAATATTGAAAATTATAACCAATAATAACGTTGGATATATATATATATAAGTATATGTTCTTTGTAACATAATTCTTTGTAATATTTTATTAATATAATTCAAAAATTACTGAATTATTAGCATATTGAATTATTAACATATATAATTTATTAATTTTAATTCATAAGGTATATATTTATCATAACTATTATAAGTTTATAAATTTTTATGATATATTCCATTTAACTAAAGATATCAATAATGAAATGCATTTTGTCAAATATAACTTACAACATAAAAAATGATAATAAGTTCACTATGTTTATATAAAATACGTTCTAAGGTTAATAGTATCAGTCGAACAAATTCATTAACGTTGTTTAAACATTGTTTGAACAAATATAAAGAAACAATCATTTTAGTGAGTTTTCAAATAATTCATAAAACAATTTATATATAATAAATAATAAATTCTTATAAGTTAATTTAATAATGATTTAAATATAAATTAATTTAATAATAAAAAAAATAATTCAAATATTCATTTCGATTTTTCTAAAATCAAAATTATTGCTAACTGAAAAAAAAATTCTTTGCGTCGCATAATACACAAAATCCAAAAAAATGTATATTGGTTTCGAAATTATTTATGGAATAGTGATAGTGTTTATTGCGTTTTACTACTATTTAACAATTAATAATAATTTTTGGAAACATCGTGGAATATCTGGACCAAAACCCGTGTTGGGATTTGGCAATATGAAAAAGATAATATTAGGAGAGGAATCGATGTCACAATATCTCACAAAGCTGTACCATAAATATAAGAACGAATCTATGATTGGAATATTTAGACTAAGAACACCTGCCCTAATCATCAAAGATCCAGATCTCATAAAAATTGTTTTGATTAAAGACTTTTCAAAATTCATGAATAGAGGATTATTGCCAATTATCTCAGTAAGTAGAAAAATAATATCGTATATAATTTCAAGATAATAATAAATAAATAAAGCGATATTTCTTCTCCTTTAAAATTTGTGTTATGTTTGATATTTTATTCAAGTAAGTAGTTAAAAAAAAAAAAAAAAGAAAAGAAGTATATCGAAAATGATATCTAGGGTAATTAATCATTCTTTATCTATACTTTAATATTAGTTTCCTAACTTTTCACTTTCATAAATGATATCTTTTCAATTTTTACAACAAGTCAAAAATAATGAACAAATAATAAAAGTGAATAAATAATGAATAATTATTGAAGATAATACACATTATAAAAAAAATAAATTCTAAATAAATAATATTTGAATTTTTTAATATTTATTATTATATTGTAGACAGAACCAATATCCCATCATCTTTTCGCGTTAGAGGCAGAAAGATGGCACCCACTAAGAAAACATCTTACATCAGGATTTACAAGTAACAAACTTAAAGGAATGTTCTGCATGATTCACGAGTGTTCTAAGCATCTCGTAAACTATTTGGATAACTTAGTAAGAAAAGAAGAACCTGTCAATGTGCGAGAAGTTGCCGCCAAATTTACTACAGATGTCGTCGGAAACTGTGGTTTTGGCGTAGAAATGAATTCATTGTCAGAAAAAGAAAGCGAATTTCGGCGACTTGGAAAAAGTATCTTTAACACAAATTTGCAGAAAATAATAAAAGATAGAATCAGAGAATTGACGCCACAGATATACAACTTTCTTCTTTATATACTGCCATTAGATGGAATATCGCCAAAAATTCTGAAACTAATGGAGGAGACAATAAAATATAGAAAAAAATATGATATCTTTAGGCCTGATTTTATGAATATAATATTAGAACTTAAGAAACATCCAGAAAAAATTAACATCGGTTAGTATAGATTTATTATACAAAAATAATATAATATAATTTGTAAAAAAAATATTCACACAATATCGACCTCTTTCTTTGTTTTAAGAATTATTGTTAAAAAAGTTACGTTATTACGTTAAACTATTGACCTTGCTATAGTTAAATATGAAGAGAGAGAGAGAGAGAGAGAGAGAGAGAGAGAGAGAGAGAGAGAGAGAGAAAGAGAGAGAGAGAGAGAAAGAGAGAGAGAGAGAGAGAGAGATAAAATGATCATTAACTTCAATTGTTTCTAGAAAATAATTGCTATTTTTGTACTAACTGATAATATATGTAGAATCGATATGTAATACTAACTGCTAATATATTAATTTTGAAATTAAGTTTGGTAATATTTTATATAAAATAGTAGGCTTTTATTTTCTTCTTTATTTTCTTATTTTCTTTCTCATATTACTATATACTACATATAAAAATTAATATGCTATACATTATCTATTTTTATAGATATAACAAATGAATTATTAGCGGCGCAAGTATTTATCTTTTTCGCGGCTGGCTTTGAAACTTCTTCAACATTGATAAGCAATGCTCTTTATGAACTCGCTTTGAATCCTAATATTCAGGATAAATTACGAAAGGAGATTAAAAAATTTGAATCGCAAAATGATGAAGAATGGAAATATGAAACTATTAGAAATATGGACTATTTGGAAAAAGTAATTCAAGGTAAATAATTTCTTCAAATGTAACTTTTTTACTTTTCCAAATGAATGATCAAATTTTGATTTGTTGATGTGTATATTTGAAACTTCTATTTACATTTCATTATCTTTATTCTGAGAGTTAATACATTTATTTTAATGTGAAAAAAAAGGTTTGCAAAATCGATGAAAGAAAAAATTGTTTAATATTCTTCATCTGAAGCAAACATAAACTGTTTAATAAATAGATCTGATCAACAACATTCATTTGATCAACATTTTTATATGTCAATTTTTGATTACTATATCTTCAAAATATCTCAATAATATATTAATACTTTGAGTAATAATTCTTACACTGTTTTTAATTCCTCTTCTGATTATAGAAACTTTAAGAAAATATCCACCTGTGCCATTTTTGAATAGAGAATTAATTGACGATTATACTTTTGAAAGTAATAAAGTGACAATTCCAAAAGGATTAAAAATATGGATACCCACTTACGCCATTCATAACGATCCAGATATTTATCCAGATCCAGATAAATTTGATCCTGAAAGATTTTCAGAGGATAATATAAAACAAAGACATCCTATGCATTTTTTACCTTTTGGACACGGACCAAGAAATTGCATTGGTACATATATGCAACAAAAATTTAAAATCAAAGATAATATAAAAGAAAAATAATAGTAATGGTATGATATTAATTAGAATTTTGTTTCAGGTATACGATTTGCCGAATATCAAACAAAAATTGGATTGATAAATATTCTTCGTAATTTCAAGCTTGATGTTTGCGACAAAACGTTAATTCCTTATAAACTTCATCCACGTGGATTAATTTTAATTCCTTTGACGGATTTATATTTGAAGATAACTAGATTGACGAATTAACGATTTCTTTATTTAATTTAAATATTATTATTATTGAGTATAAAATGGATTAATAATAAAAATATGTAGAGATAGTATATTCAACAATGTAAATAAAACATATGACATTACAATTATTCTTGTAATTTATTGTTATCTATTTTCATTTTTGAAATTATTTTTTTTAAACTTTATTCATCAACGCTTCGTAAAAACATTCATTATAATGATACAAAAAATTTTTTATTATTTTAAATGAGATTCTATTTTCTATTTACAATTGAATATACATACTTGATTTGTACAAATAGATTTCAAGAATCAAATAAAAATCAAAGAATTAATGTTTACTTAGCAATATAGTCTTCTTACATTTTCTCAATGATATGATAAAACAGAAAAAAGATTGAAAATTATTAGAAGAATCATTAGAGTGTCATTTAAAATCTATCGTTTCTAAAAGATAGCGTTGATGATCAATTCTTATTTTAATACTATTTTTTTTCTTGTTTATTTGACAAATAATTTTTCTGTCGAATCTGTCGTTAATTGCAATTTTTCAAAATTCCTGTTACTTGTTTCACAATAGTTATTTATTTCAATTATTTCTTTATATAAATGTGTTGATAAGTGAATCAATAATATCTAGATTTATTATTAAAGCAATAAGGGAGATCTTGTATTTGAGGTATTGAATAAAATATTTTGAATATTATTTTATGTTTAAAATATTATAAAATGTATTAAATAATTCAGCTAATTTAATTTTATTTATATCTAAATGTAAAATGAATATTTTTCAGCTTGTATTCCAAATGAATCGATTTCGCAATCGACAACACAAATATAAATAAGAAAACCAAATTTGTTTCTTTCTCGGACTCCTTGATAGAGATTCTTTGATATTTTTTTCCATTGTATTATTTCGAAATGCGAAATAAATATTGATACACATTAAATTCGATTAAATTATTTTGCATTAGAATTATACAATATTTTAAAACAGAAATATGATCAAAAAATAAAATAATATACAATAATATACATAATAATGTTCTTCTGTAATATTATATATTTGATTGTATAAATATTATTGTCTATATTTTATTGATTCAATTTGATAAAAATATAATGTATATATATATATATATATATATATATATATATACAACTTTACATATATATAATAATATAAATTTAAATTACGTCACAGTCGACGTTATTTTACATTAATATACAACATTACACACAAATTAACATTTCGTTTCCAAAAATAAAAATGTTTTTAATTTTTTTAAAAAAATATGAACATTAATCAATTCCTACATATTGTGTAGTTAATACTTGAATCAATGAATGATTTTAACATCGTTATCGGATATTAATAACCAAATGTCAAATAATAATAAAACTGTTCCAAATAATTCATTTTTAAATTATCCGACATGTCCTCCGACATAACCTCAATTTTGAAATAACAAATCTAACATTTTGAAAAAAGTAACGTTTCATACGTCTTCTACAATTTATTATGATTAATGTAAAAATGATAATTTAGCTTATCTTTGAAAATTATGAGGTGGTCGCCTATGATTGGATCGCTTGACATTATATTTCAGTGAGAAAGATAAAATTATCCATCATGTTTGAATAGTATTGAATATTCAATATTCAATAGTATTGAATATTGTATATTTTACTATGAATAAAAAATTATGATATTTTATTATTAGCATCAGAAATTATTATATGCGAGATAAAAATAATATAATAAAATTTATATAATGATGCGTTAGTTCGAATACATATATTTGTTACTACTAGTTCTATATATATATATATTTTACTGTACTGAAAAGAATTTTTATATATAATGGCTCTCTTGACACATAAAAGTAGCAAAAAATAAATATAATTTATATAAGTCGAAAATTATAAACAATCTAATATAATAAAATTATAAACATTGGATGTATACATAAATATATATTTTTCAAATTTTTCGTAACATAATTAAAAAATTATTGAAATTGGCAATATAATTCATCGATGAATTTACAAAATACGATATATATATTATAATTATAATAAGTTCATCTATTTTCAAATCTTTTTAAAGATTCAAGATCAATTATTCATACATTCCATATCTTCTCCTACATTATCCTAATATTTGAAAATGAAATTAAACAAATTTGACTTATTATCGTTTACCAAATACATAAAATACGTTCGATAATTAACATAACATCAGTCTTAGTGCAACATTGTTTGTGAACATTTGCTGTGAACAAAAAAATAATTAAAGTTTAATATACTTTTTACCAAATAAAATTTTAATATTAAAATTATATTAATTAATATGCAAAGTGAAAAACATTGAAGAGTTATTTTTGTATTTTTGTAATTACTATGATTTTAAAAAATTTACAAGAAGTAAAATTGTAAGAATATTCTCCATTTTAATATTCTTCCCTATATAATATTAAAAAAAAAACTTATAATTAATTATTCAAAATATCAACAAAATTTCAGCATTGAATAAAAATTATTTAAAATTAATTAATTTGTAGAAAGTGACAAATTAATTCTTCGCATCGCATAATCCAAAAGATGTATATCAGTTTAGAAATTTTTTGTGGAATAGTAGTAGCGCTTATTGCACTCTACTATTATTTAACAGTTAATAACAATTTTTGGAAAAATCGTGGAATAGCTGGACCAGAACCCGTTCTAGGATTTGGCAATATGAAGAAAGTATTGTTAGGGAAAGAATCGATGTCACAATTTCTTACAAAGATATACCATGAATATAAGAACGAACCTATAATTGGAATATTTACAACAAGAACACCCCAATTAATTATCAAAGATCCAGATCTTATAAAAACTATCTTGATTAAAGATTTCTCCAAAATCATGAATCGAGGATTACTGCCAATGGTCTCGGTAAGTAAAGAAAAAATAATATTGTTTCAAAATAATAATAAATAAATAAAGTAATATTTATTTTTTCTTACAATTTGTGCAAAATATTTGATATTTTATTCGAGTAAGTAATTAAAAAAAAAAAAAAAGAAGTAGAAAACAAAATTAGTGCAATCAATACAAATTCATTCTTTATCTGTATGTGGCATATTTTAATTATTCCTTATGATAACTCTTTTCACAAATTATATTTTATCAATTTTGTACAATAATTTTGTACAGTAAAAATGAAGAACATTCCTTATTTCTAACTAAAAGTAACAGAGTTGAATAAATAAAAATATAATGAATAATTATTGAAAATATAACAAAAGAAATATTCTAAATAAATAATATTTGATTTTTTTAATATGTTTCAGGGAGAGCCAATATCTCAACATCTCTTCAACATAGAGGCAGAAAGGTGGCGACCATTAAGAATACATCTTACACCAGTATTTACCGCCAATAAACTCAGAGGAATGTTTTCGTTGATTCTCGAGTGTTCTATGCATTTCGTAAGTTACGTGGATAGCTTAGTGAAGAAAGGAGAACCTGTCAATGTGCGAGAAGTTGCCGCCAGATTTACCACAGATGTCGTTGGAAGCTGTGGTTTCGGCGTAGAAATGAACTCGTTGTCGGAAAAAGAGAGCGAATTTCGACGAGTTGGAAAATCTGTTTTCGCTACAAATTACGCGAGAATAATAAAACATAGAATCAGAGAGTTTATGCCGCGATTGTACAATTATATTCTTTATCTATGGCCGACAGACGAAATGGCGGAGAAAATTATAAAGCTAACGAGAGAAACACTGGAATACAGAGAGAAGAACAATCTCTTTAGGCCCGATTTTATGAATATACTATTAGATCTTAAGAAACATCCAGAAAAGATTGGCCTTGGTTAGTTGATATAGATTTATCACGCAGAAAAAAAAATTTGTAAAAAAAATATTCATAATTCTGGTATCTTTTTTTTAAATATTTATTCTAAAGTTTTTACTTCAAGTTGATTTATTGTTCCTGCTTAAAAAACGAAAAAAAAAAAATAATAATAAAGTTATTAATTGACTTTGTTTTACAGAGTTATTTATTTTTATAATTGCTTATAATTGCTTAAAATCGTATACGCATTACTTAACTAAACTACTAAAATAAATTATAATAATTTTAGATGGAAATGACTTTTATCTGAAAGAAAAGATACTATTCTTTGCGTATATTTATAATAATTATTTCGTATTCGAAAATCAATATATCATCCACTTCTCTATACTCTTTTTTATCCTATTTTAGACGTAACAAATGAATTCTTGGCAGCGCAAGCATTTATTTTCTTCGTTGCCGGTTTCGAGACTTCGTCATCAACGATTAGCAATGCTCTTTATGAATTAGCTTTGAATCCTGATGTTCAGGACAAGTTGCGAAAAGAAATCAAAGAATTCGCAGCAAAAAATGACGGAGAATGGAGATACGAAACCATAAAGGAAATGGAATATTTGGGAAAAGTTTTTCAAGGTGAACTTACCATTGAATAATTTTTTTTAAATGTAATTTCAAGATTTAAATTTTGTTTGTTCGTGTGCATAATTATTATCATTTTACTTTATAACAAGTGTTAATATTTGCGAGATAAGATTCAATTCTAGATATGATAGTTGGACATATTTTATGTCTTCATCTTATCAAATTAATTTTCACTTTGGTCACTAGAATCTTCAAAAGTATTAGCGTCTCACTAATATATTAATTACTTTGATTAATTCTCTTTTATTCCTATTTTTATATTTACAGAAACTCTAAGAAAATATCCATCTTTGCCATTTTTGACTAGAGAATTAATTGAAGATTATACATTCGAAAGTAATAAAGTGACAATTCCAAAAGGGTTAAAAATATGGATACCCACTTACGCCATTCATAACGATCCAGATATTTATCCGGATCCAGATAAATTTGATCCTGAAAGATTTTCGGATGATAAGATAAAACAAAGACATCCCATGCATTTTTTACCTTTTGGACACGGACCAAGAAATTGCATTGGTGCATATGTGCAACAAAAAAATTTTTCAATCAAAGATAATAATGGTAAAAGAAAAAGAATGGTAACGTAGGTATTAATTAAAATTTTGTTCCAGGTGCACGATTTGCCATATATCAAACAAAAATTGGATTGATAAATATTCTTCGTAATTTCAAGCTTGATGTTTGCGACAAAACGTTAATTCCTTATAAACATCATCCACGTGGTTTACTTTTAATGCCTTTGACGGATTTATATTTGAAGATAACTAGATTGACAAATTAATGATTTTTTAATTTAAACATTATTATTATTTAGTAAAACGCATTAACAATAAAAATATATAGTAGTAGATATAGTAGATATAGTAGAGATAGTATATTCAACAATGTAAATAAAACTATTATGTAAAACATAATAATATAATAATTATATTATGATTTATTGAAAGTGTTATCTATTTTCATTTTTGAAACTATTTTTTTCTAAAATTTTATCCATATTATCGTTTCTCAAAAATAATAATGAAATTATATTGTTTAATATAAATTTTTTAACTATAAAAATTATCTATTGTCATTTATCATTATATCTTATCGAAAAATGAGCTTCTATTTTTTGAACTATAATTAAAAAAATATATATTTATATACAAATAAGTTTCAAAAATCAAATAGAAATCGTGGAATTTAACGTTATTTTAACGTATCTTTACACGATAAAACAGAATAAAAATTAAGAATTATCTCGTGAGTTTCTCTAATGAAATGTTTTAACAAAAGATAGCGCTAACGATGAATTTTTATTTGAATATACTATTTATTCTTCTATTTATTTTCTTTGTCTATGTTTATTTCATCCAAAATTCTAGAGACTATGATATACCTTTATATCTATAATCTAATAATCTTTAATGTAAAAAATATGAAATTCATATTCTTCATTTTTATCTATGTAAAACATGGTAATGTAAATATAATATAATATATCTCGATATTGTGACATTTTAATGCAAAATATTATTTAGAGATAACGAGGGATTTAAATTATAGGATTGGTTCAAGAATAATTAGAGACAAATTCATTTATAAATATAAATTAGATATCACAATATTGAGAGTGATATCTTAATAACAATAAAGATAACGAATGAAAAAAATGCATTGAATTTTAAGTATATTCTATATTTCTTCTATGATTGTAGTTAAAACGATATTTTACTATACCATGAAATGTGCACATTAACATTTAATCTTCATATGAATGAAGGATGAACGACTCTTTGATGGGAAATCAAATATTTTCCATCTCGTATCCCGAATGGATCGATTTCGTCGGTGCGGACACGAACGTTCGCGGTTGGCCACATAAATAAACAGAGTCGAATTTATAGAACTCATGCTGTTCGGTTATTCCTCTCCGTGAAGCCCGAATTCTTCGACCGCAGAGAATCGTCAATATTCTGTATCCATCGGTATCGTGTCGAGGTGCGAAGTGATTATATATTTTTCTAATTTCGATTAAATTATTTCTCGAGTGTATTATAAAATTTTACGCTTACTTACGCTTACTAAAATAAAAATGTGATCGAGAAATTAAATAATATATGCATACAATAAATAAATTACATGTAACCATTTATTATTTTATATCTTATTGATTAAATTTTGTGGAAATATAATTCTACATTCTACATTAGTGTCTGATGATGAAAATGTGATTTTTATTGATAAAATGTGTTTGTGTAACAAGGATTTTGTTAAAATATGATAATATTAGAGTAATATTGTTTTAAACTTATCTATATCTTTTTCTGTATAATGTACGTATGAATTATTTGCAAAATTTGAATTTTAAATATTATTATTTCGTATAATATTAAAGTAAAAATGAAATGATTATTTTTTAAAATTAATCTTGAAACTTATAATATTTCCATAAAATATTTGAACAAATAGCAAGAAGTTCCAAAAATAAAAATACCTTCGGAAATATAAATATCTTACATTCTTTGTGTTGCGTTCGTGTATATATATATGTTTTGTTACATGGAAAGTAGATTAAATTTTTGGAAAAATTTTGCGAAAAAAAAGAAACGATTTTGATCTTATATCAATCTTATATCGAATCGATTTAATTAATGGAGTAATTAATAATCAATAAAGAATTTTTTAAAGAATTTATTTCTTTAAAAAATATTATTTTTCGAAATAAAGATTTTTTTCAAGGGAAATACAAATTATATCTATTAAAAAAATATAACTGTATCTTCGTTTAAATTTTGCACAATTGACACATTTCCTCGTAAAATAATTCTTATTTTTAATCAATTTCTTCAATCGATTTTTCCAAGAACTTTGTAATACTAACCTCAATCTTTTTTTACGCGAATTACAATAATTTATTTAAAAAGATTTTAAATTGATCAAGTTTCGAAGAAACATTTTTCAAAACTTTTATACACAATCGTTGGCCGTTTCATAAATATTATTTAAATATTACTTATGAAAAAAAGTTAAAAGTTAAAAATTATCGAGAAAATAGTTTGCACGTATCATTTATCATTAAACTTATTATTTTACGTACAGCTGTTACCATCGAAGCGAGGTGGGAATTATCATTCGAGCATTTTCTCGTACCATGCGATCCACGAGAATCGGGAAGGAATGAGGAAACTGGATGACGGTAGATGGAACGACCATGTGATCCTGAACGTTGGCGGTGTACGCCACGAAACTTACAAATCCACGTTGAAGAAAATACCAGCGACCAGGCTGTCGCGTTTAACCGAGGCACTGGTCAATTACGATCCTGTTTTGAACGAGTACTTTTACGACCGGCATCCTGGCGTCTTCGCTCAAGTATTGAATTACTATCGTACGGGAAAACTTCATTACCCAACAGATGTCTGCGGGCCACTTTTCGAGGAGGAACTCGACTTCTGGGGTCTGGACTCTAATCAGGTTTGCAATTACCTTTTATCTCAACCGTGAAACGACTCTGCTTTGTGGAAATCTGTAGTTACGTAGACGATACACTTTGTATCAAAGAGGTGAGAAAAAAAAAGAAGAGAAAATATGAACGAATCAATACACAAAAAAATCTTTTAATATAGTAGTATAGTGATGGGCAAAATAATAATTGGAAATAAATAATAAACGGTCGAAAAAACGGATCTAATATAATATAATGGAATACGAATAAATATTATTCATTTTAAGTAATTACTTAAAATAACTTTATTCGAAATTCTCAATTACTTGACTCGTGAGTAACTACTTTACTACTTAAAAGTCGAAAATATACATATATTTATATGTATATTTCGAGAAAGTCGAAATTTTGAATTTGATTATTTTTATTTATGATATTAATTTATAAAATATCTTTACGATTTTGAGATAAATATAAGAAACGATCGATAAATTTGTGAAAGTTTGCGTTAGATGAAGTAAGATAAAAATAAAATGAGGTTAAGAAATACGACAAGAGCGGTTGTTGTTCTTCCTTTTCGATTTTATATTCTTCACGTGCAAAATCAGTCCCACTCTGCGTGTCTATTTTTATATAGAAATTCTTTCGTGCATTGAAATATATAATATGTTTTCAAAAAAATAAAAGAAAAAGAAGAAGAAAATTATTATCGCGCATCAGACGATTTGATCGATGAAAGAGATTTGGTATTTATTGGACAATTGGCAGCAGCTTAAATATATAGTGAATCTGAATGCAAAATCAAAGACAAGAATAGGTGTTTGTGTAATACGAGCTGTCGTAGGGCAAACATTTCCGATCTGTTAGCTCGATGGCGGTTCCATGGTTTCTGCATTTTGAACGAGACATTTTCCGTGGTGGCAAAGCATACATTTGTATTCGTGGCTGTGTATCCAGGAAATGGACAGGTAATCAATGTTATACCGAATATATCGGTTATGAAATAATACTGCTTTTCGAGTTTGATGAACGATCGATTAATTCAATTTTCAATTAATAAATTTGTTGATTGAAATTTTTACCTATCTACGCATATAATACCAAAATTCCTTTTTTTTTCAATTTGGATTTCAATTTTTCCCTCCGATAAATATCTTATAATAAACGTAAAGAGTCGATTATTTAAAGGATAATTACGGTTAATTCTTAATTTCAATCGAATATTTTTTAATTTTTTAAAATTAAATTTTTATTTTTCCTTGTTTCGTTCGATACAGTTTTACCGTTAAGATCATCCTGCGTGCGTGCAAACATCGATCCAACGTTCTCATTACAAAAGGGATATAATTTTATGAGAACATAAATGACAAAATATTGTCCAAAGTTGAATAATTTCCATAAATTGTAATTAGATATGAAAATAAATTTATTCCGTTTAATATTCATTTATGTCGCGAATAACGCATTAATTAAATTAAATCGATGGCTTTTGTAGAACGATGATGAGTTATCCTCCGTTTATCTTTAGTTTAGTACACGCGAAACTTTATCAACGTTCTGATTATATTCTATTAAATATTTCTCCAACGCCACGTTATTTACGTATCTCGGGAACATTCTTGGAAAATATCGAGTTTTTATTGGAATTATTTCAAAATATTATTCCGATAAATCAAGTTATCTCGTATATCCGATTTCTGTATCTTCATCATCAAAAATTTCATTAACAATTTTATTATGCTGTGTACAGATGATTATAATTTTAATAAATTTTTGCTAATCTTCCTTAATATATTTCCAAAATTGGATAAAAAAAAATAATTTTTAACTTATTGCAATAAACAAAAGTTTCTTTTGTTTTTCTTAAAGGTTCATTGTTCACGAAATTTACTCGAGAGAATGATTTATTTTTTTTATGTATAATTGCATCCTCTTTTTCCAAATATTTCACGGAATTTCGTCTCTTCTCGAATAGGCACTCTCCAACAGTACTCGAAAAATCGATAATTTTTCAATTGAAAAAGAAATAATTTTATTCCGTTTTTTTTTTTCATATAAATCATATAATTAATCAATCAAACGTTTTCGAACTTTCATTTGAAAAGAAAGAAAGAAAGAAGGAAGGAGAGATTCGTGCAAATAATAAATGTGAAGCAAAGAAAATATGAGAACTGCGTTTTTCACTTATCCGTTTGCATTTCGTTGCTTAATTAATGACGCAATCAATATCAATTAACCTTCCCGTCTTCATCCAAATCCCCATTTTTCCCTTCCCCAACTCCCAAGAGAATATCTATTCGTTCCAATTAAGACAACGTTAATAAACGATAATAATTCTATAATAACCAAAAAAAAAAAAAAAAAGAAAAAAGAAAAATTGAAAATTGCTGATACCTAAACAATATTTTGCGAAATAAACAAAAGAGGGGAAAGAGAAAAAGAAATTTTTAATTTACTTATTCTCTTCTCTTTCCTTGGAAATGAATTTATTGAAAATTAAAATTAACCTGCATTTTACCTAACCTCTCTCTTCTGGCACATTGATTCACAATTATATTCGATGTTGCTCATAATATCATTCATGTACATCTATATATATATATATACTGCAATTTGAGTAGTTTATCTATTAATTTCTATATAATAATAATTTTATAGTAATCAAAAAAAGAAAAAAGAAATATTGAAAATTGCTGATAATATATATATATATTAAAATATTATTATTATGTATTATATATTATGTATTATTATATATATACTGCAATGCTTGAGTAGTTTCTCTATTAATTTCTATATAATAATAATTCTATAGTAACTAAAAAAAAGAAAAAAGAAAAAACAAAAATTGAAAATTGCTGATACCTAAACAATATTTTAATATATATATATATATATATATATATATATATATATACACATTAAAATTTTGTTATTATTATTATGTATTAATATATATATTTTTTAATATAATATAAATAAACAAAAGAGAGGAAAGAGAAAGAGAAATTTTTAATTTACTTCCTCTCTTCTTGTTGAACTTGTTGAATTTGTTGAAAATTAAAATTAACTTGCATTTTACCTAACCTCTCTCTTCTGACACAGATGATTCACAATTATATTTGATGATGCTCACAATATCATCCATATTCATCTATATATATATATGCGAAAGTAATTTCGTAATTCCGGGTTACAGGTGGAGCCATGCTGTTGGAGCACGTACAGCAGGCACAGAGACACCGAGGCGACCTTGGCGATCCTCGACAAATTGGACGTGGAGGGTGAGAGGCTGAGCGAGGAGCAGATCGCGCGGCTTTTCGGTTTCGACGAGGAGAACGGGGGGAAGGGAACAAGGTTGACGAGATGGCAGAGGTTACGGGCGGGGGTGTGGGCACTATTCGACGAGCCTTACTCGTCCTTTGCCGCGAAGTGCATAGCATGCGTCTCGATACTTTTCATCTGCCTCTCGGTGCTGTGCTTCTGCCTCAAGAGTCATACGAAGCGATCGAGGGACGACGATCTTCATTCTCACCCCCTTCTCTTTTACGTAGAGCACGCGTGCAACGCGTGGTTCACCCTCGAGATCACCCTTCGATGCCTGGTACGTTGCTCTGGTTTAATAAATTTTAAATTGTATTTCAAATGTAAATATTTTTGGAAATAATTTTTCGAGATGATAATAATTCGATTGATTCACGACTCGTTCGTTATCCAATTGATGAAGGAACTTTTGGTGGGTCGAGAGGATGGAACGTGGATTTTGTGCGAGTTTCTTTCTTTTTTTTTTTTTTTTGTCATTTTATGCGTCTTTAAAGGAGGAGCGACATGACGAAGCAAGGTTACGGTGTAATTACGGTCCTTTTCAAGCGCACGCGAGTGACGGGGGCAAAAGTGGTTCGCCAACAGCAATGCTACTGGGTTGGGACAAAGGACAGTTTTTGCGCACAGTTATGACAGTGAACAAATTTATACCGTTTCGGTTATATAACAAGTTAATTTTAGGATTAGGTCGCTAAATAGAGATAAATTAGTGGACGGTTTGATGGATTGTTTCTTGATAAAACGGTTTGAAACTGAATAACGAACATGTATCGAGGAAAGGGAATATTTATAGTGGTTGGAAAAAGTATATTTGGTATGTATTTTGTTAGTACTTTGTCTTGTTCTTGGAGCTATGGTATGTAATAAAATCAATTTATTACAAAGTTTGCTATTATTACGAGTTCTAAGACATAAGATTTGTAAGACGATTAAAAGTAAAGTTCATATGCAAATAAAGATTTACGTTTATCTCTAAACTCACGATATTCTAAAGTTCGAGGTTACAGGTTACAAGGAAGATTTCTAAATTCAAAAAGTTCTAAAGATTAAAAAGGTTCCTAAATTTCTGAAGGTTTAAAAGATTCGAAAAGTTCTGAAAGTTTCAAAGATTCAAAAGATTGGAAATATTCTGAGAGTTCTAAAGATTCAAAAAATTGGAAAGATAACAGTTTAGGAGTTTAAAAAGTTCCAAAGATTGAAAAGATTCGAAAAGTTCCGAAAGTTCCAAAGATTCGAAAGGTTCGAAATATTCTGAAAGTTCCAAAGGTTCGAAAAAATTGGTTCTGATAGTTCAAGAGTTCAGAAAGTTCCAAAAGTTCAAAAGATTGGAAAAGTTCTAATAGTTCAGGAGTTCAAAAAATTCGAAAGGTTCAAAATATTCTGAAAGTTCCAAAGGTTCGAAAAAATTAGTTCTGATAGTTCAAGAATTCAGAAAGTTCCAAAAGTTCAAAAAATTGGAAAGGTTCTAATAGTTCAGGAGTTCAAAAAGTTCTGAAAGTTTCAAAGATTGGAAAGGAAGTTGGAAAAGAAAATCTGACAGTTCAGAAGTTCAGGAAATTCGAAAGGTTTAAAAGATTCGAAAAGTTCTGAAAGTTTTGAAGGTTAAAAAGATTTAAAAAATTCTCACAGTTCAGAAGTTCAAAAAATTCGAAAAATTCAAAAGATTTGAAATGTTTTGAAAATTTCCAAAAATTCAAAAGATTCGAAATATTCTGAAAGTTCCAAAAGTTCAAAAAATTGAAAAGGTTCTGACAGTTCAGCAATTCAGAAAGTTCCAAAGATTAAAAAATTGAAATATTCTGAAAATTTTAAAGATTCAAAAGATTGGAAAGATTCTGACAGAAGTTCAGGAAATTCAAAAGATTCAAAAGATTCGAGAAGTTCCGAAAGTTCTGAAGATTAAAAAGATTTGAAAAATTTTCACAGTTCAGAAATTCAGAAAGTTCAAAAAGTTCAAAAGATTTAAAATGTTCTGAAAGTTTCAAAGATTCGAAAGGTTCGAAAAGTTCCAAGTTCTGAAATTTCCAAAGATTCAAAAGGTTTGAAATATTCTGAGAATTCTAAAGATTCAAAAGATTGGAAAGGTTCCGACAGTTTAGAAGTTCAGAAAGTTCCAAAGATTGAAAAGATTCGAAAAGTTCTGAAAATTCCAAAGATTCGAAATATTCTGAAAGTTCCAAAGGTTCAAAAAGTTGAAAAGATTCTGACAGTTCAGCAAATTCTAAAGATTCTAAAAGTTCTAACAGTTCAGGAATTCAAAAAGTTCTGAAAGTTTCAAAGGTTCAAAAAATTCGAAAAAGTTTCTAAAGTTCAAAAAATTCTCCAAAATTCTCTAAAGCCCTCTTTATATATTCATATTGCAAGATCGCGAATCTTTGATGAGATATACAATGATGTATAACACTGTGGACCAACTTCCTAATTGAGCGACATCCTAATCTAAGAAAAATCCCTAGAACGAGACTGAGGAGCTACACCACCCACAGAGTCCACTATTTCAGGAATCTAATATTTGTAATAATTCTTTTCAGATAGGATGATGCTGATTGAGACTAGCATGAGAAGACTAGCAAGAATATCGTCTCAAGTTCCAAAACCACGTCGAATTGCTTTTAAATATATAAATTTTTCTCTCAAAAACGACATTGTCCTCTCAACATCACTCTGTTCAATGTTCGAACATATTTGTTGCCTTAAAAAAAAAAAAAAAAAAAATTCGCGAAAACAACATCAGAAAATACATTAAAACGATACATCGGGTATGAAAAATTTTCAATCTTAATTTTTAATCTCCACCCAATTTTACATATAATCCTTCGTTAGCTTGAAATTATTAGATTCTTAAATTGATTGAAAAATTGGAAATTTAAGAGCCATTAATTTTCATAAAGGCGATTCGCGCAAATTATAATAGCAGGATTGAACGATCATCATCGTTCGAAAATATCGTAGAACATTTCATCTCGTTAATACCTGAGCATAATAAGACATAAGGAGGAATTTCCCTCGAAAATTTTTCCTCTTTAATTCATAGCAATTCGAGTTCCACCGTGTGGCAAATAGGGATTCGATAATAGGCCAATCGATCACCGCGATCTATCTACGTGTGATTTATTACAGGATTTCACATACAAGTGAAAAATCTTTCGCCAATCTTTGTCGTTGGAATTTTTCCACGTTCGTTTTCGGAACAAAATCAATACGCGAAATACCAAACGTGTCACGCGAAACATAAATTACATTACGAGTGATCTTTCAAGAGTCGCGTGTTAAACCTTTTTCCCTTATTTCTCGTTTCGATTTTAAAACAACCGCCTCGATAAAATAATTTCGACCCAATAATTTCGAAATACTTTCCTACCTTCCAACGAAGAATAGACGGATTTTTTAATTTTTAATGCTTTAATTTTTAATTTTAATGCAAGTTCATGGCGGACGTGGAAGATGTTTGGAACTCGATGATTTCTTTCGTTTCCACCAAAAGTTCCGAAAGAATCGATGCATTCTTCTGAATGAATTCTTCCTAATTCTATCCAAATATAAAATAGAATAAGAAGGATGAAAATCCTTTGCTCGAACTAAGTTTCAATCGAAACCAATTTATCAATTCTCATAATCCTCTATACACGGGTTGCAGGTAAACCCAAGCCTGAAGAGATTCGCTATGTCGCCATTGAACGCGATAGACTTGGCCGCAACGCTCAGCTTTTACACCGAGTTCCTCACGAAATCCAGCCTGTATCTCGAGATACTGTCGATAGCCCGGGTCCTCCGCCTCTTCAAGCTGACCAGACACTCACCAGGTCTCAGAATTCTGATCCACACCTTCAAAGCTTCGGCCAAGGAGCTCGCCTTGCTGGTTTTCTTTCTCGTCCTTGGGATAGTCTTGTTTGCAAGCCTCATCTTCTATGCTGAGCGCCTTCAAGTAAGTTCTTTACACCTCTCCCTCTCTCTCACTCTCTATCTCTCTCTCTTTCTCTCTCTCTGTCTGTCTGTCTATTTCTCTCCCTTTCTGACTCTGTTTCTGTCCTTGTTTCTGCATTTGTCTGTCTGTCTGTCTGTCTGTCTGTCCGTCCGTCCGTCCGTCCGTCCGTCTGTCCGTCTGTCTCTCCCTATCTCTCTCTGTCTCTCCCTGCCTCTCTCTGCCTCTCCCTGCCTCTCCCTGCATCTCCGTGCCACTCTCTGCCTCTCCATGTCTCTCCCTGTCTCTCCCTGTCTCTCCCTGTGTCTCCCTGTCTCTCCCTGTCTCATGCTATCTCTCCCTGTCTCTCACTGTCTCTCCCTGCCTCTCTCTGCCCCTCTCTGCCTCTTCCTGCCCCTGCTGCCTCTCCCTGCATCTCCGTGCCTCTCTCTGCCTCTCCACGTCTCTCCCTGTCTCTCCCTGTCTCTCCCTTTCTCTCCCTGTCTCTCTCTGCCTCTCCATGTCTCTCCCTGTCTCTCCCTGTCTCTCCCTGTCTCTCCCTGTCTCATTCTATCTCTCCCTGTCTCTCCCTGCCTCGCCCTGCCTCTCCCTGCCTCTCCATGTCTCATTCTATCTCTCCCTGTCTCTCCCTGCCTCGCCCTGCCTCTCCCTGCCTCTCCATGTCTCTTCCTGTCACACCCTTTCTCTCCCTTTCTCTACCTGTCTCTCCCTGTCTCTCCCTATCTCTCCCTGTGTCTCCCTGTCTCTCCCTGTCTCATGCTATCTCTCCCTGTCTCTCCCTGTCTCTCCCTGCCTCTCCCTGCCTCTACATGTCTCTCCCTGACTCTCCCTTTCTCTCCTTGTCTCTCCCTGTCTCTGCCTGCCTCTCCCTGCCTCTCCCTGCCTCGCCCTGACTCTCCCTGCCTCTACATGTCTCTCCCTGTCTCTCCCTGCCTCTCTCTGCCTCTCTCTGCCTCTCTCTGCCTCTCTCTGCCTCTCTGTGCCTTTCTCTGCCTCTCTCTGCCTCTCTCTGCCTCTCTCTGCCTCTCTGTGCCTCTTTCTGCCTCTCCATGTCTCTCCCTGTCTCTTCCTGTCTCTCCCTGTCTCTCCCTTTCTCTACCTTTCTCTCCGTGTCTCTCCCTGTCTCTCCCTATCTCTCCCTGTCTCTCCCTGTCTCTCCCTTTCTCTCCCTTTCTCTCCCTGTCACTCCCTGTCTCTCCCTGTCTCTCCCTGTCTCTCCCTGTCTCTCCCTGTCTCTCCCTGTCTCTCCCTGTCACTCCCTTTCTCTCCCTGTCTCTCCCTGTCTCAAACTGTCTCTCCCTGCCACTCCCTGCCTCGCCCTGCCTCTCTCTGCCTCTCTCTGCCTCTCTGTGCCTCTCTCTGCCTCTCCCTTACTCTCCCTGTCTCTCCCTGCCTCTCTCTGCCCCTCTCTGCCTCTCCCTGCCTCTCTCTGCCTCTCCTTGCCTCTCCCTGCCTCTCCCTGCCTCTCCCTGCATCTCCGTGCCTCTCTCTGCCTCTCCATGTCTCTCCCTGTCTCTCCCTGTCTCTCCCTGTCTCTCCCTGTCACTCCCTTTCTCTCCCTGTCTCTCCCTGTCTCAAACTGTCTCTCCCTGTCTCTCCCTACATCTCCCTGTGTCTCCCTGTCTCTCCCTGTCTCATTCTATCTCACCCTGTCTCTCTCTGCCTCTCCATGTCTCTCCCTGTCTCTCCCTATATCTCCCTGTCTCTCCCTTTCTCTCCCTTTCTCTCCGTGTCTCTCCCTGTCTCTCCCTATCTCTCCCTGTGTCTCCCTGTCTCTCCCTGTCTCATGCTATCTCTCCAAGTCTCTCCCTGTCTCTCCCTGCCACTGCCTGTCTCGCCCTGCCTCTCCATGTCTCTCCCTGTCTCTCCCTGTCTCTCCCTGTCTCTCCCTTTCTCTCCCTTTCTCTCCTTGTCTCTCCCTGTCTCTGCCTGCCTCTCCCTGCCTCTCCCTGCCTCGCCCTGACTCTCCCTGCCTCTACATGTCTCTCCCTGTCTCTCCCTGCCTCTCTCTGCCTCTCTCTGCCTCTCTCTGCCTCTCTCTGCCTCTCTGTGCCTTTCTCTGCCTCTCTCTGCCTCTCTCTGCCTCTCTCTGCCTCTCTGTGCCTCTTTCTGCCTCTCCATGTCTCTCCCTGTCTCTCCCTGTCTCTCCCTACATCTCCCTGTGTCTCCCTGTATCACCCTGTCTCATTCTATCTCTCCCTGTCTCTCCCTGTCTCTCCCTGCCACTCCCTGCCTCGCCCTGCGTCTCCCTGCTTCACCATGTCACTCCCTGTCTCTCCCTTTCTTTCCTTGTCTCTCCCTGTCTCTCCCTGCCTCTCCATGCTTCTCTCTGCCTCTCCCTGCCTCTCCCTGCCTCTCCCTGCATCTCCGTGCCTCTCTCTGCCTCTCCATGTCTCTCCCTGTCTCTCCCTGTCTCTCCCTGTCTCTCCCTGTCTCTCCCTTTCTCTCCCTGTCTCTCCCTGTCTCAAACTGTCTCTCCCTGTCTCTCCCTACATCTCCCTGTGTCTCCCTGTCTCTCCCTGTCTCATTCTATCTCACCCTATCTCTCTGCCTCTCCATGTCTCTCCCTGTCTCTCCCTGTCTCTCCCTGTCTCTCCCTGTCTCTCCCTTTCTCTCCCTTTCTCTCCGTGTCATCCCTGTCTCTCCCTATCTCTCCCTGTGTCTCCCTGTCTCTCCCTGTCTCTCCCTGTCTCTCCCTATCTCTCCCTGTCTCTCCCTGTCTCTCCCTCTCTCTCCCTGTCTCTTCCTTTCTCTCCCTTTCTCTCCGTGTCTCTCCCTGTCTCTCCCTGTCACTCCCTGTCTCTCCCTGTCTCTCCCTTTCTCTCCCTTTCTCTCCGTGTCTCTCCCTATCTCTCCCTGTGTCTCCCTGTCTCTCCCTGACTCATGCTATCTCTCCCTGTCTCTCCCTGTCTCTCCCTGCCACTGCCTGCCTCGCCCTGCCACTCCATGTCTCTCCCTGTCTCTCCCTGTCTCTCCCTGTCTCTCCCTGTCTCTCCCTATCTCTCCCTGTCTCTCCCTGTCTCTCCCTGTCTCTCCCTACATTTCTCTGTGTCTCCCCGTCTCTCCCTGTCTCATTCTATCTCTCCTTGTCTCTCCCTGCCACTGCCTGCCTCGCCCTGCCTCTCCATGTCTCTCCCTGTCTCTCCCTGTCTCTCCCTGTCTCTCCCTTTCTCTCCCTTTCTCTCCATGTCTCTCCCTGTCTCTCCCTGTCTCTCCCTGCTTCTCCCTCTCTCTCCCTGCTTCTCCCTGTCTCTCCCTGTCTCTCCCTTTCTCTCCCTTTCTCTCCGTGTCTCTCCCTGTCTCTCCCTATCTCTCCCTGTGTCTCCCTGTCTCTCCCTGTCTCATGCTATCTCTCCCTGTCTCTCCCTGTCTCTGCCTGCCACTGCCTGCCTCGCCCTGCCTCTCCATGTCTCTCCCTGTCTCTCCCTGTCTCTCCCTGTCTCTCCCTATTTCTCCCTAAGTCTCCCTGTCTCTCCCTGTCTCATACTATCTCTCCCTATCTCTCCCTGTCTCTCCCTGCTACTGCCTGCCTCGCCCTGCCTCTCCATGTCTCTCCCTGTCTCTCCCTGTCTCTCCCTGTCTCTCCCTTTCTGTCCCTTTCTCTCCATGTCTCTCCCTGTCTCTCCCTGTCTCTCCCTGCTTCTCCCTCTCTCTCCCTGCTTCTCCCTGTCTCTCCCTTTCTCTCCGTGTCTCTCCCTGTCTCTCCCTATCTCTCCCTGTGTCTCCCTGTCTCTCCCTGTCTCATGCTATGTCTCCCTGTCTCTCCCTGTCTCTCCCTGCCACTGCCTGCCTCGCCCTGCCTCTCCATGTCTCTCCCTGTCTCTCCCTGTCTCTCCCTGTCTCTCCCTATTTCTCTCTAAGTCTCCCTGTCTCTCCCTGTCTCATACTATCTCTCCCTATCTCTCCCTGTCTCTCCCTGCCACTGCCTGCCTCGCCCTGCCTCTCCATGTCTCTCCCTGTCTCTCCCTGTCTCTCCCTGTCTCTCCCTGTCTCTCCCTACATTTCCCTGTGTCTCCCTGTCTCTCCCTGTCTCATTCTATCTCTCCTTGTCTCTCCCTGCCACTGCCTGCCTTGCCCTGCCTCTCCATGTCTCTCCCTGTCTCTCCCTGTCTCTCTCTGTCTCTCCCTTTCTCTCCGTGTCTCTCCCTGTCTCTCCCTATCTCTCCCTGTGTCTCCCTATTTCTCCCTGTCTCATGCTATCTCTCCCTGTCTCTCCCTGTCCCTCCCTGCCACTGCCTGCCTCGCCCTGCCTCTCCATGTCTCTCCCTGTCTCTCCCTGTCTCTCCCTTTCTCTCCCTTTCTCTCCATGTCTCTCCCTGTCTCTCCCTGTCTCTCCCTGCTTCTCCCTCTCTCTCCCTGCTTCTCCCTGTCTCTCCCTGTCTCTCCCTTTCTCTCCCTTTCTCTCCGTGTCTCTCCCTGTCTCTCCCTATCTCTCCCTGTGTCTCCCTGTCTCTCCCTGTCTCATGCTATCTCTCCCTGTCTCTCCCTGTCTCTCCCTGCCACTGCCTGCCTCGCCCTGCCTCTCCATGTCTCTCCCTGTCTCTCCCTGCTTCTCCATGTCACTCCCTGTCTCTCCCTTTCTCTCCTTGTCTCTCCCTGTCTCTCCATGCTTCTCCCTGCCACACCCTGCATCTCCGTGCCTCTCTCTGCGTCTCCATGTCTCTCCCTATCTCTTCCTGTCTCTCCCTGCCACTCCCTGCCTCGCCCTGCCTCTCCCTGCTTCTCCATGTCACTCCCTGTCTCTCCCTTTCTCTCCCTTTCTCTCCGTGTCTCTCCCTGTCTCTCCCTATCTCTCCCTGTGTCTCCCTGTCTCTCCCTGTCTCATGCTATCTCTCCCTGTCTCTCCCTGTCTCTCCCTGCCACTGCCTGCCTCGCCCTGCCTCTCCATGTCTCTCCCTGTCTCTCCCTGTCTCTCCCTGTCTCTCCCTGTCTCTCCCTGTCTCTCCCTGTCTCTCCCTGTCTCTCCCTACATTTCCCTGTGTCTCCCCGTCTCTCCCTGTCTCATTCTATCTCTCCTTGTCTCTCCCTGCCACTGCCTGCCTCGCCCTGCCTCTCCATGTCTCTCCCTGTCTCTCCCTGTCTCTCCCTGTCTCTCCCTTTCTCTCCCTTTCTCTCCATGTCTCTCCCTGTCTCTCCCTATCTCTCCCTGCTTCTCCCTCTCTCTCCCTGCTTCTCCCTGTCTCTCCCTGTCTCTTCCTTTCTCTCCCTTTCTCTCCGTGTCTCTCCCTGTCTCTCCCTATCTCCCCCTGTGTCTCCCTGTCTCTCCCTGTCTCATGCTATCTCTCCCTGTCTCTCTCTGTCTCTCTCTGCCTCTCTCTGCCTCTCCCTGCCTCTCCCTGCATCTCCGTGCCACTCTCTGCCTCTCCATGTCTCTCCCTGCCACTCCCTGCCTCGCCCTGCCTCTCCCTGCTTCTCCATGTCACTCCCTGTCTCTCCCTTTCTCTCCTTGTCTCTCCCTGTCTCTCCCTGCCTCTCCCTGCTTCTCCCTGCCCCCTCCCTCTCTCTCCCTGCCTCTCCCTGCTTCTCCCTGTCGCTCCCTGCCTCTCTCTGCCCCTCTCTGCCTCTCCCTGCCCCTGCTGTCTCTCCCTGTATCTCCGTGCCCTCTCTCTGCCTCTCCACGTCTCTCCCTTTCTCTCCATATCTTTCCCTGTCTCCCCCTGCCTCTTCATGCTTCTCCCTGCCTCTCCCTGCATCTCCGTGCCTCACTCTGCCTCTCCCTGCATCTCCGTGCCTCTCTCTGCCTCGCCATGTCTCTCCCTGTCTCTCCCTGTCTCTCCCTGTCTCTCTCTGTCTCTTCCTGTCTCTCCCTGTCTCTTCCTGTCTCTCCCTGTCTCTTCCTGTCTCTCCCTGTCTCTCCCTATCTCTTCCTGTCTCTTCCTGTCTCTCCCTGTCTCTCCCTGTCTCTCCCTGCCTCTCTCTGCCCCTCTCTGCCCCTGTCTGCCTCTTCCTGCCCCTGCTGCCTCTCCCTGCATCTCCGTGCCTCTCTCTGCCTCTCCACGTCTCTCCCTGTCTCTCCCTGTCTCTCCCTGTCTCTCCCTACATCTCCCTGTGTCTCCCTGTCTCTGCCTGTCTCATTCTATCTCTCCCTGTCTCTCCCTGCCTCGCCCTGCCTCTCCCTGCCTCTCCATGTCTCTCCCTGTCTCTCCCTGTCTCATTCTATCTCTCGCTGTCTCTCCCTGTCTCTCCCTGTCTCTCCCTGTCTCTCCCTGTCTCTCCATGCTTCTCCCTGCCACACCCTGCATCTCCGTGCCTCTCTCTGCGTCTCCATGTCTCTCCCTATCTCTTCCTGTCTCTCCCTGCCACTCCCTGCCTCGCCCTGCCTCTCCCTGCTTCTCCATGTCACTCCCTGTCTCTCCCTTTCTCTCCTTGTCTCTCCCTGTCTCTCCATGCTTCTCCCTGCCACACCCTGCATCTCCGTGCCTCTCTCTGCGTCTCCATGTCTCTCCCTATCTCTTCCTGTCTCTCCCTGCCACTCCCTGCCTCGCCCTGCCTCTCCCTGCTTCTCCATGTCACTCCCTGTCTCTCCCTTTCTCTCCCTTTCTCTCCGTGTCTCTCCCTGTCTCTCCCTATCTCTCCCTGTGTCTCCCTGTCTCTCCCTGTCTCATGCTATCTCCCCCTGTCTCTCCCTGTCTCTCCCTGCCACTGCCTGCCTCGCCCTGCCTCTCCATGTCTCTCCCTGTCTCTCCCTGTCTCTCCCTGTCTCTCCCTGTCTCTCCCTATCTCTCCCTGTCTCTCCCTGTCTCTCCCTGTCTCTCCCTGTCTCTCCCTACATTTCCCTGTGTCTCCCCGTCTCTCCCTGTCTCATTCTATCTCTCCTTGTCTCTCCCTGCCACTGCCTGCCTCGCCCTGCCTCTCCATGTCTCTCCCTGTCTCTCCCTGTCTCTCCCTTTCTCTCCCTTTCTCTCCATGTCTCTCCCTGTCTCTCCCTATCTCTCCCTGCTTCTCCCTCTCTCTCCCTGCTTCTCCCTGTCTCTCCCTGTCTCTTCCTTTCTCTCCCTTTCTCTCCGTGTCTCTCCCTGTCTCTCCCTATCTCTCCCTGTGTCTCCCTGTCTCTCCCTGTCTCTCCCTGTCTCTCCCTGCCACTGCCTGCCTCGCCCTGCCTCTCCATGTCTCTCCCTGTCTCACCCTGTCTCTCTCTGTCTCTCCCTTTCTCTCCCTGTCTCTCCCTGTCTCTCCCTGTCTCTCCCTATTTCTCTCTAAGTCTCCCTGTCTCTCCCTGTCTCATACTATCTCTCCCTATCTCTCCCTATCTCTCCCTGCCACTGCCTGCCTCGCCCTGCCTCTCCATGTCTCTCCCTGTCTCTCCCTGTCTCTCCCTGTCTCTCCCTGTCTCTCCCTACATTTCCCTGTGTCTCCCTGTCTCTCCCTGTCTCATTCTATCTCTCCTTGTCTCTCCCTGCCACTGCCTGCCTCGCCCTGCCTCTCCATGTCTCTCCCTGTCTCTCCCTGTCTCTCTCTGTCTCTCCCTTTCTCTCCGTGTCTCTCCCTGTCTCTCCCTATCTCTCCCTGTGTCTCCCTGTTTCTCCCTGTCTCATGCTATCTCTCCCTGTCTCTCCCTGTCCCTCCCTGCCACTGCCTGCCTCGCCTTGCCTCTCCATGTCTCTCCCTGTCTCTCCCTGTCTCTCCCTTTCTCTCCCTTTCTCTCACTGTCTCTCCCTGTCTCTCCCTATCTCTCCCTGTGTCTCCCTGCCTCTCCATGTCTCTCCCTGTCTCTCCTTGTCTCTCCCTGTCTCTCCCTTTCTCTCCCTTTCTCTCACTGTCTCTCCCTGTCTCTCCCTATCTCTCCTTGTGTCTCCCTGTCTCTCCCTGTCTCATGCTATCTCTCCCTGTCTCTCTCTGTCTCTCTCTGCCTCTCTCTGCCTCTCCCTGCCTCTCCCTGCATCTCCGTGCCACTCTCTGCCTCTCCATGTCTCTCCCTGCCACTCCCTGCCTCGCCCTGCCTCTCCCTGCTTCTCCATGTCACTCCCTGTCTCTCCCTTTCTCTCCGTGTCTCTCCCTGTCTCTCCCTATCTCTCCCTGTGTCTCCCTGTTTCTCCCTGTCTCATGCTATCTCTCCCTGTCTCTCCCTGTCCCTCCCTGCCACTGCCTGCCTCGCCCTGCCTCTCCATGTCTCTCCCTGTCTCTCCCTGTCTCTCCCTGTCTCTCCCTATCTCTCCCTGTGTCTCCCTGCCTCTCCATGTCTCTCCCTGTCTCTCCCTGTCTCTCCCTGTCTCTCCCTTTCTCTACCTGTCTCTTCCTGTCTCTCCCTTTCTCTCCCTTTCTCTACCTGTCTCTCCCTGTCTCTCCCTATCTCTCCCTGTGTCTCCCTGTCTCTCCCTGTCTCATGCTATCTCTCCTTGTCTCTCCCTGTCTCTCCGTGCCTCTCTCTGCCCCTCTCTGCCTCTTCCTGCCCCTGCTGCCTCTCCCTGCATCTCCGTGCCTCTCTCTGCCTCTCCACGTCTCTCCCTGTCTCTCCCTGTCTCTCCCTTTCTCTCCCTGTCTCTCCCTGTCTCTCCCTGTCTCTCCCTACATCTCCCTGCCTCTTCATGCTTCTCTCTGCCTCTCCCTGCATCTCCGTGCCTCTCTCTGCCTCTCCCTGCATCTCCGTGCCTCTCTCTGCCTCTCCATGTCTCTCCCTGTCTCTCCCTGTCTCTCCGTGTCTCTCTCTGTCTCTTCCTGTCTCTCCCTGTCTCTTCCTGTCTCTCCCTGTCTCTTCCTGTCTCTCCCTGTCTCTCCCTATCTCTTCCTGTCTCTTCCTGTCTCTCCCTGTCTCTCCCTGTCTCTCCCTGCCTCTCCCTGCCTCTCCCTGCCTCTCCCTGCCTCTCTCTATCTCTCTCTGCCTCTCTCTGCCTCTCTCTCTCTCTCTCTCTCTCTCTCTCTCTCTCTCTCTCTCTCTCTCTCTCTCTCTCTCTCTCTCTCTCTCTCTGCTTACACTTGAGAGGAATGTCAGGTGCAAGATTTGTGGATCTGCGATGGAACTCGTCGTAATTGGAAAAACTGTTGTTTCTTTACTTTCGTTGTAAAGGATGGAGAAAGTACACAGAGTATGAAGGAAATGTTGTCTTGTCCTCTCCTGGAGAGGAAGATTTTGAAAGTCTCTTTTTTCTTTTCTTTTTGTTTTTTTGGAAAATGTTCCCTCCACTTGGAATTCTTGGAAGCTGTGAAAAATGTGGATTCGAAACATCATTGAATAGAATGCCGATCATATGACGATTTGCCGAAGCATAATCGTGATTATTATTTTGCGAACAATCGTTTTGGAAACAGTTTCGTTCGGAGGATAAAGCAGGTGAAAAGATAATATATTTGTGCGCAATTATTTGGTCAACTGTGAAATTAATTGCACGCAAGTATGAAATCGTTTGAATATCATATCATATAAAGTTCTGTTATCCAACGATAATCTGTTATTTTCGTATCATTTTAAAATTGAATGGAAACGTTTATCGTGTGTTTTATTCATCGAACGAAAAGATACGAGAAGTATTATCCTTCTTGTAAACACGTTTCCCTTTTTCGCTTTGTTGTACATTTGTCGTGCAAGCTCGACGATCGATTTTTACATCATTTCTTTTCATTTTTATCGCGTGCAGCCCAATATATTTTAATATATTTGATAATTTGATATTCCCTGGTATGTCGAATTATTGGAATTCCATTGAATAATAGATTGCCGTACCAGCTATTTTCATTGATAATAAACAACTATCCCTTTCCTCTTCCCTCTCCGATATAAATAACTGATTTTTATAAAATTAATATATCGAAAGAGAATATTGCCAATGTCGTAAATTGTTAAAATTGTTAAAATATCGAATTGGAAGAAAATTACAAATATAATAATTTTCGTTGTATTGAAAATAAAAATTTATAGGAATTGTTTGAAATTTATCCGCGCAAGAAATTTCTATAAAAATGGATAAAAATATTTTATACGACAAAAGATTAATGGATATATATATATAAAAAAAAGAACGAAATCACGCGTATATTTATTTTTTTTTTTGATAAAAATAATATCGAAATAATATTTCACCGGAATGAATTAAAACGAATAAAACGAAAGAAGAAGTTTCCATTTTTTTTTTTTTTTTTTTTTTAAGAGAATTACAAACTCTCTCCCTTTTTCCATAAAAATGAATACATACTCCATTGGGTACGTATAAAATCTCTGCAATATTACAATTATAAAATTCTATAAAACTGCCACTCGAATCCATAAATCTTAAAATGACGTGTGATACGCCTATGCTCGCAGGAGAACCCGCATAACGACTTCGACAGCATACCACGAGGTCTCTGGTGGGCTTTGGTGACCATGACGACAGTTGGTTACGGCGACATGACACCAAAAACCTTTCCCGGAATGTTCATAGGGGGATTGTGCGCTATTGCAGGCGTTTTAGCCATCGCTCTTCCGGTTCCTGTTATCGTCAGCAACTTCTCCATGTTTTATTCCCACACACAGGTTTGCACCTCGTTTCTTTTTTTTTTTTCTTTTCTTCTCCTCCAAAAGAAAAATGTCCCATCGTCAAATTGTCAAACCAACATCTTAAATCTTGAAATAATCGCTGAATAACAAAATAACTATAATAAATTGGATCACGATCTTTCAAAGATACGCCAAGATACAATGGATGATCGAGGAGGAACGCCAATGTTAAATAAATAAACGATATTTAAATAAACCTGGCATTGGACGCGAGGTTTTTTTCTTTTCCTCGAAGCTACGTGGAAAGTTAACGGAAAGGGGACGCGCGGAAAGATTCCTCCTCTTCTCCTTTTCTTTCATTTTTTTTTTCCTCTCCTCTCATCGGATTAAGCCGCCCAGGCGAGTACGTAGTATACGCGGTGAATAACGCGTTCACCGTGGGAACACGGAAGCGGAAATCCATTCAGCCGGGCAACATGTAAACTTTTGCACTTTTCACCAGCCAATTTGAAAGTTTTCCACGGGAGTAAAGAAGTTTCTCCCAGCCCGGGCCCGGGTGTCAATTTTTCATGCGACACCGTTCAAGCGGCACGGGGATACCCGACGAATATTCGAAACGAATGTGGTGGGGGAAAGAGCAGACTGGTGGCGCCATCCAATTAATCGACAACGAAATATTCTGCCTCGTTACCGGGTGTTAGAGTCGCATATAACGTGGCCGTTTCTCGACACGTTGTTCGGAATAATAATCTCGATCTTTTCGCTCGTGTATACACGATAATATTAATCGAATCGAACAAAAGTTAATCTTCGCGTTTATGCAAGAAAGAAAAGAAATTTATTTTCCTATTAATTCGTATTGTTAACCCGTATTAATTCTACAATTTTATACGTATTTTAAAGAATTAGACATAGGTATACGAATCGTGCATTTTGGCAACGGGAAGTTCTCTATTAAACGTTTCATTGGAGCGAAGATCAGGCCGGGGCTATGAGTTTAAGGAAGCTCGAAAGTTTGCCTTGGCCAAAGTTTTTCGGGAAACATGGTGAAAATTAAAGGTTTCCAGCTTGCATGCCTATTATTTCCGCTCGTTTCGCGAATCTTCTCCGCGAGATATTTGCGGATACTTATAAGGGAATGATGAATGCGCGCGCGCGCGCGCGCGCGAGAGAGAGAGAGAGAGAGAGAGAGAGAGAGAAGCGTGATAGAATTGACGGAAGGAGAAATGTGATAGGAAAAAAACTTTAAAGCAATAAAGAAGAATGAATGTACGTATTATTTGTCACAGGCTCGCAGCAAATTGCCGAAACAAAAACGAAGAATTTTACCGGCTGAGGTGCCAAGACGATCGAGATGTTTGAGTTATCGAGATGCCAACGATATTCAATTTCAACTCGCTTCCAGATCGTTGAGGCCGAGGCCGCCAACCATCGGATTGGAAAACGTTTTAAATTTACAGGTAAATTAAAAATTCACGCAATTTTCAATTTACATTCTTGTATGTATCCCCTTTAACACGTACGCTCATTAATAAATTGTTTACAGCATTGATAAAATTAATCGAATTTCCTCCTTTTTGATTTCCATATTGATAAATTTTAAAGTTGTCAAAAAAAGAAACATTGACAACTACGGATTTCGAGATATAAGAGAATTAGGAATTAATGAATAAAGCTGTCTAACAAGATTTTAACACGTTTGTTATTCTCGCGAGAAAAACGAAATATCCTTTTTACAATTTACACAGAATCTAGCCAGATGTAACACTCGCTAAGAAATGAACGTGTTTCTCGCAAGCAGAGAACTCGAAATGTAAAATGTAAGAGTAGCATAAGTGAAAATGTTAAATAAAAATACGTGTTGCATCGTTTTAACTTGGACTTAAAATATCAGAGTGTGGATTTTTAATAACTCAAAATAACTTACTTTTTCAATTCAAGGCTTAAAAAGATTAGAAATGGATTGAAGATTTTTTTTTCTTTTTAAATGGATTCGATCACAGCAACGATTTCTAAGATGTTAAAATCTATCTAATAGGCAGATTATTTTTAGATAAAATATCAAAGTGTGGATTTTTAATAACTCAGACTACTTTTTACTTTTTACTTTTCAATTCGATTCGAGGCTTAAAAAGATTAGAAATGTGTTGAAGATTTGACAGATTTCGAAATTCGAAATCTTTTCTTTTTTCTTTTTAAATCGATTCGATCAAAGGATTTTTAAAATGTTAAAATCTATTTAATAGGCAGATCATTTTTAGATAAAATATCAGAGTGTGGATTTTTAATAACTCAGACTTACTTTTTACTTTTTACTTTTCAATTCGATTCGAGGCTTAAAAAGATTAGAAATGGGTTGAAGATTTGGCAGATTTCAAAATTCAAAATTTTTTTTTTTTTTCTTTTTAAATCGATTCGATCACAGCAACGATTTTTAAGCTGTTAAAATCTATCTAATAGATAGATCATTTGGATAATTAAAATTTCTAAAGGTGATACATTTCTCTTCGAGTTTTTAAGATTTTTGATTAATTAATCAAGTACTTTGGCTGGCTCATGATTTTCCAGATGCCAGAATATCTTAGTACCGGTCATCATAATCCATAAAAAGATGATCTATAGCATTCGATTAATCTTCCTTAGTGATAATCTTGTTCTCTGCAATGAAACAGAAGAAGTTAATCTAAAAAGTTTTGCCCATTATATCCATCTATAATTGAGAATTGTTGAATTGGTTATATACCAATGATTATCTTTTTTTTTTATTATTAATCTCAACGATGTTAATGATAAATATTAATTAAAATTGTCTTGATAAAAATATGCAATGCATGGTTTTTCTGAAAAAGTCCATTAAAAAAATTATTATTCCTATCATTTTATAATAAAATATAACGAAAAATACATAGATTGTTTATTTATTTATATATACATATATATATAAAATGAAAAAATTTTTGCTTATTGGATTGCTCGATATAACAACTCTATTGTTGCATACTAATTGAGCTTGTTCTACATTCCTTTTTTTCTTCTTTTCGTACTTCTTTTTATACAGTCTAATATCACGATAAATTTATCACCAGAGTCCACCGTCGGAGGAAGCATAAATTCTGACAGAGTGGATTCTCTTCTCCTAGCTAGCAACAATCCCGTGAAAAATGGGAAAACAGTCGACGAAGCCATGGATGACGTGCTCCAAGAGGAGAGGAGGAACTCTGTAAAGACACTGTATACTCCCCATCGTCCCTGAGAATCGATGTAACAAAAATCAAAAAATAAAAAAAAAATTTTCATCCAATACAATTATCAATTATCAAAGTTTTCATTCGTAAAATTCAATTCCCCTCCACGATAAATTAAATTTCATTTTTTTCTCTCGAATTTAATTCAACGAGTAATCATATTCGAATAATGATTATCGGTTGAAATAACAATCGAGAGGGATGATTAGATGAGAGAACAGATGGTAAATGACACGCGTGAAACGTGTCGATGTCGGGCAAACACCGTCTATGAAAATATTATCGGTGAAATGATCGTCGTTAATCCCGGCAGAATCAATGATCGCATCAGAGGAGGACTTGATCAAAATTAGAACCGCGCGGTTAAAGTAACAGATGTCGTCGAAAGACGTGATATACCCATTCCTTTATATATATACACATCTTTCTCTCTATATAACCGACCTATTTACCGAATGGGTGAGTGATCAATCGTGTTTGAATAAAAATGAAAGTAGGTGAGAGTAGGAGGAGGTGGAACAATGGCCAACGTGCAATATTCCAGTATATAACAAGGTTCAATTCGACGTGTGGATAAGGATCATTGTTTATGCTTGTTTACGCTCTCCATTTCCTCTTGGAATCATCTTCCCTGTGAAAAAAAGCTTCATTGATTTGCAACGAATTTTCATTTATTATTATAATTAGATTTCCCTCGTTTTCCTCTTCTTCTTCTTCTTAACTGAATTATCTTTTTAGGTGTTATTTTGCTCGTATATGCGAGACATATATATATATATATATGGATAGCTTTGAATAATTTCGTGAAAGGCGCGAACATGGTTTCTACGGTGAGTGAATTTTATCGTAGAGTCGATTATAGGTAGAGGGTGCTCGAAAATGAATGGAAGGCAATGTTATCTTATTCAATCTAACCTAACTTGACTCGTGTTATTATCGATTATATTTTGATAGAAGATTTTCTTTCCTCTTCGAAAAATTGTAAACTATTGTATTTTTAAAAGTTACTGTTTGAAATAATAATAACACGATGTCGGATATGAAATATTCATTTATACGGATTTATATATATATTGGGTATGGAGAAAGGTTTATTTTCATTATTACGTAGTGTTTAAATTTACAAGTTTAAAAATATTTATAATGTGTAGGTAAAATTAGATTGCACGTAGGAAATCGAAATGTCAGAATAGAGGGGGGGCCAGAGATAAAAGAATCTCAAATTTTCGGGATAGAAAAAAAATGGTTAATTATATAAGGACAGAGAGATGTGGCTTTTAATTTTAATCGTTCGATGAGACGAGAATTACAAATCGGTACGTACGTACACACATGTATGTATGTTTAGTCTGCAGAGAGTCTGCACGATGCTTTATTTATAACCGGAGAGATACAGCTACAGAGTTTTCGCAAATGCGTCACTGTTCCTTCGTTTTGAATATTTAAACGATGAAGTCAAAGAATTCAGGAAAGGATATGACTTTTTATAATTCGATTATTCCAGAAAGAGAAAAATTAGCAGAAAGTGGGGAAAAGTATATCTTTCGAATATGGTTTTTTCCCTTTCTATTTTCTTTTATCTATTTTTTTTAAATAAAATTAAATTTACTTATTTCTTTTTGATGTGATAATACAATTTTGATGAGATAATCCTTTTTTATAAGTTTTTAAAAAATGCAAAAGTGTCTAAAAAATCATTAAAAATAGAAAAAAAAATAATTTATTTAATACAATATTGCTAATTATAAGTTTATATAATATTAATTTAAAAAAGTCAACGAAAATAATAAAAATTCTTGTTGCTATAAATTCAAATTACAGAAAATAATTTTGATTACTATTGGAAAGAAAGAGAGAGAAGAGCCATAAATGTCAAAAAAAAAAATTCTACATTCCTTTCCATTCTACCCAACAATAACAGAGTATTATCATAATTTCCAAATCTCTAAAAATTCCACGATCCCAGAAAATTTGTCGGCGTGCAATGTGCCCTCTCCGCCAATGGGAAGCACTTGCCGTGCTCCCTCGGAGTTCTCCAACCCCTGGCCGCAAAGAGAAAACAGAAAGAACGAAAAAAACTGCGGAAGAATGAAAGTAAAAAGAAAACAAAGAGAGGAAAAGAAAGAAAAAGAGAGAGAAAAAAGAAAGAATCAAAGAAGAAAAAAATAGATGTAGAAAAGGCGTAAGACGAAGAACGAAAGTGGAGTGGAACTTTAATCACCGATTCAAAGAAAGAAGAGAAAGGAAAAAGAGAGAAAAGAGAAGAACTCGGGTAGAATCAGAGGGGTCTCGCAAGGCAGATGCGGGTGCGGTTTCAGGGCGCAAGCGTGAGCCATCGACCTAGGTAGGTAGTGATGGGATCAAGTTCAATACGTGCTTGTAAATCCAAAAAAAAAAAAAAAAAATCCAAAATACACTCGAGATTCGTTTCATTTAAATTCATTAAAATTAAAGTAACGATCGTCCATTCTTATATATTCCTAATTCTTGTAAACTTTTTCGGAACAAGTTTTATCAAATCATATCGATCAAAATTTATTGTATCTTCCTACAGTTGTATCGAATTTTCTGTTAATTTTTTCTTTATAAGTCTACGTTCATTTTGTTCCTCACTCCTTTTCATTTTTACTTAAATTATTACTACCGATTCAATATTATTGATTGATATCGCACGCGCTTGATCAAGTTCAATACACGCTTGTAAATCCAAAAAAAAAAAAAAATCAAATCTAAAATACACTCGAGATTCGTTTCATTTAAAGTTAAAGTATCGTCCATTCTCATATATTCCTAATTTTTGTAAATTTTTTCGGAACAAGTTTTGCCATCACTATTTTTCAAATCACATATCGATCAAAATTTACTGTATCTTCCTACAGCTGTACTTTCCGTTAATTTTGTCTCTATAAATCTACGCTCATTTTACTTCTCTCATTCCTTATATAACGATATATATAATATTTTTACTTCAATTATTATTACCTTACCAATTCAATATTATTGATCGATATCGCACGCGCTTGATCAAGTTTAATACGCACTTGTAAATCCAAAAAAAAAAAAAAAAAATCAAGTTCAAACTACACTCGAGATTCGTTTCATTTAAAGTTAAAGTATCGTCCATTCTCATATATTCCTAATTCTTGTAAACTTTTTCGGAATAAGTTTTATCAAATCATCACTATTTTTCAAATCACATATCGATCAAAATTTATTGTATCTTTCTATAGCTGTACATCGAATTTTCTATTAATTTTTTCCCTATAAATCTACGCTCATTTTACTCATTCCTTATATAAACGATATATATAATATTTTTTATTTTATATATTTTTACTTAAATTATTACTACCTTACCGATTCAATATTATTGATCGATATCGCACGCGCTTGTAAATCCAAAAAAGAAAAAATCAAATCCAAAATACACTCGAGATTCGTTTCATTTAAAGTTAAAGTATCGTCCATATTCTCATATATTCCTAATTCTTGTAAACTTTTTCGGAACAAGTTTTGCCATCTATTTTTCAAATCATATATCGATCAAAATTTATTGTATCTTTTTACTGCTGTACATGGAACTTTCCGTTTATTTTTTCTATATTTCCCTATAAATCTACACTCATTTTACTCACTCCTTAAAAACGACGTATTTTTCATTTTTACTTAAATTATTACTATCTTACCGATTCAATATTATTGATCGATATCATACGCGCTTGATCCCATCGCTACTGGTAGGGGACAGTTTGCTCGGGGAAAGAGAAGGCGAAAAGAAGAGAGAGAGAGAGAGAGAGAGAGAGATCCCTTCTTCGCCCTTTGGCCACCGTCACAGGCCCTCCGGATATACCTTTGTACCTCTTCTAACATGATGCCCGAGTAAAACGTAGCTCCCTCCAAAGCGTACCGCTTCCAGACTCTCCTTACGTCCTCTTCCAGTTATTTTCCTCTTTTCCACCCTTCATTCGCCCGTCCCGTGTCCCGTCACAGAGCCTCCAGCGGCCTCTGGAACCATCGCGCCTCCCCTATTCCAAAGCGGGTTTATCTTCTTCTTTTTCTTCTTCTTCTCCTCGTCGCGTCACCGTCTGTCACCCTGCGTTTCCAGATGAATCGCAAGGACAAGGGGAAGTGGAAAGAAAGGGATTCAAAGACGAATATCTCGATATATACCCCTTGCTTTTTTTTTTTTTTTTTTTACTTTCTTTCAGAGCCACGAAGGTGAATCGCAGAATGGTCGACATTGAGTTCTTGTCTTTAACCTCCTGAGCGAGACGAACAAATTGCTCTTGATTTCCATATTTCTTTTTAATTCCGTCTGGGGAATTGATCACGTGAATGGGGGGAATTTTTGTTACATAATACATCATTCATTAATCATAATATTAATTTAAGAAAGATTGAAGAATGAAAAAAGAAAAAAAATTCATTCAAAGATTATCAAATAATAAATAAAATTATTCTAAATTTTAAAAGATTAGTATGAAAACGTTGAAATGTTCTTTCTCAAATAATATCACGAAATCAAAATATTATTCATAATAAATGTTGAATTAATTAAATTTAAAATTATGAAAGGAAATTGATGTATAAATCCAAATTGTTGTTCCAATAATTGAATTTAATAATAAAGAAAGATAAAATAATTGATCTGTTTGTTACTAAATGGAACATTTTTTTTTTTCAGATTGATCTTGGGATTTTAAGGAATTGATCGAAGAAGAAATGTTTTGTTTTTCTTGTGGATCGTAAATTTTGGATGTTCTTCCAAATTTTGCTCATTCTTTCGAATCGCTTTACATTTTAATTTCTATCTTTATTTCTATTTCTATAATTTTTATTTCTATTTCTATTTCTATTTCTATAATTTTTATTTCTATTTCTATTTCTATTTCTATAATTTTTATTTCTATTTCTGTTTCTATAATTTTTATTTCTATTTCTATTTCTATAATTTTTATTTCTATTTCTATTTCTATTTCTATAATTTCTATTTCTATTTCTATTTTTATAATTTTAATTTCTATTTCTATTTCTATTTCTATAATTTATAATTATTCGTAGTTTTTTGATTTACAGAATCATCTTTAAATCACATTTATTTTTTTCGTTCCTGGCGCAAATTAAATTCCACGAAAATTCATCGTTCAGTTTCGATACATCATCAAAAATTCGTTCGTTTTTTTCTTCCATCCCACCGAGTTCAACATCTTTTAAAAACGACTTCCTTCGAGAAATCCATTTTACAGCTTGGAAAAACAAAACTCCATAAAGTAAAATACCTTTATAAACTTTGAAAAAGTTTAATCTCAAAATATAACTCTTCCCCTAACTTCTTCCTTCGAATTTAAGGAATATATTCTTGGAAATATAATCGCGGAAAATCAGTAAAAAATCAATATTGAATAATCCAAGAACCGGTTGCGTGATCAATCAAGAACATCATTGTATCCTCACGTATGCTCGACGATAGAAGCAAACTAACTGTCGCTTATTTCTGTCAGAAGTGTATCGATTTAACAAGAACCGTAATTTCAAAGGATCCGCGGACAAGTGAAACGATTGTAATTACACGTTTCCTATAAATCAAATCTATCCGGCAAGTAACAACAACTATTATTGAATCCTTCGCTTTTGAAATTTATCATTACGTTGGATTAAATAATAAATGAAGAATCAATCGAATCAATTAAAAAAGGATAAGATAAACAAGACAAAGAAGAAATTGTTCTTCTACCTTCCTATGTATTGGGTTGGCAACTAAGTAATTGCGGATTTCAGTTGAAGTTGATGACGACCTAATCAAAGTAATAATCGATTCGGATCGTCACAGTACAACTCGTGAGATTGCAGAGAAGCTTCATGTATCACATACATGCATTGAAAACCACTTAAAACAACTTGGCTATGTTCAAAAACTCGATGGGTTCCTCACGAACTGAAAGAAAAGCATTTAACGCAACGCATTAACAGTTGCGATTTGCTAAAGAAACGTAATGAAAATGATTCATTTTTAAAACGACTGGTAACTGGCGATGAAAAATGGGTTGTTTACAACAATATCAAGCGGAAAAGATCGTGGAGCAGGCCACGTGAACCAGCTCAAACAACATCAAAAGCTGGTATTCATCGAAAGAAGGTTTTGTTATCAGTTTGGTGGGATTACAAAGGAATTGTCTATTTTGAATTTTTACTACCCAACCGAACGATCAATTCTGTTGTCTACATTGAACAACTAACGAAATTAAACAATGCAGTTGAAGAAAAGCGGGCCGAATTGACAAATCGAAAAGGTGTTGTATTCCATCCTGACAATGCAGGGCCACGCACATTTTTGGTCACTTGGCAAAAATTATTGGAGCTTGGTTGGGATGTTTTGCCACATCTACCATATAGTCCTGATCTTGCACCATCTGATTACTTTTTGTTTCGATCTTTACAAAACTTCTTGAATGGTAAAAATTTCAATAATGATGATGATATCAAATCATACCTGATTCAGTTTTTTGTTAATAAAAACCACAAATTTTATGAACGTGGGATTATGATGCTGCCTGAAAGATGGCAAAAGATCATTGATCAAAATGGGCAACACATTACAGAATAAAGTTATTTAATTCGGTGAAAAAATTGTCTTTGATTTTCTAAAAAAAATCCGCAATTACTTAGTTGCCAACCCAATACTTTTTACAACGTTCATCCAACGATAAAAAAATTTTTTTCCCCCCTTCATTTTTCACGCACGACAAATTGTAACGTATCAGAAAGTTTCCGCGCGCATATGAATATTTAAAGAGCGGGAAATATAGGATCGAGAACCGCAACAACTACGCACAAGTAACCGTACGACAGAGCAGAAAACCCGCAGAAGCATTCATTTTATACACCATTGGCCGCAAAGAATGCCGAGATGAAAACGCGCTACATTCGGGATTCTGAAGTGTATATATTGAAGAAAGTCGCGCCTGGTGGCGCGGTGAATGCATCAAATGTGTCCACGGTTGGATCTATGGTAACAAAAAAAAAAAAAGGAAGAAAGAAAGGAAGAAGGGAAGAGAAATGAAGAAAACAACATGGTCGTTAAAATTCCTCTTAGGAATCGGACGACGGATCGTCCCCTCTAGCCAGCCAATGAATTCGTGTCAAGTGTACGAATTTACAATTGAAATTATTTTGATAAAAAAATCTTGCGCGTTCATCCACTTGATGAATAATAATCTCTGACGAGAATCCTTATCGGGTGCATGGAAAAAAAATTTTTTCCGAGAAAATAATCGTAAACGCATACATTTTTCTTTTTTTTAAACTGCTCGAATGAACTTGCAAAAATATTATTTGCGAAACAGATTATCTTAGGTTTCACGATAAAGAGACAATTAATGTATAGAAGGAGCTTACGTAATTATTTTCAAATTCATCGAGTTGAATATTTATTTATTTTTTTTTTTCATTAATAAATTATATTGGAAAATGTTTGGGAAAATTCAATTGTTTTCCTTGAAATTCTTTTTGTTTAAATTTTATTTACCGATATCATGTTTGATGATTTTTAATCTTTCTAATTGTTGGAAACGGAGTCTGGAGATTGCTTTATGAGACGCAGACGTGCAGACACGCAGATGAATAACTAGGCATTCTGGACAGTCAATAATAATGGCGTGTCATAAATCCATGTAGGTAGATACATCAATCAGTGGACGAGATTGATGCCTTTGAGTTTGAGTCCCTTGTTAACATCAAATCACCTTGCCAAGTCTCCATTGATTTTAATGATTACTTATTACCAAAGTCACACTCCGTAACAATGCTTTCAATTTAATATTATTATAATAATCGACGGACGATAACAGAGATTCGTTGGATAAAATCAAAAAAATATCTTAATAATTTACCACGTATAACGATTAATTTTATTTTAGTAATTATATTAAATTTTTTTCATCATGGAACCGGGATGGTCCAATTTTACAAAATTCACAAAAACCAATAGGATACAAATAAACGAGCAGACCTCCATCGAGCAAATAACGTTAATAGTTCCATTCGATTCGTTCGACTGGTCATGAAAATCCGAAAAATTCGCGGAATTTTTCGCGCGCGAGAGCGACAAAGACGCGAGCGACGTTGTCAGATTGTAATCGATTAAACCCGCCGTTCCGTGTCGTAGATTGTCGCGCACCGACTAGCCGGCTGGTTATTGGTAATCGTCTGTAACCGCGGCGCAGATCCATCGGTTGACTTATCGACCGAGCTCGCCCGATTTCCATACGTATCCAACGTATCCGCGTGTATCGCGCGAGTCGGTGATGCATCGTGCATTACCGGTACCGGTATATTGGAACATTGGATGCGATTCGAAGGCGAGGAACGAAGCGTGACACCGAAATGGGGATCGAATTCCGCGACGATCGGGGCGCAGTTTCAGGCCGAATTAAGCTTCGAATGCGTGCGTGGTCCACGGCATTGCACGCTGTACCCCGTTTCGTATGCGCAATTTTAATTAAAGGTCATGGCTTCGATCACGTGTGATTAAGTGGCACGTGTACCTTGGCCGCGTGGATTAATCTTTAATTGATTATTTTTTTTGTTTTAGTGATATTAACTCTTCCATAATATCAATTTAATGGAGCTTAAAATAGAATAATCTGCTTAACGTGTTAGTGTGCCATTGCAGGGATTATTTTTAGATGAACTTTGATATTAAATTAAACGATGTAAATATATGAATAAAGACTATTGTAATTTTTTAACAATTATTTCATCAAAAAATGTTTTTGAATGTGAAATATTATAATTCGTGTAGAAGATAAAAATTCTACTTCTTTTCCATAAAATGGTAAATAATTGGCATTTGTTTAATCCGTTTCGTTTCAATGTTCTGAAATAAAAATAGGTTGAAAGGTTACAAAAACTGAACATATTTTTCCAAACAGTTTTAAAAAAAAAATTTTATTTTAGCTTCGATCTCAAAAAAAAAAAAACATCGTAAAATTTCTTCCTTTTTGTTTAATTTGAAATATCTCCGCATCAAAAAAAAAAATTCATATTTCATTTATATATTTTGAAACAATAAACGCTACGTGTTCTCTTGCAATCTTACTCTTCAAATAAACAAACAATACAATGTGTAATATATGATATACCAATTTTGAAATGAACGAACGAGATATCTAATTTGTTTGGATTGTAGAGAGCAAAACCAAATATTAATTTTACAAATCTTTTCTAAAAATGTATAATACTAATGTTATAAATTTTCCATGTAAAGAAATACAGGAAAATTAAAAGAGCAAGGATCAATATAAGATCTTACAAAGTTAATACAAAATCAAAATATTGTCATGAATTTTACGTTTAAATGTTTTGAAAAAAAAACATTGCAACGTATTTTAAAATTATGATATAAAAGCCTTCTTTTAATTCGAATTCTCCAAATATTAAACTGTGAAAATAATTGCTCGTATTAATAAAAATGGTTACATAACGATAAAACGACGTGTTTTGCTTTGAAATTCATGATCAAAAAAAAAAAAAAAAGAACGAGTGACGTTAACTTTCATTCTAACACGATTAATAAGCTATCAAAATCGACGTAACAAAGCTAGATATAGAAGCCATGCAAACACGTGCATATGTTATTATAAACGTGTAATTGTACAGTGATATCGATGCTATCTTATGAAACCATAATACCCACGTGCAATATTCTCGATGAAGTAGAACAGAAGCGTATTGGTTGTCACGATGCCTAACGTAACGTGTATAGTATATTGCTTTTAGAATTGCGACATAGCAATTTGGCGCTACGTGTAAAACCAAAAATGGTTCTTTCCGCAATAAGAGAAGGGTTAATAAACTTAAGAGTTAATCTAATATTCGTGGCTTTTAACTAGAGCCTTTAAAATTATTGATTATTTCATTTCAAAAAAATAGTTGATTTTAAAAATTAAAATTCGATTTCTAATTTTCAAATATTTTTTTCTGATATTTACAGACCATTTGCACGATCGTTTACATCGTTGTTCGATCTACGCGATGTCGTATCTCGACGCCCTTGTAATCGATCAATAAAATATCAATCGATTATTGGAAGGCGTTTTATTTTGTCCACAGTTATAATATATTTACCAATATTCTTATATATATCTATAGTGATGTAATATTTTCAAACTTTTATTAGAAATCTGTTATTAAAATTGCAGGGACTATATTCCTACGTAAAAAGAAAGAAATACACTTTGGCAAGATTTCAATCATTTGCGAATTGATATTCTAACATCACGGAAATAGCTGTAAGATAGCCAAAAATCACTGAAATTGAAATTTTCGATCGGATATCGAATGTTGAAAGTTTAAAATAATATTTAAAATAATAATACCGATTCGTTATTTCGTATCATCTTTCAATTATTTGAAAATTTATACGATCATATTAAAAAATTTTCGAAAAAAGTATTTGGTAAACTTATTTTTATTAAAATTAATTCTATATACATTAATTATTTTTACTAAAAATAATTATATTAATGTATACGTTATTTAAATTATGATTCATAATATATAGATTTTATTCTATTTTTACATTAGACTCCATCTTCCTTTGATTTTTTGCATAAGGAAGGATTAACGATGATGATGATGATTCAATTATTGAAAATTCAGAAAAAATCAAAATTTATCGAATCGTAGCCGTTCTGATACAAGAAGAATCGGCTGACAATTGCTTATTCAACTCGGTAATTATATTTGCACAGCGTAGATAATTATAACGAGAATGCAATGAACGTTATAGTCATCTAACGGTGGTGATCGGTACTATTGATCGGCGGGCTGATTGTGAAGACTTTCATGATGACACAATGATCTGAGATATGTTTGAAATAATATAGTAAGCAATGTTCAAGATATTATTTATTAAAAGCACAATAATATACAAATAAATAAAATTTTATAAATGATTATTTTGTGTACAAATAAAAATTGTTTATTATTTGAAATAACGATTATATACTTTTAAATTTATTATCGTTCCATTCTGCAATTTAACAATATTGCATACCTAAAGCTTCAAGTTTTATTTCCAACAAAATATTATACGCTTATGTAGATTGCAAATCAACTTGCTGTGTTTGCGATAGAAATGCTCAAATTTACAATTTGGCAAGGTAGGAAAAGATAGTTTAAATGTAATCTGAAGTCATAATATTTGCCTTGTACACAGAAGTCGGATTAAATGTGATGATGTACGAAGGAACCATTCTCCGTATGCTTTCACTCTTTTTTTTCTTTCCTTTTTTGGAAGGGGGAGGAGAGATTCCACTCAGAAGTACCTTAACAGCGCTAAGAGCACGCTTTCAGAATTCTAGCAGCAACATCAAATTAAGGAAAGTAACCTGATGTGGACGTAATAAGACGGTAGACTGAACCATATTCGAACTCGGCTGAAGAGATTCGTTTACTTTTCATATTCACCACGTGCTTCCAAGAAATAAATTTTGTACATCCTAAATATATTTTTTTTTCTTCAAACTATTATTATTGTTATTTGATTAATTTTATATCTTTAAGATTATTACTTACACATTTGTGTATATATATAAATTTATTATTATATTTAACAACACATGGTGTCCATAATTTGACAAAATTATATAGCAACTTTATCGATTCTTCTTATCTATAAAGAAATATTAAATACAATAGGAATTCACTTTGTGCCTTCTACGCCAAATCACTTTCGGCCTGCCCTAAATTCAATCCGGACCTTCTTGGTTTCCGAACCCCTACTGGCCTCGAGCCATAAGGCACAACACGCCTATTCTATCACTGATCGATTCGAAAAAGAGCAATAAGTTTCCGCGGAATTACCTATCTTAGCCAATTTTATAACGCATACAGACGTAAAGTATATAAAGCATCGAAAGCGTGTAACGAGAATAATCAAAAATGTGAATTGAGATGAAGAAACGTAGATCGTTGAATAAAAAAGAATTCAGTTGTTGCAAGAAATAATTTTATTCTGAATTAATAAATGATTTTATTAAAAGGAGTTCAACGTTTCATTTATTTATTTATTTATTTTAAATTAATAAAGACTTTATGCATCTAGTTCATGTATAATTAATAACAAATTTGAATTTATTTGTAATACTTATTTTTTATAATTTTTTTACTCCAAATATTTATTTAAACATTTATTTGTAAATTATATAATGAAACAGATAAGAACAAATATTTTCAAAAATATAATAAGGAACAATGTGAATTGGGATATGAAGAAATATAGATTATTGGATAAAAAATAATTCAATTATTGCAAGAAATTTTATTCTGAATTAATAAAAGATTTTATTAAAAGAAGTTCAACTTTTCATTTATTTATTTATTTATTTTAAATTAATAAAGACTTTATGCACCAAATTCATGTATAATTAATAACAATATTTGAATTTATTTGTAATATTCATTTTTTATAATTTTTTTATAATTATTTTACTCCAAATATTTATTTAAACATTTATTTGCAAATTATATAATGAAACAGATAAGAACAAATATTTTTTTCAAAAATATAATAAAGAACAATGTGAATTGGGATATGAAGAAATGTAGATCATTGGATAAAAAAGAATTCAATTGTTGTAAGAAATAATTTTATTCTGAATTAATAAATGATTTTATTAAAAGAAGTTCAACGTTTCGAGTTCATTTATTTATTTATTTATTTTAAATTAATAGACTTTTTGCACCAAGTTCATGTATAATTAATAACAATGTTTAAATTTATTTGTAATATTCATTTTTTATAATTCTTTTAGTCCAAATATTTATTTAAATATTTATTTGCAAATTATATAATGAAACAGATAAGAACAAATATTTTCAAAAATATAATAAGGAACAATGTGAATTGGAATATGAAGAAATGTAGATCATTGAATAAAAAATAATTCAATTATTGCAAGAAATAATTTTATTCTGAATTAATAAAAGATTTTATTAAAAGGAGTTTTATTTATTTATTTTAAATTAATAACAATGCATCTTTATTATAAAGATTTTATGCACCAAATTCATATATAATTAATAATAATATTAGTAATATTCATTTTTTATAATTTTTTTATAATTCTTTTACTCCAAATATTTATTTAAATATTTATTTGCAAATTATGTAATGAAAGAGACAAAAACAAATATTTTCTGTGCGAAGGATTAAAAATATAAGAAAGATCAAATCAAGTCAGGAAAAAGAATAAATTATGCAGAAGAAAGTTCTATATTCTCTCGGAGCGAAATTTTCTGGAAACAAATATAGAATATTTACGATTAACAAGAATTCTGGAATTGTTGCCGATAAGAACACGAAAAGTATCCAATGAACTGTGCAAAATGGACAATGACAGAAGAAAGTACAAGAAAAATTTCTGAGATTGGACATTGAATATCTTTTCATTCTCAAAAGAAGGAAGGAACAACAATGCTGTAACGTGAAACAGTACAGTTCCTACCTTTCTCGTTTCAAATCATATCGAATTATCTTATTGAACTATCTTGTACTATCTCTTTCATCTTATCTGTTTCTTTGAAATTTTCTATCCTAGACTAACAAAAAAATCTAAATTAATTCTCTATTATCATTATATAAAATTTCATTTTTACAAACCCTTATTAAAAACCAAAGAGATCGAAAAACTCCACTTTCACCACATGAGATATTTGAATTTAATTTCAATCCCATTCTTTTTTATATCGTATAAAATTATCTAAAAAAAAGAGAAAAGCGGCATCGATCGACATAACAAAAGGACGCATCAACTCAAAATATAAAATTCGCGAGATAAGAATTCTGTAATCATACACGTACACATATAAATACAATTCACGAGGCGAGCTCAATTATTTCGATCCTTGCTTCTGGATAGGCGAGCAATAAGCACGAAAAGTTTTATTTCGCAAGCGCAAAGCTTTATTTCCGGATTTAATACGAAAAGAGCCTCGTGAATCGATCGTTGTCGCTCTCGTCATCGGGCAAGCCTTACTCACAGCAGCCCCTTTAAGACGTTGACGCCTCGTTGAAGGAGAGAAGGGATGGCGGAGAAGGGTGAGAGAGGTCAAAAAGGGATGAAATAACGACTCGAATAATAGGGGGGGAGGGGAAGAATGGAGATATTACCGTTGGATGATTTTTATTTTTCCTACGAAGATTGCGAATAATTTTCCATAAGTAATTTTTTTTTTTTCTTCAATTTTCTTAGACACGATAAGAATTATTTTTTTGAATCATTGACACTAATTAATCAAAGCAACTTTTTTTAATCAATTGATATTTCGTCCTATCTTAAAATTGAATTCGATATTTGAATTTCGATGATATTTTCATTTCAACGATTAATTACTTTTTTTTTTTTAAATTAATGATATTTGAAAAATTGAACGATGTCACTATATAAATCGAAAATCAGGTACTGCATCAAACGTATAATTACTACAATGAATATAAAGTAGGTATCATGGGTAAATTACGTACTTTGCCAGGGACGTTTCAATTTCTCTCTCTTATATACGATCGTCACCTCCTATATACGACTATCCCTTCCGAAATGATGACATCGACGTTGAATGTCTTCAACCAGCTGGAACCGCCAGGCATGCAGGAATTAATTAACCTTCCGATTTAATTTTATCCGTTTAGATTAATTTTGATTCGAAAATTTACCATATATCTGAGATAAATTTTAAACGAGAAATAAAATTAAAGATCGATCCTTAAAAAATTTAGAGAGATTTTGTTAAATTTAATTCTGACATTGATTAACTTAAAAATCGACTTAACTTAATACTCGAATATTGATAATAAATGAACAGATAAATTATAACATTATTTATATTCTATAAATATAAAATAGAATTGAACAGATAGATTTCCAATATTAATTTTCTAGAAAATATTCAAAGAAAATTTTATTTTGAATTTTCAATTTATTTTCTTTTCTTCTTTTTTTTTTTTTTTGTGCAGAGAACAATATGTTACTCGATATTACAGTTTGATAGCAGTACACCTTGCACTTCCTACGTACGGCTCATCGTATATACAGAAAGTTTGTTTATAAAAGTTTCAACGCAGCGAAAATGCTGTATCATAAAATTTTATTATTCTTTGTTTGTTATGCATTTTTTTTTTTCATTATAAAATAAAACGAATTAAATACGATATTTTAATCGAATTAATTACGTTACATTTATCTTTCGTACCATTTATTCTTTCGTTATTTTATGACCTCAAGAAGGGACAGGGGAAAAATATTAGTTAATCATTTCTGGAAAGATAACGTTATTATTATTGTTCCTTTGAAAATGACTTTATGCTTATACCATAAAGCCGTAAACATGAAGTAGTGGAATGTTGCAGGGGATTTTAAGCAAATAACGTAATTTGTCTTTCCGTTGTTATATTTTTTTTTAATACCGGGAAAGCAATATTATTATCCCTCTTCTGGGGAAGTAGATACATGAAAATGCTGCAAAAGGTTCAATTAAAACATTGACATCCTTTGTTAAATGGATCGAACAAACAATTGTTCGTTGATTCTTTATCCACTGATGACTCCATAATTCTCGAAATATCGATAATTATGGTATTATTGATCGATTAAAATATTTAATAATATTATATATTCAATAATATCGAATAATTCACGATATTAAATATTTTGAATGGATAAATTTTAATTAAAATATTTAATTAATAATTTCTCGAAGAAATAATATTAAACGTAAGATAAACAGAATTTTCTATGAATTGTGCAATATATTTTTTCAACGCGTCAAAAAGTATCCGTTTTCTCTTCGTTCGTTTAAATAATTAAAAAGTATAATTACTTTTCGAACGAACGAATTCATTCTCATTCTTTCGATATCGATATATTTTTCAGCACGATATTCCCTATCACGTTTCATCACCCACCATTTTCTAAGTAATAATTCAATTTATAATTAATTTCAAAATAATCAAGGAAACGAATCGAACGAAATGAGAATAGAATTAACCCCCTTTCTGTCATTAAAATTCCAACGTCCAACGAGAAACTAGCGCACAACTCGGTCGAAACGAACTCGAAAGAGAGAGCGGGGCTGAAAGAGCCGTATAAAATCCGTATAACAAAGAAGCTCGCGTTTCTCAACAAATAGTCCTGTTTTTAAAACCGAATCATCCCTTGGAATACGCTGAAACGCATTCTCTAATTCCCTCGAAACAAACAAACGCGTCCACGCGTTTACGTACGTGTGTGCGTATACGTGTGTGCACACGCACGTTGCACCGAAAAGTTGGGCAAAAGAAGCAACTTGGCCGGAAGCGGATTGGCGTAGCCACGGTTGGAAAAGATTCTCTCGCGGAGAATCCGGAGTCGAATATTGCGCAACTTGCATCGTATCGCGCACCATCTCTGCGTATATGCACGGCGAGAAAGAGAAGAGAAAACAAAGAGACAATCAGGAATGCAAGCTCCGAAAAAAATCGGTGCTCTCGCGTAACCCGAAAAACCACGTCGCTCTCCTCTCCTTTCGTAGTGTCGTGACGATCGTCGTGGTCGTAGTGACTACCCCAACGCATACGCACTCGGGCCTATGCGCGCGCCACTCGTCCCCACCATTGTCCCCATCTATCCCCACCCCGCCCCTCCTCGCAGTTTCAGTTGAAAGACAGAAACGGCGGCTTGATTCGAGGTCAGTTTAGTCCGCGCACGAGTCGAAATAAGCTGAGCTTTCGTTCTGACATCGTCGTAACAATCGGGACGAATCGCGACACGAACGTATAACGATGATCTTTCGCTCGTATCGGACGGTGGAACGGTGAGAATCAACCGGTAACCGAGATTCTGTTCGCTCGAGAGTCGGGATAAACGAACGGCGGAGTCTAGTGTCGAGTAAAACGTATGCTGTACAATATCGGTGACGGAAGAGGTTAGGCGTATAGGAAGGGAAGGAAGAAGGGACTGTGAGATCGTTGGCTTCGTCGAGTGTCGAAGAGCTAGTGTTCATTGTGCCTCACCAACGGTTTACCTCGACCAGCGCCATCGTGACGAGACAGCATCGACATGGAGGATACGGAAGCGGAATAGTGTCGTTGAGATGCCGTGAAGCAGTTCCCGAGACATGAAGAGAGCGCGATCGTGGGTAAGTAGATTTCGTTCTATTTGGATCGCTCGTCGAGTCCTGTCCTGAGCGGATCCTCGCCTCGAGGGACCTTTGGCCAGCCAAAGCTCAGCCACCGGAGCGAACTATGCTCGCCGACGACGACTAATTATATACGCCGCGTTTTGTCGACCGATTACTTCGCCGTGCGATCGCGGTCGAGAATTTCTCGATCGAGCTGCGCTACCCGTATATATACTATTCTATTTCGACTCTAATATCGTAGTCTTCGATCTCGTCCATCTTTATCCATGGTCTCGATACTCGAGGATCCTTTCGCATCGCGATTATATCGGAATCCGTAGTGTGCTCGATACTCGCACGGATATACGTTCTTATTTCCTATTTCTCCAATCAGCCTCTTCTATTCTTCGCTCGTTCGATATATTCTTACAGCGAAGGTAGAGAAAACTGGGTGATGGTAGGATTCTTCGATCCTAAGGGTAGACTATTTTTAATATCGCCTCTTTTCGTTGCTTTCTCGCGCTCCATCAAGCGTGATCTCATTGAAACAGCGCCTTTAAGACACCCCCAACATTGGAATGGAGACTAAAAGGGGACGGAAAGAGAGCAGAATTCCGCGAGTTGATCATTCTCTCGGCTCTTAATCGTTCCTTATCAATCTTGGCGCAAAGCTATGGTTCGATGCACCCATCTCGTATATTCCTAACTTTCTTCCTCGCCTCCTTCCTCGTTATCCTCCTTCTTCCGTTCTGCCCGCGCCAAGTATTTTCGTTCATTGATTTATCGGATTCACCAGTTTCTCGCTTTCTCGCTCGATCGTCGCCGCCTGCCTACTTTGCCTTCCCCCCTTCACCCTCCTCCGTGCTAGTTGTGTTGGTTCGATTTCGTTGCCGCTTCGACAGGTTAGTGCATCCTTCTCTCTCCCTCTCTCTCTCTCTCCTTCTCCTTCTCCCTCCCTCTCTTCCTCCCTTCCTCCTGACCGTGCCAACCTGCTCTCTTTTTTCCACTCCGTTCTTTCCTTTCCTCGTTCGTCCCTGCACGTTCGTCGTTCGCCTCGACACGAACGATCGAAAGAAGGAATCGCGGAATGGCAATGTCGTTGGGCGTACCGTCGAGCGCTTATATCGGCGTTTCGTGCACGCAGACTATCGATTCCACGCGACAAGGGGCCGACTGCTACTGCCGCCGCTCACCCCGACTTGTAAACCAGCTATGTGTACGAGCTTGTGGAAAGTCACCTCGTTCCTGTCGTGACACCACGCCGCCTTGTCTTTGCGTTAACGCCTGCCTTCTCTATCGTGCTCTGGGCGTGTGTGTGCGTGCGCGCGCGCGTGTGCGTGTGGTCAACAACCTTCTCTACTCGCGGAACGATGTCAAACGTGTATATATATATATATATATATATATATATATATATATATATATATATATATATATATATATATATATATATATATCGGCCTACGATTATTTAATGGATGAATCGTAAGGGCGAAGGAATGGACCTACGTGCAATTTCTCGTGATTTCGGTGATCGATAGGATAGTATAGTTCTAGAAGCGTGATCTCTCGAGGAGGAGTGAGAATTCTTGGCGGCTGCGGTCGCCGGAATTTCGTAAGTTCCGGAATCTCGCGGTCGCTCCGGCTGGATAGTTCCGCCAAGCTGCAATTTGTGATTTGGGACTATTAATAGAACGTGGCGCAGCGATCATTTGCCACCGGCCACTCTCATTTTGATGATTGATGATTACGGAAAGGGTGTGCGGTCATTTTTTATTTCATAATCGGTGTTTAAGTTTAAAATGGCGGGTAGGAGAAAAAGGTAATTTAAAGGGAAGCGTAAATATATATATTTTTAATAAAACGGAAACCTTTGTCCGTTCCGTTTTTTTATAATGGTTTTAATTAAGTTAATGGAGTTTAGAGAAATTTTCTTCGTCGAGATCAAATTAAATATTTCAAAATGGAATAAAATTAAACCGAGAAAACTTAACCGTGACGCGATTACGAACGTTCGTTATTTATATTGCGAATTTTATTTCTAATTGTCCGTTGATAGAAATTGTTGAATCAGAATATATATATATATATATATATATATATATATATATATATCTAGTTGATGGGTTTCCATTTCCCGAATTGGCGATTATACCGAACGAAGGAAATTCGCGATATATTTCATGAAAGATTCATCGAGTTGCGTATTAGATTTAGTTCCCATTTTAGAATACTGGCCAAACAATTTTGGAATAATCGTAAATGCGTAGTCGATCGATTTTCTTCACTTCTTTACTTATCCAATTATCCTTCTCGAGTTTTACGATAGAAGAAACGATAATTGTTGCAGCGACAACAGGATAAATCAAATTTATCATCGATGCATAAATAATACCGCGTTACGAAAATGATTTACGAGGGCCATTTTCCTGATTCATACTCAATTCATACGCGCTTACGATTAGCGGCAACGATATTAATCGAGTCTACGAGCGAGTCCGTCCATAGATAAAAATTCAGGAGTGGCGCGAAATTGGAGAAATTATTTCAAAGTGCCGCGTATTTTCCTTTTCAATAATTCCCCTCTCGCTTCTTCCCTCGCCGTTTATTTGCACCAGAATTTTTCAGCTTGAAAAAACCCGGCCCGGTCCTTTGTCCGCACGCTTGAATTTTTCATCGCCTAACGCGGGGGATAAAATTTTCACGCGGGGAAATTTTTCACGCGGCGCACGCGTGCCCGCCGCCGAAATTAACAAAGACCGCGTAATTATTCAGCGGTCAAACGTGGCCGCGTCAATCTTCTCGGTATTAAACGTTCCTCCCTCCCTCCCTTCCCTTCCTTCCCTCTCTTTTTGTTAATTTATTCGCGCGCAATGTAACCGCGTACCCTTGGCGCTTTGCCACGCGAATTTCGCAGGTAATACATTATCGCTTAATGCCATTTATCGCGCTAATTACACGGATACGAGCGAGATACGCTCGATTCATAGTCGCGGAGACTTTTCGCGCCGAGATTCTTCCTCTCAGAGTGAATTTTTTTGTTCGTATGAAAGAATTGAAAGGATGTATCTTTGTTCGATACGCTTCGTGTTTGAATAGTAATTAAAATCAATAAAAATCGTGATAAGAGTGGAAAATGTGATCGATGGTATTAATTATTGTTTTAACGTATTTTATTCAAAGTATAAATATAAAGTTTTTTGTATTTATATTTTTACTTTGTTATTCTTCTTATTATTATTATTTCTTTTATCTAGTTATTATATGTAGTTATATCTAGTCTTCTTATATCTAGTTATTATTTCTTTTTTTTTTTTTTTTTTTTTGATTTAAATTATAGGAATTGGCTGAATGAATTATGTATAATGATAATTCGTGAATTTGAGAATTTGAAGTTAATCGATTCGTTGGATATAATAAATTTTTTTCATTTTTTATAATTCTTTTAAATCAATTCTTTTGTATTTCCAACGAAAGTTGCGTATAATGATTATAAGATTTCGCAGAATATATCTTGTATTTCTTGTATTGAGAAGGAATCCTAATTAATTAAAGGTAATTAGCTATCTTATAAGTTAATTAAAGATTTGTTCGCTTGAATATAGATATCGAGAAAGAGATCTAATTTAAACGAAAGGAATAAAGTAAGAAAGTATTGCAAATACGAAATAATTGATTTTAAAATTAACTATTCCTATTTTGAAAGAAAGGACAAAAATATTTATAATCATTTACTTTCGTAATTCGAACAAATAATTCAAATATCTTTTCCGATAATTTAACATTTATTTTTTCCATTAAAATTTTGAACTTTTGACTTCAAGTTTGTCACAAAGAGTAAAGAAAACATGTAAATTCGAATTTTGTCATTTCATATCACAAAAACGAGTATTACAAATACTATTTCCCTGTTAGCACAATAGAATTCGTTATCGCGTATTTCTTTTATTTTCCAATAGGTGCGATTCAATCCACATTCTTCTCTCCTTTCTTCGCCATTTTTCATGAATCCACGCGGTCTTCGTAACACTTTTCCATTGCTGATCACCGATTTTTGATCGAACAACGATCGATGCGATCGAAGAATCGTCCGCTTCTGCCCACACGAGATGATCCTGACCCTTTAACATCCAAGAGAACGATATCCTTTCACACTAATCACTTCCAATTCTTTTACTTTTCACCTTCCAATTCTTTCACTTTCACTTTTGATCCTCCAATTCTTTCACTTTTATTCTTCTCCAATTCTTTCACTTTTACTTTTTAACGTAAAATACTCGATCACTTCTTAACATAATAATAATAATAATAAATCTCGATGCAGGATCACGCATAACCACTTCACGAGAAAAATTCACGACTTATACACGGAATCATATAATCACGCACACGTGAAAATCCGCCATTATTGTGGCTATCACCTCGTCACCTCTCGAGTCAATCGGATTCAACCAAGGCGAGATTGTATGTGACATCTCGTTCCTTGGATTTTCTCTACCCATGTTAATTCGGTTAAACTTTTCATTCCAAGTTACTTCTAGAATTTTTTATTTATTTTCGCGTTTTTGAACGCTTTTCACGCTTCTAATAAAATCTAATAATCTATGGAGGAATATAAATCGAACCATTTATATATATATTATAATTTGTAATTATAATTTAAAAAAAGTAATAATGTTTTCGAACGCTTTTCACGCTTCTAATAAAATCTAATAATCTATGAAAGGATATAAATCGAACCATTTATATATATATTATAATTTGTAATTGTAATTTAAAAAAAGTAATAATGTTAAAAATTCGTATCATATATTATAAATTATAATAATAAATATTATAATATATATTATAATATAATAAATATAATATACAAAATATATAAATTATAATATAATAAATATAATATATAAAATATATAAATTATAATATAATAAATATAACATATATCATATATAAATTATAATATAATAAATATATATCATATATAAATTATAATAAATATAATATATAAAATATATAAATTATAATATAATAAATATATGAACAGAGGAAGAGGAAATGAATGGAGAGACATTGAGAATATATATAGGGAAAATTTCGATCCTCTCGCATCTTATATTATATTATACAATAAATATAATAAATATATATAATAAATACGTGAATAGAAGAGGAGGAAGTGAATGGAGAGACATTGAGAATGTATATGAAAAAAATTTCGATCCTCTCGTATCTTATATTATATTATACAATAAATATAATAAATATATATAATAAATGAAAAGAGGAGGAAGGAGTGAATGGGGAGACAATGAGAATATATATAAGGAAAATTTCGATCCTCTCGTATCTTGTATTATATTATAAAAGGAAGAGTGAAAACGTATGCGGATGATGAGCTTTCGTTACATAAATTTCTCTCCCTGCTTGTGTAGAGAGGAGGAGCTCCTCTCCTCTTTGGCTTTATTCCTATCAGAAAGGGGGGGAGAAGGGTTGGGCTAGAAAGGTTGCCGGGAATCCGGTATCTCACTCTAAAAGTAAAACTCGATCGTCGACTTTACGATTCTGTAGGAGGTAGGAACGAAGTCACGTTGGCAGGTGGTTCGTGGCGAACGTTGACCGAGAATGAAGCAGTCTGCAACCCTCTCGAGCGCACTGCCTCACCGAGGTTAAACCACTTGTAGATTATTATTATTTTTTCCTTCCTTCCTTCCTTCCTTCCTTCCTTTCTTTTTTCTATGTATATATACTTCGACAGTTTTCCAATCTTTAAAAATTAAAAATCGTTTCTTTTCATTCGATTTATCTTGCGATGAAAAGAAATGTATCGAAGATATGGAAATAATCTTTTGTTCAAAAACGTGTGACTTTGGAAATTGAATATAAAGTGTCCTTAAAATATAAAAATGAAAGGAGTGGAGAAGAATATCACATTTCTAAAAGTTTTTTGATTAAAAAAGAGTGTTTATATATAACTTTAAAAATTATTAATTTTTCTACTCGAATTTATTGAAAATTTTTCCCTCGATTTAATAAGTGTTATTTATTGTAAAAATTGATGAATAATTTTATTATCGTTCTATAAATATAATACAATAGATATTAAATAATTTAGCACGTTTCTAAATTATGCTGACATTTTCATCAAACACATTATTTAATCTAATGAAAATTCATAATGCAATTAGATTCCACCGAATTTTGAAGAAACGTTAGAGTTTAACAAAAATTGAAGAGGTAATTAATATTATGAGGTAATTTATACGAGGTAATTTCAATCTTGATTTCAGGCAATATCGGTTCATGCATATTAAACGTAACACAATCTCATATATTTTGATACGGAAAACTAATAGATGTTAAAAATATATAATTTTATTTTATTTGGATATTATTTCCAAATAATTCCTCCTATTATACATTTTCTAATTACTTTATTAATAACTATTATTTTAACTATTAAGAAATATATAAACTTGTTCATATTTGTTTCGCATCTATAGACAGAAAAGAAAAAGTGTTCTTCCAAACACGAAGTTCAATAATTCCATTTATCAAGCGATCCAACTTACATTTTATACGCAGAACTCGTTCCAGAACTTCTTTAAGTGAAACGGGTCGATCATTCGGTAGACACTCGACTCTCACTCCGCTTAAATTTCCACCTATTTCCCTTTCGATTCGTTAATTTTTTAATAAACATCAATCGAGCAAATATATATATATATATATTTCTGTGGATAACGCTTCGTGATCGATAACATATTAATGTAATCAGAAGTTATCGGTGCGCTTTGTGGCGCTCTGATTAAGTAATTATTAAATCGGGAAAATGGAGGGAATCCGATCGAGTGCGGCCCAAAAACAAAATTTATATCCAAATTGTTATTAACGAAATAATTGTATGTATACTTATCAACGACAATCAGAGGATTAATAAAAATATTAATCTGAAAATATTCCGGGGAAATATAAAATGAGAAGGAAAAATCACATCAGCCGTCGAAATTCACATTTTAAATTTCATTTTAAATTTCAAATTATTCGATTCGATTGTGCTCTCAAAAAAAAAAAAAAAGGAAAATTATGCCGATCATTTTTAACGAAATTCAATATTTTTGAAAGAGATTCGATAAAACGTAAAGTTATCCTATTTGCTTTCGTTTCATTGATTTTTCTAGAAAAGTGGGGGAGGGGAGTTTAAACAGGCTGAAAGTTGTAATTAAACACGAGATCAAGCGATGTAACTCTACTATTCTAATAGCGTTCTATTCGCTATTATAACGTGTTCGTTACATCGTTGGAATCGTTGAAGTTAACATTGACAAGTCAACATTATCGAGACGTTTGATTATTGATTCTTTTTTAGGAACGAAATTACAGTTCAAATATGTACGAAGATAATAATTTCGATGTTAAATACCTGATAAATTATTAAGCCGCTTAAAGTCAAGTCGTAGATTTAATCTTCTAAGCTTCTTTATTCCGCGAGAGTTCGTTGAAAAGTCGAAAGAATATATATCCTTAGGATTCGAAAATCTTTTAATCATGATAATAATAGTTACTTGATCGATTATTATTTATTTAATTACTACTTAACTTGTTTGCAATTTGATCAAACAATCATTTATCGATGTACCATCAACAGTAGAGTAGAATTCATTCCTGAATTATTAATTAGTATATATAAAAATTTTATTAATTAATGTAGAAATTACTTGTTCTTAATAATAATAATAAGAAGAAGAAGAAAGTTGATCGATTATTATTAACTTGCAGTTGAGAAGAAAAGAAAAGAAAAGAATTTAGAATTCTTTATTAATTATAAAAACTTTGTCAATTAAAATTATTTTTTTGTAATAATAATAACAATAACAAGCAAGTTAATCGATTATTATTAACTTGTTTGCAGTTGAGAAGAAAAGATAGAATTTAGAATTCATTCCTGAATTATTAATTAGTATATATAAAAATTTTATTAATTAATGTAGAAATTACTTGTTCTTAATAATAATAATAATAAGAAGAAGAAAGTTGATCGATTATTATTAACTTGTTTGCAGTTGAGAAGAAAAGAAAAGAAAAGAATTTGGAATTCTTTGTTAATTATAAAAACTTTGTTAATTAAAATTATTTGTTTGTAATAATAATAACAATAATAAGTAAGTTAATCGATTATTATTAACTTGTTTGCAGTTGAGAAAAAAAGATAAATTTTAGAATTTAGAATTCCTGAATTATTAATTAGTATCTATAATATATATCTAAACTTTGTTAATTAATGTAGAAATTACTTATTCATAATAATAATAATAATAAGAAAGTAGATCGATTGCTATTAACTTGTTTGCAGTTGAAAAGAAAAGATCAAACATCGTTTATCGAAGTACCATCAACAGTAGAGTAGAATTTATTCCTGAATTATTAATTAGTATGTATAAAAGCTTTATTAATTAATGTAGAAATTATTCATAATAACAAGTTCATCGATTATTATTAATTTGTTTGCAATTGAAAAGAAAAGATAGAATTTAAAATTCATTCTTGAATTATTAATTAAATATTCATCAATTAATATATAAAAACTTTGTTAATTAAAATTATTTGTTCGTAATAATAATAACAACAAGCAAGTTGATCGATTAACTTGTTTGCAGTTGGAAAGAAAAGATCAAATATCGTTTGTCGATATATTATCAACAATAGAATTTATTCCTGAATTATTAATTAATATATAAAAGCTTTGTTAATTATTGTATAAATTATTCATAATAACAAGTTCATCGATTGCTATTAACTTGTTTGCAGTTGAAAAGAAAAGATAGAATTTAGAATTCATTCCTGAATTATTAATTAGTACGTATAAAAATTTTGTTAATTAATGTAGAAATTAAAATTAAAATTTATTAGAATTTAGAATTTATTCCTGAATTATTAATTAGCACGTATAAAAACTTTGTTAATTAATGTAGAAATTAAAATTAGAATTTAGAATTTATTCCTGAATTATTAATTAAATTTATCAATTAATATATAAAAACTTTGTTAGTTAAAATTACTTGTTCGTAATATTAATAATAACAAGCAAATTGATCGATTAACTTTGCAGCTGAGAAGAAAAGATAGAATTTATTAATTAATTCTTGATTAATTAATGTAGAAATTACTTGTTCGTAATAGTAACAATAATAACAAGTTGATCGATTGCTATTAACTTGTTTGCAGAGAAGAAAAGACAGAGTTTAGAATTTATTCCTGAATTATTAATTAATACTTTAATAAAAACTTTGTTAATTAATATAGAAATTAACTTGTTCGTACTTTTTTAATTTAAACTCGGCCGAGCGAAAAATTCCACGATATTCGGCTACATGAATCCATACATGAATCTATGTATAGAAATCACACGAGACAAACTCAAAAAAACAGCAAAAACTTGCCGCTGTAGCGATATTTTCTTATCATTTGTGGGTTATCGTAACGCGGTGGCGCGGGTTCTGAATCTAGTTTTCCTTTATCTGACTATTAACGACCATCCACCAAGCATTATTTTCTTTATTTATATCTCGATCATTATCCACCTGCTATTTCTCCTTATTTCTATGCGCAAAAAAAAAAAAAGAAATACAGATACAAGAACAGGAGAAAAAACAAGAGATTTAAAAAAATTCTATTATTACGTAAGATTATTTAATCTCTTTACGCTTTGAATTACGTTGACATGATTTCGCGATATATATTTTTATTACCAAGTTAAACGGATATAATCTCTGCTTTCATATATCGTTTACATTGTAATCTCATAGCACAAGGCTTGAAAAGAACGATACAGTTAATATCGAAGTGATCATTTGACTGGCCTCCAATTTGCAGAAATACAAAAAACCATGCCAGGAATATTATTTGGTTTCATATCGAGATAAACAGAGAAATAAAACGAGACAGTTTTATTGTTCATGTTCGTCTTTTACCAAAATTTCTCTGACTTGAAGATATTAGTCTTAAATTTATTCTACTGATTCATGATAATCTTGGGTTATTCTTTTATTTCTCACAATTACAATTCTCTTATTCCAATTATGATTAACTTAAAGCAACGAATTGATAGTCGCAACGATCTTATTCTCCTTACATCTGGTTAAAAAAATACACTCAACTTTTGATTGAATTTAAATGTATTACAAAAAAAATTCGTATTTAAATATTTTCACACGTTTGAACGAATCGATTAATTTCTCGCAATTAAATAACTTTAATTCAATATTTATATATTAATTTATAAATAATTATATATATATAAATATTTATTTTATATTCATAAATATTAATATATTAATATATAAATATTTATTAAATTATTATTTTAAAATATTTTTAAAAAATTAAAAAACACCTAAAATTTAAGTTAATTTTTTAATTATATAAATCATATATAAACAAACATGAATAATATGCATAATAATTAATTTTTTCACTTTTATTCTTTTAAAATTTAAATAAAATCAAGTAAAAATTTTCATGGAGGAAGAGGTGCGATTTTTTTCTATCCAACTATCTTGCTCCAATGGAATGAAAGAACAAGGTGGAATAAGAAAGTACGAAGATGGAGGGTGTAAAGGGTTGAGGAGGCCGCCAGGTTTGGTTATAAATCTCCGGCTGGTTGAAAGTGGGTTTCATCGCTCCCTGTGTAAAGGGTCGGTAATTAAACCGCGGCAAGAGCCCCTACAATCCTGAATTGTAAATCCACTGCTACGTAATCTGATAATTGCGGATCACAGTAATGAGATAGATAAGCGTTTAACCAGAAAATAGGTTCAATGCACGCGTGTTGCACGGAGTTCAGATCGCGAGTACATCGAGTTTCATGCTCGAGGAACACCGGGCGAATGTTTCAAGGTGGCCACCGCCGAAAATTTCGTCTCCTCCCCTCCCTTTTCTCCTCCTGTGCTTCTAAATTGACTTTTTAACCAAGCATTAAACAATATTTCGCCGGATTAATCGCGAATTTCTGATTTCAAGATATTGGTTGACTTCAAATCTATTTTACTGGTTCACGATGATCTTGACTTATTCTTTTATCTGTCACAATTACAATAATGATATTTTATATATTAAAAAGGGGAGGAGGAATCGTATTTCTGGGTTCTAAGGATGAAAAGATTGAACGAATGATTGAATGATTGTTGAGATTGTCTTCTTTTCTTGTTGAAAGTGAAAGGATTAAATCGCTTATGTATTTATAATAATAATTTATTTAGGTTGGAAAGAAAATTTTTAAGAAGATTTTGGATTATTTTAATTTGATCATATTTCTAGGATGAAAAGATTGAACCATGATTGTTGAGATTGTCTTCTTTTCTTGTTGAAGAAGAAAGGATTAAATCGCTTATGCATTTATAATAATAATTTATTTAGGTTGGAAAGAAAATTTTTAAGAAGATTTTGGATTATTTTGATTTGATCGTATTTCTAGATTCTAAAGATGAAAAGATTGAACGAATGATGATTGTTGAGATTGTCTTCTTTCTCTGGAAAGGTTTATAATATAGCAATTTATTTAAGTTGGAAAGAAAGTTTTTAAAAAGGAATTTTGGATTACTTTGATTTGATAAATATTTTATTTTCGATTAAATTGAATTGCATCGAGTTTGTATATAATTTTGAAGATATTAATTTTATTTTCAAAATTAGTTTCTCTAATTAATGGACAAGAGAAGAAAAAATTCGAACAATTTTCCTATTCCAGTTCCAGGACTTCAGAATTTTATTCAATATAACAAAACTTGTTTCTCTTGTTTAGAAAAAGTGCATCGATGGCAATGGTCTTTATTTTGATTAATGAAATTTTGTTTGAGCTAAGATATGTGTATTCGAATTCAATAAAACTGCAAGAACATTCTTTCCAACCTAATATTTTTTTCTCGTTGATATTTAAGAGGAATTATTCGAAAAAAATTATTAAATAATCATTGCCGATTTCTATGTCGATTCATTTCAAAATTTTATTTTCATTTTCTTATCGATTCTTTTTTTTTTACTTTTTCGAATAATGAAGATGAATTCTAGAGAAAGTTTTTTATTCGTAAAATATTTTTATATTTTACACAACTGATTTTTAATGATTTCAATTGACGGTTTTTTATTATTTTTTATTATATCAAATTCAGATCGCATCAGATGGCCAATTCTATGCCTACGATATTTCCAAGATTTCTTACGATTTAAACTACGCGCTGGACTGGAAACCGCGGAGAAGCTGGCGGTCATATTGATTTACGAGGCCGTTTACATATGGCAGAGACGCGGAAGATAATAAAAAAATAAAATGGAAAATAAGAGTGGAAAGTTTGGACGTGTTCCAAAATAATTTTTCGACTACCATTTATCGTGTTAATGACGTGAGGGAAAGGGAAGCGTGATAATTACTTCTTCTTTCGTTATTATTAAATTATAAAATATCAATTTCGAATAGAATTATTAATTAAGAATATTATCAGATACGTCCAATTGTCCAATTGAAATAATTAGAGAATATTTGATCGAAATATTGAACCTCGAGAAATTATTTATTTTCGATGGAACAACGGTATATCGATAAAACGTGAAAAAAGCGTAAAATTTGAATTGGACTTGCTTCAATTTGCATATAAATACCGAGAGAAAAAAAAGAAAAAAAAAAATGTTAAAACAACGGTGAACGAACGAAATTTCATCCCTGTTCGCGCATCAATGTCCGATGCTCCATCGTTTTATTAAAACCTTCGTGAATACTAACCTCAAATGTAGACCAATATGGCGTCGAGCAGTAGTAGCGCCAAAGCGAATATCAGCCTGATTTCCATAACAAACCGCGGGCAAAAGTAAATTAAAAATTCACGCGTCGTTGAAGCGTTTTATTGAAAGTTGGAAAACACGCGTGAATAAGCCAGGAATTAAAAGTGTCCAAACGAAGTTTGTACACGAATCGAAAATTTTTTTTTCTTTTTTTTTTTTTTTATAACGATCCTTTAGGAAGGAAAATAGCCCAAGGATGATTTTCTAATGGTTACGAGATATATATATATATAATTTCTTTCAAAAAGGATGAAAGCCCTCTCAAAGTAACCAAAGTCTGAGCAAGATAGTGTTAGAACAAGCCGCTTTTCAAACAGTTTTAACCCGATAGGAAAACACGAAAATACCAACCGCGTTACTCGCGGTGATTACTCTCATTAAATTGAAAAGTCGATTGGATTTTGATATATTTTAGATTCTATTTACTCGCCCGTTGATTAATCATATTGAATTCTGCTTTGAAAAGTTATTTCGGGATTCAGATATTCGAGATGAAAAGCTTTATCAATGCCATAATAAGTTTTCTTCTACTCGTCCGGCGATGCGTAACTTATACTACTTGCTCGATTATAATTGATCTGTACTACTTTCAATCGCCGTTTTCAACGCCTCCTCAAAAGTTTCTCTCGTTATTTCAAACGAATCTTCGAAATAGATTCCATTAGTTTACAGAGATATTCGTTACAGTTTAATAATATTTAATATTTATTTTCATAATCGTGATTGAAGAGAATGAGTTTATTATTAGTTGTTCTTCCTTTCTTTATTTCAGTCTGCATATATACATTTTGTACTACTTTATCGTAACCGATAGTTTCGAGTCGCGAAATTTTAACAAATAAAATTAGCTCCGTTATGCAAGGGAACCCAGATGGTTAAATTTGAAACAAATTTTTCTCCCAAGTTGCTTCGGGAAAAACGTAGCTTGTTTTAACGTAATTTCCGAGATAATCAGCAATTCACAGGCGTTCCCTCGGTTCCTTAAAGAATTCAACTGGGTTCATCCAGTAAAAGGAAAATCGTGAAAATAGGTCGTTTCCAAGCTGGAAAATATGAAAGGAATCGCGCGATTATCTACCGAGGGTAAAACACTCGCCGTATATTTGTAATAAACAACGAGAAATTACTTTCCAGACGACACATTGATTCTGACTACTGAATTCTGTATATATATATATATATATAGTAAACAGAAAGTAAACAAGTTTAAGAAAAGACAAGAGATTAACCAGAGAAATCTGGCAATGTTTCGAGAGTTAATTATAAAATTTATTTTGTAAATTCGAACAATGGCAGATAATTAATATAAATCTTTTTTTTTCAATTTTATAAGTATAAATAAAATGTTTGTCGATTTAAGAAAATTGAATTTTTAATATGGAATAGAGAGGAGATGAGATAAAGATACACAGTGATTAGGAAACTGGAACATAATATATGCAGATTGTTGTTGAAGATTAAATTAGTTTCTGTAGTGATATAAATTGCAGATTATCTTCTAATTGGTTCCATCCACTCGTCTGAGTGTAACTAATCTGTGCTACTAGTCTAATTATACTCATCTTATTTCACTTGTCTGATCACAACTTGCCTCTACTACTAATCTAATTATATCCATCTTATTTCGTCCGATCGCAACTCCCTTATTCTACTTGTCCGCCGGTAAGTGGTAATCCTATTATATTTGTCTGTCTTTCTTATTCTATTTACCCCCGTCACCGTGTTATTTCGCTCGTCTCGGCCACGATTTGCCCTCCTCTCTATTTTCTTCTTATTATAATCGAACTTTATTTATTTATCCGATCATTTCTGATTATCGATGATTAAAAATAAAATGAACAACTATTACTGTTAAAGTTAAATTGAACATACAAATTCGTAATTTTATATCAATATAATTTTTATATTATCTGTTAAAATTGAATTTTATATATATATATATACACACATACATTTAAGAGAAGCAATGCCTTTTTTTTACGCATTTGTTAATGGAGTTTAAAGAGTCTCCGGGGAGAAAACGATTAAGGAAGGGGGGGGGGGGAATCGTGAAAAATGGACCACCAAGAGGGCGACACGGAAATGTTTTATAGCCCCTCGAGCTTAAGAGTTTCCTGGCAAGCGCACGCGCTGTGATTTGTATTATTGGCGAAGAAAAAGTTTTAAATTGATGAAAAATGTGGAAAGTTTGCCCCTATTTGCAATCAGTGCTCATACGAGTCGATAGTTTCAATCTAATCGTCTATTACCAATATATTTCGAGTCGAATCACGAAGGGAAGAAACGCACATTTCCTTATGTGATATATTTTGTAAAATTTTGATACGATATAGAGAATAATGAAAATGGAAGGAAGATGGGGAAAAATTTCATTAGGCAAAATTAAATAGTTTTGAATGTAGCGTGGTATGCGTGTATTGCGGAAGTGGATAACGTGTACTGGTATTTCGAAAATGGAGATTTTACCAACGTTTCGAGATGTACAGTGTTGAAAAAATAATGTTCCATTTAAGAAAATAAACACGAAATGTTAATGTGTATTATTCACCGCACGCAAATGCTCCTCTTTCAAGTCAATCCAAAGTTAGTAGAAACCAAAGCGAAATTGGTATTTCAACAATAATGACTTATTGTAACTTAATTATCTGGATGAGAATTAAAATAATCTGTTAAACTCGGCTGATCAAAATCAAAAAAAGTTAAAATTCAAAGTTTTTGATATTTTAAATTATGAAAATTTTTCTGTTATTACTTTATTTATCAACAAGAGCTTAAGGAGTAGGATATCGATTAATTAAAATATTTTATTAATTATGTACATTAATATTCCATTAAATTTATCAAAATTGAAAAAATTAAAAATTCAAAGTTTTTGATATTTCAAATTATGAAAAATTTTCTACTATTATATTATTTTATCAACAAAAAGTTGAGAAGAATCATATATCGTTTAGTTAAAGTATTTTATCAATATTAATTAAAAAAAGTTAAAATTCAAAATTTTTGATATTTTAGATTATGAAAATTTTTCTACTATTATATTATTTTATCAACAAAAAGTTGAGAAGAGGCATATATAAAATATTCTATCAACTATATATTATTTATATATTAATATTCTATTAAATTTAGCTGATAAAAATCAAAAAAAGTTAAAATTCAAAATTTTTGATATTTCAAATTATGAAAAATTTTCTACTTTTACATTATTTTATCAACAAGAGCTTGAAAAGCAGCGTATATCGATTAATTAAAATATTCTATCAACTATACATTATCTATATATTAACATTATATTAAACTCGGCTAATAAAAATCAAAAAAAGTTAAAATTCAAAATTTTTGATATTTCAAATTATGAAAATTTTTCTGCTATTATTTTATCACAACGAAGGCTTGAAAAACGCGTATCAATTAATTAAAATATTCTATCAACTACACATTATCTACATATTAATATCCTATTAAACTCGACTGATAAAAATCGAAAAAGTTAAAAAATTCAAAATTATTGACGAAAAATTGTTCCACTGTTATATATACATTTTATGAACGAGAAGTTGAGGAGAAATGCGGTTGCGCATTTCGTTTAATTCGCAAATTGAATACAGAGCAGGGTGTGTATACTTTAGGCGTGGACTAATTGTGAATTGCTGTTCGTACAAGGTTTAAGCACACGCTCTAGATAGAAAATTGGTGATATGCGGCGTTATGTATAGACACTGACCTTAATACCGCTATACGTTAAATAGATAAGGATATACATGGAGGAATGCTGCTTATGCATGTGCATACGTGCATATAACGTTGCTTATATGCGGATCATTTAAATTTATCCACACCGCAATAAGACGTGACAACAACGTTTCGCGCAACGATATTCTTTCGAGTAATAAAATAAATTTAATTCAAGCGAAAAGAAAAAAAAAAAGAAAGAAATTTTACGAAGGATATACTTTCATCCATCCCTCTATTTTCTCCGTTTAATTTCCTTCTTTCTTTACTCGAAATTTTTCCTCGCCACGTGCTTAAGAAATCATCACGTAGATCGGAGAATTGATACATTAATCACGCTTGAACTGGAATTGGAATGTCACTTCAATAGCTCCTTTGCTACGGTTTCACGGAAACCTCCCAATGATCCTGTCACGTATTATCAAGCCTCTAGATAGTAATTCGGTATCGACGGAGATTCCAACACCCTCCGATATTCCATCCAACGCTTCTTCCTTCCGAAACGTTGCCTTGCCTTGCCTTGCGAGAAAATCCTTTTCCCCCGAATGAGAAATTTTAATTCACGGATGTGATAGGAAATATTTATAAGAAAATTTGATAAAAAAATATTGTATTATATTTGTCTTATTCCACGTTTAATAATTTATTCGTATCGACGTTAATTGAACGATTGCATTCGTCACAGTTGCCTTGCCTTGTGACAAAATCCTTTTCCATGAATGAGAAATTTTAATTCACGGATGTGATAGGAAATATTTATAAGAAAATTTGATAAAAAAAATATTGCATCGTATTTGTTTTATTCCGCGTTTAATAATTTATTCGTATCAATGATTAATTGAACGATTGCATTCGTCACAGTTGCTTTGCCTTGCGAGAAAATCCTTTTCCCCCGAATGAGAAATTTTAATTCGCGGATGTGATAGGAAATATTTATAAGAAAATTTAATAAAAAAATATTGCATCGTATTTGTCTTATTCCACGTTTAATCATTTATTTATATAACGTTAATTGAACGATTGCATTCGTCACAGAAATTCGTAACTAAAGGGAGAATTGGTCGAATTCAAGCTTCGTCACATTCTTGATAAGTGTCACATATATATATATATATATATTCATTGGTTATTCCATTTGTCACGCGTTAGAATTATCAAATAATATCATTGGAGTTATATATATATAAATATATACATAATAATTTAATTCTCTAACTATTATATTAATTTATAAATAATTATATATTAATTTATAAATAATTATAAATAATTATAAATATATATTTTATATTAATAAATATATATATATAATTATATATTGATATAATATAAATATTTATAAAACTATTATTTAAAAATTTTTTCAAAAAATTATTAATTTTTAAAATTTAAATTAATTTTTTATACTAATTACAAAAACTATATAATAACAAACATGAATAATAAGCATAATAATTAACTTTTTACCTATTTTCTTTCAAATTCTAAATAAAACTAATGATATGTTTAATGTAAAATGTTTGTATAATTTTACAAGAAAGCAATATCAATATTTAATTTAAAATAATACCAATTGTTCGATATTAAAATCTGCTTCTTCTTCTTTTGTTATTCTTATTATTAAAATTCTTATAAATTAAAAAAAATTAAAGTTATAAAATTATTGTAAATTCTTATTATAAAATTTTTCGTTTTGTCAATTCAAGCTTATTAATTATTTTGAAATTAATTTAATTCCTATGGGGATTATTATTTATTTATGGACAGGATAGAAAAAACGATCTCGAAACATGTACTTCAATAAAATTATTACGAATTATTATATTTACACGATAAAGTGTTATCTCTATTTTTTTTTTAATTTACAGTTTTTCTTATTTTTACATTCTTTTTTATTTTTTTTTTTAAATATTTCAATAATTTGTAGCTCGTCTTTTCTCGCATATAAACATTTATATTACGTAACAAATACACGTTGAATTATCTCCGTGCGCAACAATTAACGTGCACGCAATGTAATATCATTTTATGCAAATTTTTCGTGATTAAGCATTAAGCATAAGCAGTTTCGCTATCAGCATGGCTGTTGGCCAAATTGGACACACTTTTTGTGCTAAATTAGTCGAGTAGGTAACTCGTGCACTCGAAGATGAGGACATTTGGACACAATGGTATAATAAAGAGTTTGTATTTTTAGTTGTCCCAGTTAAGTGCAATTGTTAAATATGCACACGTCAATATCGAAGTCACGAAAGCGTATAATTAGAAAATATTCGCGAAACTTTCAGGTTCGTGGCTCGACGATTGGGGATTGTCGTGGATAATTTTAAGAAGAAACCCGATTTAAAGACATGAAATTGAGAGAATCGCAATTAGGGGATAAACTTTCGAGGACTTGTCAATTAACACACATATATATTTTTTAATCATCATCGTTATTATTATTATTATTGTCAACAGAAAAAGAAGAAACTCTCGCTTTTATTAGAACTTGATAAAATCATTCGTTTTTGTAATATTTCAATTCTTAATAATCGTCGTACATACAAACGCATACATATATATATATATATATAGTGTTTCAAGTATATTCGTAAAGAAATTTATCCAAATATCTGGAATGAGAGCGACAGAGAAAGAGACATTATCAGCGTATCATCTAAAAAAAAAGGACAGAAAGATATTATATTCATTAAGCGAATAAAATCATTCGTTATAATATTTCAATTTTTAATAATCATCATATATATAAATGCACGATATATATATATCGTAGACTCGTAAAGAAATCTATCCGAATATTTGGAATGAGAGCGAGAGAGAGAAAGATATCATCGATATATCATCTGAAAAAAAAAAAAAGAAAGAAAGATATTATATTCATTAATATTATATTCATAATAAGCAGATAAAATCATTCGATATATATATATAATATATATATATATATATATATATATTATAATATATATATATATATATATATATATATATTATAATATATATATTATATATATATATATATATATATATAAAGAAATCTATCCGAATATCTGGAATGAGAGCGAGAGAGAGAGACGTCATCGATGTATCTAAAAAAAAAAAAAGAAAAGAAAAATATTATATTCATTAAGCGAATAAAATCACTCGTTTTTATAATATTTCAATTCTTAATCATCGTACAAATGCACGATATATATATATATATATATAGTGTTTCAGGTAGAGAAATCTATCCGAATATCTGGAATGAGAGCGAGAGGGAAAGAGAGAAAGAGTCGCTGTATCATCTAAAACAAAGAAAAAAAAAAAAAGGAAAGAAAGATATTATATTCATTAAGTAGATAAAATCATTCGTTTTTATAATATTTCAATTCTTAATAATCGTCATAAATGCACAATATATATATATATATAATTTTAGGTAGACTCGTAAAGAAATTTATCCGAATATGAGCGAGAGAGAGAGACGTCATCGATGTATCATCTAAAAAAAAAAAAAAGGAAAGAAAGATACTATATTCATTAAGCGGATAAAATCATTCGATATATATATATATATATATAAAGAAATCTATCCGAATATCTGGAATAAGAGCGAGAGAGAAAGAGAGAGAGACGTTGTCGGTGTATCATCGGCGAACGAAAACAATAGGATCGAGCGTTTAAAAAAATAAAACGCACAACTTCCTCCTCGGAGAAACTTCGCTCTTTTCTTCTCCATACATTCGGCCGGCATCCAGGCCAGAATCATTCATCCTCCTGACGTTCCATTTCAGGAGATGAATATCGATATTCCGGTTGAAACGTTGTCAGACGATGAGAGAAGAAGAAAGACGGAGGAGGGGAGGGGGTTATCTTCATTTTTCACGTATTAAACGCCTTCGAAGAATCGGCGCGACGCCGCGAAAAAATGTCGCGATTCACGGCAATTTGCGTCAACGCTCGACGAATAAAAAGGATTCCCCCCCCCCCCTCCCCTCTCCTTTCATCCCCCTTCCTTTTTATCCGCCCCCGTATCAAGGATACGGAGATGAATAGGAATTCACCACTCGCCTTGTTCCGCCACTTGTCCGATCACAATCGTGTTTACATTTCCCTTATCCTCGATTCGTGGCTGGCCCAACGTAGTTTTATTCTACTTTCGTTTCTCCTCGTACCACTTTTTCCTCGATGAAAAATCGGAAGAAAAGCGGAATAAAATCTCGTGGGAGACGAAACGGAAAGGAAAAGGCGAATCAATACGAATTTTTTCTTAATTTTAAGATGCTGTAAATTCTTGGAAACCAAAGTTGCTTCAAGTAATCACTTAATAAAGAAGGCTCGAATAATAACATTTATATTCATACTCGCTTTTCACACATTTGACAATTATTATTATTATTAGTATTATTATTATTACGTTTTAAATTATCGAAATAACTTTGTTCTTAATTCACGCAATAATTGATTAAAAATTTTGCTCTGCCCGAAAATTTGCACATTTGCTACATTCAAGACAAAGAAATATGTATCTTATATGTGTCTCTCACAAACAGAGTCAGTCGAGCTATGCATCATCCATCCGTTCGGAATCCAGAAACGCTGAATTCTATTTCTCAACAATACCAGCCTCTGACTTGCCGTCATAAATCTTCCCTTTGTCCTAACGGCAAACGTCCAACAGTTATGATCCGAAGCTCGAGCTAATAAAAAAAAAAAAGAACTGATCTCTGGAATATCAAAGTTTCTTTCCTCTTCTCTTCATTATTATACTCCTCCCTTCGTGAAAAAGATTTCTTTCTTCGTCAAAATCGATCGAAAACTCGCACAGAGAGAGAAAGAAAAAGAGAAAGAGAAAGAGAGAGGGATAATTTATAGATTAATTCCCTAGAAAAATTCCCTAAAATTTTCGAGTTTGATCGGCGAAAAAATGGCCACGGCAATTCGCATAGAAAAAGAGAAAGAGAAAGAGAAAGAAAGGGATAATTTCTAGATCCGGAAAATTCCCTAGAATTTTCGAATTTGATCGGCGAAAAAATGGCAACGGCAATTCGCACAGAGAAAGAGAGAAAGAGAAAGACAGAGAGAGAGGGATAATTTTTAGATACGGAAAATTCCCTAGAATTTTCCAGTTTGATCGGCGAAAAAGTGGCAACGGTAACTCGCACAGAGAAAGAGAGAAAGAGAGAGAGAGAGAGAGAGAGAGAGAGAGAGAGAGAGAGAGAGGGATAATTTTTAGATACGGAAAATTCTCTAGAATTTTCCAGTTTGATCGGCGAAAAAATGGCAACGGCAACTCGCACAGAAAAAGAGAAAAAGAGAAAGATAAAGAGAGAGAGAGAGAAAAAGATAATTTTTAGATTAATTCCGTAGAAAAATTCCCTAAAATTTTCGAGTTTAATCGGCGAAAAAATGGCCACGGCAATTCGCATAGAGAAAGAGAAAAAGAGAAAGAGAAAGAGAAAGAGAGGCATAAATTCTAGATCCGGAAAATTCCCTAGAATTTTCGAGTTTGATCGGCGAAAAAATGGCAACGGCAACTCGCACAGAAAAAGAAAGAAAGAGAAAGACAAAGAGAGAAAGAGAGAGAGAGAGGGAAAGGGATAATTTCTAGATCCGGAAAATTCTCTAGAATTTTCGAGTTTGATTGGCGAAAAAATGGCCACGGAAATCGTGTGACAATCGACGATCATGTGGAAGCATCATCTCATCTGATGGAAGGGAGGGGGGAAAAAAACTTGTCTCTCTCGTCGACAGTGAAAAAGCGGAGAGCATTCGTTAAAGCGACCGAAAATTAAATTCCGCGTTATTGATGACCAATGCCCCTATAAATCAAACTAACTGACAAAAAGTGCTCGCCGCCTGGTTGCGTCCATTCTCCCCCCTTCATCCTCTCATCCTCTTCTTCCCCCTTCCCCCGCTCTTCGACCCCCGTAAAGTTTCCATTTAACGGGGAAACGGGTTGGCTGCTCGATATCGTGTGAATCGGATATAACAGTGGTAAACGCAAAGTTTTCGATAAATGCGACACGCGTGTATCGCGTGTGTAACACGTGGAAATATTCAAACGGTCACACTCGTTTCGAGGTGATAAAAATTACCAGGTGTACCGAACACTTGTTTTCACTTTTTTTTTATATATAATATTTTATATATATAATATTTTTATATAATATTTTATATATATAATATATATATTTCTTTTTTATAATTTTTTTTCGTGCTACTTTTTTCTCGTCCGATTTCCTTTTTCTTTTTTTTTTTTTTTTTTTTGTAAAATCTGGAAGAAAATCGGAGAAAGGATTAAAAATAGGCGAAAAATATGTTTTAAAAAGGGGAGGGAGGAAGGAATTTTCTGATAGGAACCAATGGTGACAACGATAAAATCAGGGATTCAAATCCGTTCGGATTAGGATCCATCGGCGCAACCGTCCCATTTCGATGACTCTTGGCAACGATTCGCGATGAAATCGGCTTACACAGGGAATGGGGACGTTGAACCTCGAAGCACGAAGTATCCTTCCGGATTCGCTTCAAGGATGGGGGGAAAATGTAGAATTTGTACCGTTTTCTACGATTGTGCGATCGGAAACGGATAGCTTTTCCTGGCTCCCCCTATTCCTCCCCGTCCCTCTCGCAAACAAACCAGAGAATCTTTTGTTGCGCTGATCAATTCGACAATGCAGAAAGCTGAAAGTCTATATTGTGGAAGACGATTAACGGGGAAAAAAGGGGAGATCAGAGCAAAGAAAGTTGTAAGCGTTACTATGATCGAAAAATCCTACGCATCCAGAATCCAAACGTTCCTTAATCCTTGTATCGTTGAAGGGTCAAGATTTGTCTCGGTGTGTACAGACAAGGAGCTGTGTGTGTATGTGTGTGTGTGTGTGAAGAAATGGAAGAAAGGCTGGAGTGTCCTTGAAACACAAGAGGTATACGTTCGAAGATGTACATAGCTCGATAGACAGAAGATTTCTAGTGGCAAACAATCGCGGATTCGAGCCGTCCTGATCGATTCGTCGTTTTCTATTCGAACACGAGTGCTTGTCGTTCGAATTTCAATAACGTTTTTCAAATCGATATTCATTCAGAGACCAAGTGTTATTCGATTATTATTGTCGCAAACTACGAGATCACGAGATGTGGATAAAGATATGGGAATGGCGTGATGAAATTAACAGATGGTGTTTTAAGGACTTGGAAACAGTGGAACATTTGTATGTAAAAAAATTCGAAATAAGTATTTCGTTTTGTTTTATTGATCGTTGGTTTTGAAAGTATTTTATAAAGAGGTTAGTTAATTGATGGGGAAAATTTAATAGTCGAAGTTGCTAATAATGTTACTTTCAGAAATTATTTTAGTAATTTTGTGGTTCAAAATAGGAAATAATTATGATTTTAAACGATTGAGATTATACGAGAAGCGAATCGATTATAATTTTTTAATTACTCGAACATTTTAATAAGTAATTAATTTTAAGTAATTAATTATTCGAGAATTTTAACTAGTTACTTTTTCAACGGGTTAATAGCCATCTCTGGTTACAACTGCAATTATTGTAGAATAATTATAATAACTACGAATAAATGTTATTTCATTTTAATAATTATTTTAAGTAATTTCGAATTACTTTTTCAATTTAATTAAATGCCCAACTCTGGTTACAACTATTGTGGACAATTATAATAGCTAGGAATAAATGTTATTTTAATAATTATTTAAAGTAATTTTACTCGAGTTTACTTTTTCAATTTAATTAAATGCCCAATTCTGGTTACAACTGCAATTATTGTATAATTCTGTAATTATAATAGCTAGGAACAAATGTTATTCGAGCATTTTAATAACTGCAATTATTGTATAATTCTATAATTATAATAGCTAGGAATAAATGTTACTCAAGCATTTTAATAATTCTTTAAAGTAATTTCATTCAATTTAATTAAATGTCCAATTCTGGTTAGAACTGCAATTATTGTATAATTCTGTAATTATAATAGCTAGGAACAAATGTTATTCGAGCATTTTAATAACTACAATTATTGTATAATTCTACAATTATAATAGTTAGGAATAAATGTTACTCAAACATTTTAATAATTCCTTAAAATAATTTCATTCAAATTTCAATTAACTTTTTCAATATAATTAAATACTTAATTCTGATTACAACTACAATTATTATAGAACAATTATCATATCTACGAATAAATGTTATTCTAACATTTTAATAATTGCAATTATTGTATAATTCTACAATTATAATAGCTAGGAATGTTAGGAATAATAGTATATATGTTATAAATGTTACTCAAGCATTTTAATAATTCTTTAAAATAATTTTATTCGAATTACTTTTTCAATTTAATTAAATACTCAATTCTAGTTACAATTGCAATTATTGTAGAACAATTATAATAACTAGGAATAAATGTTACTTAAGCATTTTAATAATTCCTTAAAATAATTTTACTCAAGTTACTTTTTCAATTTAATGAAATACTCAATTACAATTGCAATTATTATTGAACAATTATAATAACTAGGAATAAATGTTATTCAAGCATTTTAATAATTGCAATTATTAAAATTATTAATTCTACAATTATAATAGCTACAAATAAATTTTATTCAAGCATTTTAATAATTCCTTAAAGTAATTTTACTCCAATTACTTTTTCAATTTAGTTAAATATTCAATTACAACTGCAATTATTATTGAACAATTATAATAGCTAGAAATAAATATTATTCAAACATTTTAATAATTCCTTAAAGTAATTTTACTCGAGTTATTTTTTCAATTTAATTAAATACTCAATTACAACTGCAATTATTACAAAACAATTGTAATATCTACGAATAAATATTACTCAATAAATAACTCAAGATTATTCGAAATTAAGTAATCACCTTTCCAATTTAATTCCCCCCCTATTCTTCTTACAACTTCTTACAATTATCGCAGAACGAGGAGAAACTAGAATCGAACGTAATAATAATATTAATCTAACGAATGTTATTGATTGCAGGCCGCGTGGGTTTCTCTGAGTCCGATTCTCCGGGACCGACGATAGCAGAGCCTCGATCAAAATGAGCATTCTAAACGCGGATTCGGAGAACCGCGTGACCCTGAACGTGGGCGGTATCCGGCACGAGACGTACAAGGCGACCCTCAAGAAGATCCCCGCGACCAGGCTGTCCAAGTTGACCGAGGCTCTGGCCAATTACGACCCGGTCTTGAACGAGTACTTCTTCGACAGGCATCCGGGTGTCTTCGCCCAGGTGCTCAATTACTATCGCACGGGGAAGCTCCATTATCCGACCGATGTGTGCGGCCCGTTGTTCGAGGAGGAGCTTGACTTTTGGGGCCTCGACTCCAATCAGGTGGAGCCCTGTTGCTGGATGACGTACACCCAGGTATACGAACGTTCGAACAATCATCTGTCGCTTCTCCTTTTCTCTTTACTTACTGCCCTTTTCACTTGTGTATCTTATCTTTAATCGTAGATCGATCTTTGTGGATGCAGATTGAATAATTTCTCTTCTCCTCTTCTTTTATTTCATTCAATCGTAAGAAAATTTTAATTTTTTGGGAAAAAAGGGGGGTCGATGTTTCTTATTCTTTGTAATTGAGACAAAGAAGGGAGATTAATTGTTATTATTATTTTTTTTTTTGCTATTGTTAGAAAGTTTCAAAGTTTGCTTATGTTTTGTTTTACATCGATTCTCCAGAGTTTTTGTTTTTAAGTTATTTTGAATCTGTTGAAAGTTAAAAGCAAAACGTGATGGTAAATATCTTTGAAAATTTTGTTTTCGATATTTTTTTTTTTTTTTTTGAAAAAATATTTCCTACGTATATAAATAAATATTGCATCAAAATTATTGCTGTACAATGTGACGAGAAAAATCTGCATCCACGAATCACACTAGTAAATACTGCATTATATTTTACGATATAATTGGAATGTGTTTGCCATGTTTGTTTATAATACCGTTTTTTTATATTCAATCTAGATGAACATAGATATATAAAAAGCATTGCACTACGCAAACGGTGCGACACAAGCATAATGTTGACTTTATTCGATGATTATAATCATTTTGTTGATTAACGATATGTACATATTCACTTGCCTTACAAAATGCATCTATCTTTCACGATATATTCTCGATATTCACAGATATTCGTTTCTCTGAATGAAATAACGATCGATGATACGCCAAATGTTAATTAAAAAATTATTAAAAAAATTATAATAAAAATTATAAAGTTCGTTTGTCAAAGTCGTTTGTATAAATCGGAAACGCAAAAGTAAATCCGTGTTCTTTTCACTCGCATTCTTTTAAATTCTCCTCGTTTCTTCCCTGTTTTAAATTGCACGGTACACGCACAATTATCGATCGATATTTCGTGGAAACTGGAGCACCGTGTACGAGACAAGAGAATTGATGTATCCACCATGTACGTGTGCAAGAATATGAAAAAAAAATCGAAAATCACCGGAACGCCTGAAAAATCGTCGCGAAAATTATTATTATTATCACCCTTTTCTTCTTTTTTCTTTTATATTTATGCAAGTGTTAATGTCAATATATATAATAATAATAATAATTGCGACGCATTTGATCCATTTAATAACAGTTGCAAGATTGTCTTGAAATTATCTCGAGTACTTTTCGCTTTTTTTCTCTTTTTGATCTTTTTCGAAATATTCTCTTTCGAATAGAAATGCTGTACGGATAAATCTGAAACGATTGATGCTCGTTTATTAAAATTTTCCACAGCGAACCCCGGCAAATTGACACATTTTCAGGGAAAAATGGAGCTCGTCGTTATTCCCACGAAAATTAATCCCGCTATTTCCACGCCGCGAGAAAAAAAAAGCTTGCAGTTCGATCGTCGCATTAGCGGGATCAAACGAGCCGATCAAATAAATTGCATTTTGTTTCCTTCCTTGCCCCGCTGTTAAGATAAATACACAGCGCTGATATGAAATCGATGGAGCCGCGTAATTAATTAATCGCCTCGAGTGGGCGAGAGATAAAATTCAATTTATCTGATCGTTTCTCCCTTTGTCGTCGCCTTCCCTCCCTTCCTCGTGATATAATATTTCTGTATAAATATTAGAAGAAGAAAAAAAATGATGAAAATTGGAGCGAAAAAAGAGCGAATTAAATAAATTAAACGTTGGAAAATTTTAATATCACTCCTAATATCACTATCTTTTATTCTCGCGAACTTGTTATACATCTTATGGATAGTCCATAAGTATCGAGGAAAATGGCGGTCATTTGCCACTTCGACAGTTCGATTCGCGTTTAAACGAAAGAGAAAGAAGATATTTGCGCGATGGTGTGTGTACAGAGAGAGAGAGAGAGAGAGAGGATTTTGATTCGTGGGGAAGATATGAGATAAAGTAGACGCGATTCTTCTCCCGTGTTTCGATAAAATTTATACAGCTACTACTCGTAGGATAAATCGTTTCTTTCGCTCGGTCGGTAATGTCTGAAAGATTTGTCTTTTCAGGGAAATGTTCGAATCGAAAAATGTCGGAATTATCGAAAAAAATGGAAGGGAAACGAAATGTCAGGGATGAGAGGAAAATATCGAAAAATTTTCTTCGAGGAAAACTTGGCCACGAGATAAAGTTGAAGAAAGGAGAATAAAAACGTTTTACGTTTTCCTTAGTTTTCGATGAATACGAAGAATGGATTTTTTATCCCGTGATGCTTTGGTCAACGAGAGTTTTTTTAATAAACGAGCGTTGGTAGCGAAAATAGCAAACGTTATTAACACGGGTCTTACATGTTTGAAATAATAAATCACGATGGCCAGGTTGCAATACGAATATGCATATACACGTACATCTCGTGACAATGGAAAATTAAGATTCTATCTCTCGGATGATAATATCGTTCGTAACGTAACGGAGGTATAAATAATGTTATCGTCAACATTGTTTCCGCATAAGAAAACATTTCTTATTTAATTAGAGCAGTGCCGTTTGTTTTGAAAAGTTTCGTTCAATCTTTAATGATATTTGTGCTTGTAAAAAGAAAAAGAAGAAAAAGAGGGAGAGTTTATTATATATCGTGTTTAAAAATTATTTCGAGAAAGTTTATCGAGAGCAACGATAAGGAAATTTTTCATTTTCGTTAAAGCGAAGGGTAGCGAATGAAACCCTGTCTAATAATAAATTTTCCACCCCTTCATATATACCATATGTAAAGTATACGTATTTTTAATATCGCACGGATATTTATACACGTAGACAATATCACACAGATATCAACACCTTATCAATTCGATAAATTCACGCTCTGGTGTCCGAAATGTCGATGCGAATATAGATATGTATATATATATATATATATATCTAGTTGCAAAGTTGAATCGAAGTGAAAACTGAAAGCGTCGATAAGTTTAACAGGAGGATAGAGACAGGAGGTTATTCAATTGGATGGATTAAGATTTTAATTTTATACTCTATAATAAATATCGAATATATACATTTTTAATTTTAATATTTAATTATTCAATATTTAATTATCCAATTTTATTAGCATTTATTATTAAATGAAAGTTAATCTTTATACAATACTTTATATACTTTATACATTTTTATATACTTTTATTTATTTTACTATTATTTTACTTTATATACTTATATAATAGTTTCAGTTAAAATTTATAATTGAGTTCTATTCTTTTTGATATTTACATAGAATATTAATAATCTGAAATTATTTAATTGTATTAAAACTAATATTTTCTTAAAAATAATTTTTTAGATGATAAAGATAATAAATATATATTTTATAGACTATTTTCACTAATATTACTAATAATTAATTTAACATTCTTCCTAATACTAATAAATTTTATTTAAATTATTGTAATCACAATTAATCTTTAAATTTACAATTTAATATTTTTCTTTTCTTAAACTATAATAATTTTTAATATCAGAAAAATTTTAATTTTCAATCTTTAAATTTACAATTTAATTCTTATTTAAGATTTAATACTTAATATCTAACTTAACTTAAATCTTTTAATTTTATAAGTCATGAAAAGATTTGATCACAAAGATTTTAAATCAAGTTAAACTTTTAATTTTCAAATCTTAATTATAAATCAATTTATATCAACTTAATCATAAAAACATTGAAATTCTGTTTATTAATCTACCTTTATGATCTGGAATATTAGTTTCATCAATAAAATTAATTATTCGGATAAAATTTACTTCTTTTCAGGATCATGAATTAACAATGATCAAATTTCTAATACAATTGTAACCAGACGTACATTTTCAATAATTTTCTTTATAGTAATACCATTTTTAATTGATTTGGAAATTGATTAATTCCACTAATACTTGGATCTCCTGATTTCCACGAATAAAAAATACATTTTGACTTTTACCTCCATCATTAATTACATAAGAAATGGACGAGAAAGTAAGGTTTGAAAATTAGCGGCAATCGAATTTTCGAGGTGGGATTTCGACCTTCCCCCTTTTGAGGAGGGAAGAAATTTATGAACGCGATTCTCGATTCGTTTCAACGATCGTGTAAAGCGGTTACCGACGAGACATGGGCGTTTCTGACCGATTAACCGCACGAATCACCAGCCCGTGCTTATATACCGTCTTCTAATCGGGGTCGTGTAGTAAGTACGTACTCGACGGTTTCCGGTTCTGATGTACCGCATTCGCCAAAATCCGGTAACGACAGGGTTCCAGTAATATTCAAATGCGGCCCGCCGCAATCGTGGCATACCATTCCACGAGTCTATCGTGCATTATCCACATTATCCAAATTGTCAATCGATTGAGCAATTAGGCAGAAAGTACGGTTGTGCCTGGCAATTATTCGCGGAATCACGCGTTCACAAATTTCACGTTCTCTTTCTTAGGAGTCAATAGGCTCGCGCCTATCACTTTCTGAAAGAAATTGTGAATTTATCGAATTATTTTAGAAATGTGTTTTTTTTTTCTTTTCTTTTCCAATATTTTTGAATTTTTCGTTTAAGTTAAATTTAAATGTTAGGATATTCGGTATCTCGAGATAAGAAAATAATCACAATAAATTGATTTCTCGTTAAATCTTTATTTGAGAAAAGGGAGACAATAATATAATAGTGGGAGAATTTTTTTAAATAACTTAATAATGGAGTAATAACCGAATTTGAATGAAATTTAAATATTAAATATCTAATAATCATAATTGATTAATATTAAATTTAAATGTTAGGATATTCGGTATCTCGAGATAAGAAAATAATCACAATAAATTGATCCCTCGATAAATCTTTATTTGAGAAAAGGGAGATAAGAATATAATAGCGGGAGAATTTTTTTAAATAAGTTAAATAATGGAATAATAAATTCGAATGAAATTTAAATATTATTATATTAAGTTTTTAATAATCATAATAAATTAATTCCTCAATAAATCTTTATTTGAGAAAAGGGAGACAAGAATATAATAGCGGAAGAATTTTTTTTAAATAACTTAATAATGGATTAATAAATTCGAATGAAATTTAAATATTGTTGTATTAAGTATCTAATAGGAAAATAATCACAATAAATTGATTCTTCGTTAAATCTTTATCAAAAAAAGGGGGCCAAAAATAATAATAACATATATATAAAGAGTGTTTTTTAAATAACTTAATAAGAATTAAAAGGTGAGCATTGTGAAACATGGCTTCTAGAGCTATGAAAAATTCTTGTATGAAATCTAAATATTGTGATATTAAATATTTTGTATATTATATGTAATACGAAAATAATCACAATAAATTGATTCCTCATTAAATCTTTATCAAAAAAAGAAGGCCAAAAATATATAATAACAAAAAAGTATTTTTTAAATAACTTAACAAGTAATAAGTAATAAGAATTGAAAAATGAGCAATTTCGACATGGCTTCCTAAAAGCCATAAAAAATTCGTATGAAATTTAAATATTATTATATTAAGTATCTTGTAATTCGAAAATAATCGCAATAAATTGATTCCTCGTTAAATCTTTATCAAAAAAAAAAAACCTAGCTTTATCAAAAATATAATACAATTTATGAAACAATTTTTTTAAATAACTTAATAAGTTTATAATTGAGTAATAAGCGAATCGAAAGGTGAGCATCGTGAAACAATTTCAACATGGCTTCTGGAAGGGATTGAGCGCGCATGAATATTTCATACTTCTAGATACCGCTATCGGCATTGGCCAGCACCAAGTTTTAAGCGAGGCGTATATCTCTCAATTTGCAATTATCGCTCGTTTTTAAGACGTATTAAAGTCTCGATAGCTCGTTTAATGACTCCCTACGAAACTATCACGCAATTTCTCTCAAATCCTCTACCTCTTAAAAACGAATACACCATATTCACTCGTGATTTCGATGAGCAATTATTTCTTTCCGGTAAAACTATTGATTTTATGACACGAACGACGAATATTATTTATAGTTATTTTTTAAGAAGATATTTTAAGCTGCAAAATCAGAATTTCTGCATTGTGTTATATCAACACTAGGTAAGATTTATTGGAACGAGAATTTATCTATTTTGTATGCAGGGAGGATATTTTCTAAGAGAATTAATTTAATCTTTTCGAGTTATAAAATAGCAGATCAAGGGTTGCTAAATGAGCTGTCTAACTTGAGAAAATTTAATAATTCATAAAACGAGTATATACCGAAAGAATTTCAAAATTACATTTAATCTACTTTTTCCGCTTCTATCTATTTCTCTGCACCATATTTTCCAGTTTTGAGCGAAATATCTAGAAATTCTACGCTTCTCTTTTACGAAATAGTTTGCCAAGTGAATTAGCATTTTGCCATAAAAAAAAAACAATATAGAATAACACGCAAACTTTAATTGTTTGTTTTTTCTTAATTAAAGTTAATTTAAATTAACTTTTAAACGCAATCATTTGTACAAAAAAACGTTATCGTTCAAAATTTTAATAATATGTTTAAAGTATTCAAAAATTATTCCGTAATTTTATTCTTAAATCTATTTACGGATTTACGGTATTAATAAATCAAAAATCGAAAAAGCAATATCAAATCACCAGAAAAAAAAAATCGAAACGTCCCCCAAAGCTATTCACAACGCGATGAAAAAAATTTCAAATCAATTTGAAAAAGTCAACAAAAAAAAAAATAAATAAACAATAATAAAAAGCACATAAAAATCCCCAAAGCTAGAACTTTCGTGGTCACAGCGCGACGAAAGACAAGCAACATTCGTTCCAATTTTAAAAAGTTCGATCGATATCGTTCGATACGGCAATGATTTTACGATCGAATTACAGTTAGAACGCGAAGTGAAACGAGGCCAGTCGAAAAGGAAAGAAAGAAAGAAAGAAAGGAAAACAGGTGATTAATCTTGAGACGAAAATGCGATTCCGTGGGTAATGTAGATCGAAGAGTAGGCGACGAAACACTAGTCTCGTGAACCCGATTCGAATTAATTAAAACGTTGCTCGATTCGGTGACCGATAACCGAGAACCGATGATTTGTTCATCGGTCGGTATAACAGGGCGGCGTTAACAGGACGATCAGGTGAAGAGAGAAACTGATTGAATCGGTGTTGTTTTCCCCTCTCGAAAGTTGTTTCTTCCTTAATTATTGTGTTAGCCTTGTATAAAACGCAATCAGTGATTGTTTCTCCGCCAGGAATATTAAATGTTTGCGTATGCAAATTGGAAACAGGGGAATCGGAGAGATTCAGTTCTCCCTGTTTCGATTATTATCATTTTATTAGCTTCTTTTTCTTTTTTTTTTTTTTGAGAATAGTGATTGTAATAAAAAAAATATACATATAAAATTAGAAGAATATCTTTCGATTCTCGCAATTTGTATATATTTCTTTCCTTCTTTGGTAGATTGTGAATGAATTTGGTAGATTTATCGTGCGAAAAAAAGAATTTCCTTCTTTTCCTTCCTTTAAAAACTTTCTTCGATATCTCTTCGTATTTTTATATTCCAACAATTTTCAGAATCTATATTATATATCGATCGAAGCATGCTTTTAAATTTTAAATTTATTTTACACACACATATATATAAATCAATCCTGCAATTATTATTACCCTCTCTTAAACAAAAAGGTATTATTTAATGTATAATTTTATCTTATTAATTCAACAAAATACCTAAGCAACTTTAAGGATACAAATAACTTGATTCTGGTTTCGAAGCTATCTCATTTAAGATATGTGATAAATCCATTTACCTCGAAACGACATCTCAAACTATTTTAATAAACTCGTATCAATTTTACATTAATAAAAATATTTAATAAAATTATTCCAAGAGACAAGCAGCCTCTAAAAGTTGCTCAATAAACGAGTACGACAACGATTATATGATTCAGAGCAGCGAGGAGATCGCGTTGAAACATGATGGGAAATTGATGGTGGTTGGAAGAAACGTGGACGCAATTCGTGTCGTCAAGACGCGATTTATACCTCCGTGGAAATCGCCAATTCCACGTGGCAGCTGAAACGAATGCGCCACGTGGGATGACCAAGGGGGATCGACGCCCCCTTCCCCATCCATTCCTGAAACGATGATACGTTGTTGGTGGCTGAGACGCGATTATAAACGAGGGGATTAGAGGCCTCTTTTAATATAAGAGCGTGATAGAAACGAGATATCCTTTTTAATCGCAACTACGAGGAACAATTGAAAATTTTTCTTTTTTGAAGAAGAAGGAATGGAGGAATCCAATGATGCTTGACGAGGAACGCAAACAGGATACTGTGCCGAGTTTCAAATCTGGATTGAAAACATCGATCAAATCCTTACCAATATAACGTCGAGTCGAATCGAACCAACATCTACAAAGAGATATGAACGTGGATTCAAAGATGTGTCTTTTGAATCCAGAAGGGATTGAAAGATGGCTTAAAAATATTTTAAGATTTTAATAATATGGACATTTATATAAATCTCCCTCTTAGACTTACTATCCCTCTCCATCTTACATCTCTCCTCACCGTTATAAAAATCCAAATAAAAAGGATGACGAGTTTCGAAACCAGGCAGAGATAACGTAAAGTAAAACTTGGAATGATTTTTCCATATATATATGTGTGTGTATTTCATGCTATATATATATATATGTGTGTGTATATATACGCTTTGCACGCGCTTTATCTGTGTCCCGAGGAAAGCACGAACAAACAAAAGAAAAAAAAAAAAAAAAAAAAAAAAAAAGCACCCTCGAGAGAACGAGAGAGTTTCGCAGGTACGAATAACGATCGTTGTTGCATCCCTCCTCTCTTCCACCCCGACCCGCTCTTCTAGCATCGGGACACGCAGGAAACGCTGACAGTCCTCGACAGGTTGGACCTCGATACAGAGAAGCCCACCGACGAGGAACTGGCAAGGAAGTTCGGTTTCGAGGAGGCGTATTACGAGGGCACCCTCACGTGGTGGCAAAAGCTCAAGCCCCAGATGTGGTCGCTCTTCGATGAACCGTACTCCTCCCTTGGAGCCAAGGTTTGTATATATACATATATATATATTTCACGATACATCACGATATATATATATTTTTTTCTATATTTTCCGTGTGTATATTTGTTGATATAGACGATGAGATGGATTTAGACGACGGGAGGTTGAAACAGTTTTTCACCCGATTTAAGTGATCGACTCGATTGGAAAATTTAATATCGGATTTAAAATCGTTCGCGGTAAAGTTTGTGCATGGTGGAGTTTTAATCCTTTCAGATATCGAGCGTCTTATGGACTTTGCTCGTCACAAAATTGATTCCTCCTTGAGCGAGCCAAAGTTTCGATCTCTCGAAAGGAGAAGGAGAAGAGGATCGTGTGACGTGAATTTAAATTTTGAGAAACAATGGATTTTGATATCTCTGAAATAATTTTTTAGGGGAAGAATTTGACTATTTTAACCTCTCGTTTCTATTTATTCGATCAATATTTTATTTTGATTGCATCGATTACGTTGATATTTCAACGTCAACTCTTGATGAAATGTTACGTATTTAGCATATTCGTGGGGGAAAAAAAATTTGTCTTCCAGTAAAGATTTCTTAATCGATAACTTTGAATTACGAATCGTGATTTATTTATTCATCGTTTCAAGAGTTAACGTTCAATATTAATTATTACGTGTGATCATTAATATTAAAGATTATATAGTATTATTGTTAATGTATAATTATTAGTACGTAGTTTTTGATGTTATCGGAGGAAGTATGAGAAAGGTGTATCTTTGTATTATGAATAATTATTTTCTCGTGATATAAGGATTTAAAATACACAGCATAAATTTAATTTTGACAAAGAATAGGAAATCTTAAATCTTCTTTTTTTTCTATTCTTTTTTCTGAGAAAAAAAAAGAAACATTTTGATCGTAATAAAGTTAACAGAAATAAATCACGTTGAGATTAATGTTTTTCACATTTTGAATTTGTTGAATTCATAATTTAAAAACATCGTAACTTTTAAAAAACTTGTAAAAATTGTATAACAATATTTCGTACAAAAATCTCTACTCTTAAACAAAAGATCGTTCATTTGCTGAGCAGAAATATATTTAAAAAAATATTTACGTTGAACTCTTTGCAAACACAATCTCTTTTCAAATATATAAATATATATATATATAAAATTTACAACGGTAATTAGTTATTCGAGCAAAGTAACAATACGCACGTGCAAGTGTTTTTAAAATTTCTTTCGCAAAGACAGCTTTTCATTTGTCCCTTTTTGCCATTGATAACGACAAAGAAGTGAATCGAAGTGAAAAGTTTCAATTGTAGCGCACGTGCGAAACGACGTAAACTAACGTTGTAAATAGGTTCACGTTCAATGAAAAAGTTGCACGTGATAATAAAGTTGCACAGAATTTCCGATACGTTGCTCGAAAGAGAAGAGGAAATAGAAAATCTACATATTCGTCCATTTACCAAAAAAAATATATATATATATATTATTATTGTAAAATAAAATTTTCTTTTTCGATAATTTATATTTATATTCTCGAATGTTTAAATACAAGATCGTTACATTAAGTATGAGAATTAAAGTATATCGACAAATCGTTTATTTGGGAAGATGCATAGGCAAAAGGGCACCATCATCGTACATTTATAAACGTGCATAATTGATACCACGTCATCTGGATTTTAATAATAATTACATCGTTAATAAATCACGCTAATGACTCGCCAACTAGTAATATCTATTATTCAATAATTCGTTCAGATATTGTAGATATTATCATCGTTCGACTCGATTCGAATCATCAATTCATCCGTATTTCATAAACGTATCATCCATCGTTTGTCGATAGTTTGAAGGAATACAAATTTGGGAATTAACGAGATTCAGATAAATATGTATCGTGGTTGGAAATAAAAATTAATCGTCGAAAACATTTAATCGTCGAAAAGTGGAATTAAATCAAGAAGCGATTAATCTGTTCTGAGAATTTTTCTTTTCATTCCAGAAATTTTATTTTCATTCCATAGGACGACATAGGTCTTACCTACACGATTCCTTTCAGCTGTTATCGTCTCGAGTTCCATTATCCTATCCCGCCACGTGAACTTGACGTGGAATTATTACAATACCTTTCTCAATTCGTTTCCAGGAACACGATGATTACACCTTAATATCGCAATACGTTGCAAGTTTCACAAAGAAGCGCAACAAAATGAATAGAAAGACTCGAGAGAGATTATAAAATTTTTATTCGTTTTTCTCCTCTTTTTTTAAGAAAATCGAACAATTTCTATATCGTTTTTCGTAAATCAAAGGAAGATCGATAAAGTACAACAGCGATCACTAAACAGCAGTAACTTTTAACGTTGTTCCAAGCTTTTCTTATTTTTTCCAAAAGTTGGCTAAACTCGTCGAAATTTGACAATACAATGAAATTTCTTTTCTTTTTACAGTCTATTCGGATTCCCTTGTCGAGTTTCTTTTTCTTCTAAATGATATTTTTCACGATCCAATAAGCGCAGGAACGATAACAATAATTCGGATAAGAAGGAGTCAAGGGAATTACGATATAAAGGGTGTCCCAAAATTAACGCAAGATTTGAATTTGCCGCCATTTTTGCATTAACTTGTTGGCAACCCTGAAAAAAGAACAGTTTGACAGCCGAGAGTTTATGGTTAGTAAAAATGGAGCGTTATACGATATACAACAACGTGGAATGGATTATTAATCATGAAAAAGTGGATGCTGGTTTTTCCAGCAAAATAATCCTAAGCGATGAAGCACGTTTTCACCTCGATGGCTTCGTTAATCGGCAAAATTGCGTGTTTGGGGTTCGGAGAACCCACGTATGATTAACGAAAAACGAATGCACCCATAACATGTCACTGTTTGGTGCGGATTTTGGGCAAAAGGCATCGTCGTACCATACTTTTTTGAGAACGAGGCTGGTCAAGCAGCAACCGTTAATGGTGCTCGATATCGCGACACGATAACACGGTTCTTTCTGCCGAAATTGGACGATATTGATGTGGCCAATACATAGTTTCAACGAAACAATACCACGTGTCGTACAGCCAATGAAATGATCAATTACCGCACGAGACATTTCCTGGTCGTGTACTCTCTCGTTTCGGTAATCAGAATTGGTCCCCTAGATCGTGCGATTTAACACCGTTAGATTTCTTCTTATGGGGTTATTTAAAGTCAAAGGTCCATGTCAACAATCCCACAACCATACGTTTCATTACGAGAGGAAATCAAACGCTGCATCGACGAAATTCAGAATCACAATTACGCAGAAAGATTTATGAAAAATTTCGACGAAAGGGTGCGTATATGCCAGCAAACCCGATGTGTTATTCCATAAATAATCCTATCTTATGCACTTTGCGATTCGCTTAAAAAATAAATATCTGAATACTAAAAACTTTTATGTTTAATTCAAATCTTACGTTAATTTCGGGACACTCTATATATATATATATATATATATATATATATATATATATATGCGGCAGCTTTTTTTTAATCAAAAACTCTCTTTTATGTTTAATTCAAATCTTGCGTTAATTTTGGAACACGCGCTTTTTTTAATCAAAAACTCTCTTTTATGTTTAATTCAAATCTTGCGTTAATTTTGGAACATCCTATATATATATATATATATATATATATATATATATATATATATACGCGGCAGTTTCTTTTTAATCGAAAACGGGGAAACGATTAATAAAAGTGGCGTAAAATGTTGGCAAACAGGTGATCAGCATAGTCTCGGTCCTGTTCATCTGCATCTCCATCCTGTCGTTCTGCCTGAAGACGCATCCGGACATGCGCGTGCCGGTGATCGTGAACCGTTCCGTGAACACCGGGAACGGGAGCTCATGGGCGGTGGACAAAACGCACACGAACGCTCACGACTTCTTTTTCTACATCGAGTGCGTGTGCAACGCCTGGTTCACCCTCGAGTTCCTAATACGTATCACGGCAAGCCCGAACCGTTGCGTGTTCATCAAGAGCTCGGTGAACCTGATCGACATGGTGGCCACGCTGAGCTTCTACCTCGACCTGGCCCTCCAACGCTTCGCGTCCCACCTCGAGAACGCGGACATCCTCGAGTTCTTGAGCATAATACGTATCATGAGGCTGTTCAAGCTCACCCGCCACTCGTCCGGCCTCAAGATCCTCATCCAAACGTTCCGCGCATCCGCCAAAGAGTTGACCCTTCTCGTCTTCTTCCTGGTCCTCGGCATCGTCATATTCGCAAGCCTGGTTTACTACGCGGAACGCACCCAGTACAACCCGAAGAACGACTTCAAGAGCATACCGCTCGGCCTGTGGTGGGCCCTCGTAACGATGACCACGGTCGGTTACGGGGACATGGTGCCCAAGACGTACGTGGGCATGTTCGTGGGCGCCCTCTGCGCCCTGGCCGGTGTACTGACCATCGCCCTGCCGGTGCCCGTGATCGTCAGCAACTTTGCGATGTATTACAGTCACACGCAGGCGCGAGCCAAGCTGCCCAAGAAGAGGCGCCGCGTACTCCCGGTCGAGCAGCCGAGGGTGAGGAGCGCGCCGTTGGGCGGAGGCGGGGTGGTTCCGGGCGGCCAGGGGCCGCCGGCCTACACCCAGCAGCACATGCACCCGGGCGGGCCCGCGGCGGGGCCCGGCGGCCTCGCCCCAGGCCACGGACAGACGCCCGGGATCGGGTGCATAGGCGGTCAGGGGCCCCAGAACAGACGGATGAACGCCATCAAGACCAATCATCCCAAGGACGTTTCGTTCGCCGCGAAAACAGGTAAGTTCTCCACGCTTCCCGCTCCCCCCACTTTCCTCAGGCTGTCTTTTTTCGAAATTGAAAAATTCGAAATGGAATTATCTTATTTTTATTAAAGGAGTTTGTTGTTCTTTCTAACGCGAGGATAATTTGATGGATAGATTTAATTTAATTGGGTTAAATTTGTGACGAATATTTGTCGATAAATTTGTTGATTTTTCTTCTCTAATTTATCTTTGATTATTATTTCATTAGATATATTTATTTTGTTAATTGTGAACAAGTGTTTTTACATAAAAACTTGCGGGGGATAAGATTTTATCTGAAAGCAGGAAGCCAGATACAAAGAACTGGGACAACGCTGTATTGAAAATGGCGGACCATTGATGGATCTCGAAGCCATTATCGTAACACATTCGCAATCATTTCGCACTCTTATCTACTCAAGAAAATGTCTATGAATCGAAACGACAAAATCGAATATTCACAAAATTATACGATCTAAAATCATCCTGTTGAACAGATCCTTCCAGCACCTCGAATAATATCCTTTCTACATAATAAACAACTCGCTGTATATATATGCCCAACAATTATCGTGCTGTCTGAGCAAAAGAAAAGAAAAGAAAGAGTCTTAGCCGAGACGCAAGCCAATTTAGCAGTAATTGTCGGCCGGGCGGAAAAGTCTATAGTGTCTTTGTTTTCCTGTTCTTCTTGTACGGTGGGTTCCAGAGGAGGACCGGAGGAACTCTAACCTGCGGACCAACGGGACCAAGATAGCCGGAGGTTTGGGTTAATGCTGGAACCAACACTACTCTCCACTGCCAAGGCGCGCTCGACTGACAAGGGGCGTCGGGACGTCGACCTATCGAGTCGAATGCGGGGGATACGGAGTGACGGAGAGGAGGGAAGGAAAGGAAGGAGGGACGAGTTCGAGACGGGGGTATCAAGATTGCATGATCTATAAGGGAATATTAGATCGGTGCGGAGCTGGAATGTCGGATTTTGTTTCACCCCCAGGTCTCTCAAGCGCACGCGCGTCAATTATTTACGCCCTCTCTTATATTTTTCGCCTTTCGTTTTTGCACGCGTGTCTCGAGAGAGAGAGGCCGGTTTGGAAATAAATTTTGGCCGCTGGATGAAGGCCGGGGAAGGAATTATTGGAATCGGGGAGGACGAAAGGTTTGGCGGGTAGATGCGGTGATATTTCATGTCTAAATCTAAATTCTGAATTTAGGGTGAATTTAGGTTCGTTTGAAATAATTTATTTCGCTTTCGTGCGAGGAGTGAATGGATACTTTCGTGCGTTGTGAGCACGATATAATAAATAAATTCGAAGATAAATTCGGGTATCGAGAATAATTTATAAAATGTTTCCTTTCTTTTTTTTTCAATTTGACAAAGGATGGAGATATCAAGAAAGGAAGATTGATCGAGATGAAGAAAAATTGGAATTGATGGTTAATAATTTTTCCAATTTCGTGGATTGGATAAAATTAATTGCGTGTGAACAAATGCATTCGTTTCGATTTCTTTTCGTTTGAAAGATATTTTTTTCTGCATACGAGCAATGTATAAATCGATATTGTATAATGCTCCTAGACCTGTCAAGAACAAACTCTGTTAAAAGCAATAACGAAAACCGCTTTAAAGTCTAAAAGCCGCAGACGCGAAATGCCAAAACGTCGAGTTCAAGTGACGCTTGAAAATCAGAAATTATTCGAGACTTTTAATTAAATTACGTCCGCTTCGACTCGTTAACCTTTCAGGAAGCAAAAAAAAAAAAAAAAGAAGAGAGAAAATTAGCGAAGAAGAAACAAGAAAGAATAAAATTCCACGAAAATAAACGAACGAAAGAATCGAAAGAAGGGACGAGAAAGAGGCTGGCGCGCATGCGCACGCGCACGCGCAGAATCCGACGTTTCCTTCGCGCCGACCTAACCTTATTCAGGGATTTCTCGCGACGCATCACTCGGCTAATGTATATTCTCTTTCACTTTCTCCGATCACTTGTTCCAAACGATCGGTCTCTCCTCTCCAGTTTCCTGTCTTTATCTTCTCCATTGCCTCTCTACCTCCCCTCTAAACACGAAGCATTCGCTCGTAATCATTCACCGTACACAGTTAAACGTCGTGTCAGCGGTTAGCACGAATAGCGGCGCGTTGTTTTGCAAAATGCGTTTTCCGATGAAGTAAAATTCGAAGGTATACATCGTCGAACCTCAATAACTCGAATTTTTCGAAAAAAGAAAAATTCCTTTCGTTTTCATTTATACAATCAATAAATAAGTTATCATTTTAAAGGTAGAAACGATAATAGAGATCGAACTCTGAATTCGAGTTGCAGAGATAAATCAACAATACCAGTTAAATAACTACATTTGTGAGAGTAGAAGCGAAATAGAATGAGGAAAATTGCGTTACAAAGATTTTCTAGTTGTAGAGGTTCGACTAAAAAAAAAAAAAAAAAAAAAAAAAGGAAAGTAAAGAAAGAGATAAACGAGAAACGAGCGTGAAAAGGAAGCAAAGGAGTGGAAATAAGGAAGCAAAGATAAATAAAAGTGTAGACGAAACGGGATTTGTTTGAACTAGTTAGAAGCGACGAGGAATATTCATTGGCTATCAAGTTAGAAATGGCTATGGATGAAAAGGCCTCGCGTTCGATCCAAGTCGAATATCTTGCGAACTGGGGAGCACTGGCTGCCAAAAATTCCTGAAAGTATCTGGTAAATGCTGCACGAGTCGCGTAATGAGACTGGCGGAGTCTCGAGGAGCTTAAATATTTGCATTCACGGAACGCTGGTAGGAATTTTTGTCAGGTATCGACGTCGTGCCCAGAAGATTCCTCCTCCCTTTTCAAAGATTCAATTTCTCGCAGGGGAGCAAAAGGTTGAACAAAAGCCAGTCCTTAATTTCTCGAAATTGCCGCCTTAAATATTGATGAGAGAGGGGAAACTTGCGTTTCTTTTTATCTTATTTCGAACTTTTTATCTTTCAAGAGTGAATCCGTTTACAGAACCGGAGATAAATATCGAGAATAAATAAAAGAAAGTGAATTCTCGATTAAAAATTACACGGAGCTATTATTAAACTTGGATATTTATTATTACATCTTGTGTAACAACAAGATTGTTAATTAAAATACGAGAATTTTCAAAACTCGAAACCATTCCCAAGTTAAAAGAAAATTAATTCAGCGATACTCGTTTAACGTTAAGTCTGGAAATAAAGTAGCAAGCATAAAACAAGTTGTTTGAAACAAATGCAAGAGCTTTTCGAACGACAAATCGTATCGATTTTTATTACAGCTTACACGTATTAAACGTGGAAGAAAATTTATTTACAATTTTTCGTGTCATTGAGTTATATTGAGACGAAAAAATAAATTTTTCTTTTTAGTAAATGATTAACAAAAGATTTATTTAAACAAAGATGTTAAAAATATATCGAAAAAGAAAGCATTCATTGTACGATTTGGTTTCTTGGATTAATTAAAATTAAAAAAAATTAAAAAAAAGAAAAGAAAAGAAAAATTTATCACAATCTCGAAAGTTATTTTTTCAAATTCGTGGATGAGGGATCTTCGAGGTACTTGTACGCATGCGCACGTATATATATATTCATAATTTAACACACGCACATATGGTCCACGTACGTGTAAATATTCGAATCCAACCGCGATCCAGAGAACACCAGGCTGCTACGTACCTCTTTGTTTCATCATATTTTCGGCTGTTTTCTGCGAAAACGAGTTTTCTTCTTCGTTTCTTCTTCGCAAGATGTGTATAAATGTATATTCTTTACGAGAAAAAAAAATACATATGCACACATATATATATAAAATTCAGATTTTTATGGAATCAATGGGATCAATTCGCGTTCAGATGACGACAATTGACATCATTTTTACACTGAAATAAATTGTACATTTTCTTACGATAATAATTTCTTCCCTCGAAATAAATTTAGGCAATGAGTTGACTGAGTCCTTGAAATTTATTGAAATTTATTATTAAGAAAATATTGTTGAATTTTTTTAATTATATCATTATGTGATTGATTATTGGGGAAGAGAAAGCAATCGATATTGAGATTTGAAAATGATAACATTTCTAGAAATTTTAGAGATATTTCATTGACATTGGTGGTCATATTGATGGTACGATAAGATATTAAATTCTCTATTTAATTTAAATGGCCTCGTTATTATACTCTGACAGTCCAGGTTGTTTTCCAAACAATTGAATTTAAAATTATCTCGATTATCGTTGTTCTTCGATTAATTCGATTAATTTATTTCGACTCGATTTTAAAAAGTTAATTTATTTAAATCTAGTCATAGCTACATATGTGTATGTGTATGTATATATATATATATACTTATTTCCTATTTATTTCTGTATATATAGAAAATATTCTACATTTAATTATTATTTTTCGTTTATTTTCATTAATTTCTTTTTTTTAATGAAATAAGTAGAAAGCAGCCTTCATCATTTAATTCTTAAGAAACTGTAAAAGTTATGAATTGTCGTATTGATATAGCATCGCTATCTTTGAGGTCACGAATACTTTCTGAAAAACCAGTGATATCGTTTCCAGATTGTACGATTGTGGTGCATAAAACAAAGAAAAATAAATAAATAAATAAAGAAAGAAAAAAAGCGGGATATTTTATAAAATTCAAAATGGAAGTATCATTATATTCACCTCTCGAAAAAAAATAATTAGAATTGAAAGATGAGACGTTAAAAGATTGTAAGGATAAAATAAATTGATAATCTTTATACCGTTTTCGTAACGAATTTTAATTGTAAAAAAAAAACAAAGTGTTACTCGAAGATTTTAGAATATTTACATTATAATTCAAATGGATATTTGAAACGTTGACAAATAAAACTGAACTGAAAACATAAAACATGCTCAAAAAACACTCGCTTAATCGCATTATATATGATAAAAAAAAAACAAGATTTTTTTTTCTCTCTCTCGAATATCATCGATATTTCAAAAATTCAATTCACAATGTAGATTTCTCATGATCGAAAAAAATAATAAAATACGATCGATCGAGTGCCGTCCATCAAGTTAATTTGCATGCTTGTATATTTCTTCAACGATTTTTCCAATCGTTGCTTCTGATTAAATTGATGATTCTTTCGAGACAATAGATATATTTATTTTGCTTCGTAGATGTATCAACCTGATGGCTGCTCGAATGGCTGCAGAAACTGATAATTAATCTAGATATTATAACAAAATTGTATTGTCTCCCTTTTATCCCTGGAGAATTTTTAATTATGCAATATTATTTCAAGCTCAACGTATCTTTTGAATAAAATCTTTGGAAAGTTTATTAAATTTATACGAACTTTGTCAGAATCAGTCTAATTTATGTATCTTGGAGAGAAAGTGTTGAGCAGGGTGGAAAGAATATTGCAGAAAATTGTTAAGCAATTTAAACAGAAATTCTGAATTTCTTCATTAAACTTGTAACTCTTGATGGACAATCATTTAATGAAAAATACATTTTCTGATAATTTTAAGATTAAAATAAAAGATATATCGAGATATATTGCTCAAGTGGCTGACGATACAATGTTAATTTTAAATTGTTAATTTCACTGTGATATATATATATATATATATTAACAAGTATAATTAGATTGTTAAAAGGTTATTAATTAATTATTGATTTTCTCGGTTTAATGGATACAATTTTTCGTTTTCAATGAAACTTTGAAAACACTTACTTGATTCGAATGATCCATTTCTTAATTCTTATAAGAATCGCTGTTTACAAAATGATTTCTTCTTATTGAACTCGACTTTGAATAAAATAAGTCAATCTTTAAAATATAATTTTGTTCCTAAAAAAAAAGACAAATCAATTCATCAAACACAAGAAACGATCGCACCAGAACAATAAAAGAAAGACAATTTTCTAAGCAATATATGCATACACGTGACAATAATTTACTCTTAACGAACAGTTACTAATCAATGGCATTTTGTAAAAAGTGATCCATAGGAAGAGAAGAAGAAGAAAAAAAGAAGAATAAAACATTTTTTCCAAAGAAAAAAAAAGAAAAGAAATTCTCCATCAAAAATATTCTATCTGAAAAATTATAGAAAAATTATATCTACGTTTTAATTGAAATATAATTATATATCCAAATTACTCGAATTTCGTTGCAAAAATTGAAAGAGCACATAAATTAAAATATTGACAGACAAGTTTTATAAAATAATCTTTTTCTATTTTAAAATAATATTATTTTTTATCAGAATCAATATTTCTTTTAGAAGAAAAACCAAACTTATTAATTCGTTATGATTTTTCTTTACAATCCAATAACACTTAATTTAATATCCTATAATTTTTCAGATCGAAATTATTATCGTGTAGGGAAAAAATTTTAAAGAAAAAAAAATCGGTAGAAACGTGCTTACCATGATCAGAATAAGAGGGAAGAACGATGAGTTATCTGTCGTGTATAAACGCGAGACGATATCACTGGTGACGAAGAATCATCTACATCCCTCTAGGAACGGAGAATGTTGCGTGACATGTGTCGGAGACGCGTTCGAAAAACGATAAAAACCTTGCACTCCAGTGAAAGACTCGACCATTTCGTCGCGTTTTACTGCACAAGTGGTTACATCCATCCAGACACGCGTACACAGGTCGCCTATATGACAGTTATATATATATACGAAACCAAATTATTCATCGACATTCAGTTCGTAAGTACTGCTACGTATCCATGGTGACAAAAATTAAAAGAGACAATACAAGTCGTATTGTATGATACACGAAATATACAGGGTGATTCTAAACGAAAATGAAGGGACGAATTAAAAGGCATTAAGGGGATGAAAATGGACGATAATTTTTTTTTCTTTTCCAACAAAAATTTCCATCTTAATTATTATTATTATCCTCATATACGATACAATTTATCAGATTTTAATTCATTCTATTTGTATTATGTTTTATTTAGGGGATCAAAAATTTGCGCAAATTTTTTAAATCGCGTTTATCTTCTTCTGTACGAAAGAGGAGGATTTCTCGTCCATTTTCATCCCTCGTGCGTCTATTTATTACATTTTTAATATAAAGTCAGTATAAGATGGTTATTCGATCAACACGGTATGCTTTGTTAAAATATAACGAAATAATTATTACATCGTCACACGATAATCATCGATCCTACGTATATAAGCTTGGAAAAAAAAAAATCATTTTTCTACTTTCTAAGGCGAACACACTTGTCATTGTACACGAAAACATTTTTAAACACGATCATTGAACAAGAAGCGAGGAAAATAAATGAAGAAACCAACGGCGAATCCAGGAGAAAGAAGATACGAATCGAGGACGAGCCAAATTACAAACCATCCATCCCAAAAAATTGAGAAGGAAAAGTTTCTTTTTTTTTTCTCTCTCTCGAAATTTCAAAGCGTTTATTATCCCCCAACGCAAGGTATTCGATTACCTTGGGAACGAAAGAGAAGACCAGAAATCAGAAATAAGAAAGGAAGGAAGAGAACCTGAACCCTTAAGCACCCCTTTCTCGTTCTTTCTCGAAGATCAACCTCGCGAACGAAGGATTCTTTGAACAAAAGTGGACGTGAAAAGAAAGAGAGATAACAGAAAGAGAAAGAGAAAGAAAAGGAAAATAAATTCATCCCCGAAGGATAGGATTCGTGAATTTGTAGATCGCACGATGCACACCCTGAATACCGCCAAGGGACCAATCAACTCACTCCCTCCCTGTTCCATCCCTGTCGCAACGCACGATCCTCGAATTGCGCTCGAAGAAAAATTGCAATAAGAGAGTGAAATTTAAATAATAATAATAATAATAATTTGTGTGCGTGCATCAGGACTCTTGACTCCTCGATCTGTATAATTGTTCGAACGCTGATCGAATTCAGATTTCGAACAATTCGAATTCGAATTCGAATTTTATTGTAACATTTAGAATTCGAGTTGATGAGAGTGTGTGTGTGTGTGTGTGTGGATGTGAGTGTTTGCAAGTGAGAGGGGGAGAGAAAGAGAGAAGAGGATGATGACAGGGATGATGGGGGGGAGTGGAAGGGAGAGCATATAGAAGAGGAAAGCATATCAAGAGACCAGCATCGAGGGTTGTGCATCCCTTGTGAACAGGTTTCTAGATTTTCGTGAAACACAGGGGATGATGATGATGGCGAAGAGATGGATTGGGGAACGTCGATTTTCGGGAACAATGGACGACTTTTGTAAAGATGAATAAATCGTTCGAATCGATCCTGAATCGCAAAGATGGGGAGAATAGAGTGTGGATCGAGTTTGGAATCGTTGGAGGGTGAAATCGAGGAGGCGGTTCGAAGTTTTGTTTTTTTGTTGGAACTTGTTCTTTTTTTTTTTTTTCTTTTTGGTCTCTCAGAAAGGATAAAATTTGTCGAGGGAAAGAAATTAATTTGGAGAAACTGTTTTCATTTGTTTCTTGTGTATAATAATTTTATAATTTATAAATAAATAGGTTGATATAATTTTAAAACTATATTTTCGTTTTTTTTTTCTTCTTCATCTTCTTTTTTCATCTTCTAAGGGTGAAAAGAGAGAAAAGTTAAAAATAATTGTTAAAAGGATAAAAAAAGAAAAAATTGAAAAAACACTTGAAGATTTACCAAAAATGTTGACAAAAGTTTTAAGAATATTGTTTTCTTTGATAATAAGAAATTTTAATGAAAGGTTCAATAATAATAATAATAATAATAATATGTATAAATTATGAGAATTAATGGTTGAAATTAAATGCAAAAGAAACCAAAAAAAAAAAAAAATATTGTATAATTTAAACAAGAATGTAAAATTATAGGATAAGAAGGATGGTTTTATTGTAAGGGTTGTACAAACTTTCATGAAATACATGATATAATAAATGAAACAAGATTATTTTGAATATAAAAATGAAAGAAACATGAATAACCTGTTTAAAAAAATTGGAATTTCAAAATGTGTAGATGATAATTATCCATCATGAATAAAAAAATAATTTTAAATTGAACAAAAAACATTTCAATGCGGTGAAAAATATTTCAAATATTACAAAAACAAAAATACTTTGATATTAGAACAATTATTAATTATATATACATCTAAAAAAAAAAAAAGAAAGAAAGACGAGAAAAAGATTTAAAAATTTTTTTCCAATTATTGGATATTGGACTCTTTTCAACTTTTATTGGAAAAAATTAAAATTCACACTAAGAGAAAATAACTAATTTCCATTATGATAATTAAAATTTTTATACGATGACACGAATGAATGACATTGTTAATGGAAAAACAATTAATTGAAAATGAATGATGAAACGAAACCGCGGAATGAAGATAATGATTAAGAGGAAATTTCGCATTTAATAGAGCAGAGTCCGCACTTGGATGATTAATAACGTGTTTAAAAACAGCCCGTACGATTCTACCTTACCAACAATAATTTATTTTTCGTTGAATCTGCCTCTCTCTGAACTGGAAACGAGATTAAATTCAACCTCGATTCACCTCAGGAACGGTTTCTACGCGATTTGTCCGGAATTTTCCACTCGTTAATTAATTAGAGGCGAAATTAAATACGAGAAATACGATGGAATAAGATATTCAAAAAAAAAATTTTGAAAATTCACCTCTCTCTTTCTCTCCTTCTTTTCTTTTTTTTCTCCTTAAGAAATATAATAACGAACCTTTTAAATAATAAAATTTAAAAAGAGCACGGTGTAATTAAAATTTTATCAAAATTATATTTAAGAGGAAAAAATCGAAGTAATCTTATTAAAAGTTTATTACTTTATCAAGAATGTAATGATTAAATTAAATTATATTTTTTTTTTCTATTTTCGGCGAATATGATAGTTATAATGCTCTTTGAAGTGGATGATTGCCATTAAATTTGAATTCTTTGGCCAAAGCTTCCCGTGAATCGCGACTTAATCGAATATCGATAATTTAGCAGTACGTTTCGAGTGTTTTTAAAACAAACTAATGTGAAAACGCGATTCGAATTGGTTGAACTGTAAATCACTTGAATTGAATTTTCTTCATTAGTCGAAAGCACGATGAAATGACGATTTCGAGTTTCAACGTGTATTTAAATTTTATTGTTGAGAAGAATTTTATATATATATAATAAATTTCTTCCGTTTTCTTCGTTATTATAATCAACATTTATCATAAAGAAAATTAATATCGAATTTAATACATTTTTCGTTTCATTTATTAAAAATAAAAAATTGTTAAAAATTCTTTGCTAAAAGCATTGTTAAATAATTTATAATAATTTTTATATATGTGAAATTTATAAGATAATTATTCAAGATTTTTAAATTTAATTTTTAATAATGGTCATTAAAAAAATTCGCAGGTTTATCGTTAATAAATAATTCATCCGAATGAAATATAAAAGTATAATAAAATATTCTTACACGATACTAATTTTACAAAACTAACAAAAGTTAACAAATATTTAACAAACTGGTAAAATTTACACAATGATGTAAAAAAAAGGAAAAAAAAAGAATCAATGGAATCCGGATTTAATTCCGTTTCGAGGCAATTTCGATGGAATTCAATTTTAAATCGCAATCATTATCCAATATTTAAACCCGTTTAAATCGCGTCAAATCTCTTTGTATTTTATAAACACAATCAAAATTCAACAATTTCTTTAACGAATTTAATTCGAGAATACCGTCCCCTCTTCTTATTTTCTATCTACTTTTATATATTTCTCTATTTCTAAATTTCTTTTCTGTTTTCTTTTTCCAATTAATCCATCTTGATTTGCCATTTTTTTCCACGACTCTCTCGTCAAACCGAAACAATAAAAAAAAAAAAAAGAGAAAGAAAAAATTAAAACACAAAGGAAGAAAGATTTTAAACTAAGATAGAAGCAAGAAGCAAGCGTTCAGAAAATCAGTAAGTTTCAATCCGAGCAACACGCGTTCAGTCCATTCAACCGCGTGAAATTATCGCTGGAACAATGGCGCGAGGAATCGAGAGAGAGAGAAGAGAGAGAAAGAAAAAGAAAATGAATCGTTGAGTCACGAACGACGTCGATCGATCTTATCTCGTGTCTCGATCCGGATCCCTTTTACGAGTCCCACACGCGCGTGAGGATTCGCCTTTCCCTCGCCCCGCTCGATTCCATGTCTGACAACAGAGATAAAATGAGACGTGACCTGTCCCTCGACCCACCCATGAACGTCGATCCGCGAAATATCCCCCTGATTCTTATCCCCCTCTTTTCCTCCACGTCCCTCGAGAAACACAAAAGCTTAAAGAAGAGGAGAGGAGGGAGGGAGGGAAGGAAGGGGATCCGATAGATTCATCGGCGAACAAATCCGTTTCCTTGAGATGGGGAGACTTGTTTGACCATGCCGTGGCGGGATTTCAATCGGTTGCAATCGGGCCAGGTGTAATTGACGGGAGGTGTAATTCGAGGGAGAGACAGAAGCGGTGGGGCGGGGTTCCGACCTCTTGGATTAGAGATCGTTGAAGAGAGATGGAAGATTGGACGAATTTGGAAATTGGTTGGGATACGTTCAGTTGGGGATAGTGGATTAAAAAAAGGAAAGGAAGAAAGGAGGATAGGAGTTTGGGGTGAAAAAAGTTTAGAGGGAGAGGGAGAGAGAGAGAGAAAGGTAGAAATTTTGTGTGTGGATTAAAGAAAATTAAAGGGATTTGTTTAAGAAGGGATTTGAAAGAAATAAATAATTGCTTGGATTGAATATTAAATTGGATAGAGGGTGAAAGAAATGTAGACATGTTAAGAAAAAACAATTAAAGAATTTGAACTAGGAGATTGAAAAGAATAAGAAATAGAAGGTTAGAATTGTATTAAAATGAAATGGAAAATAAAAATTTGAATTAAATTGAAAACAGTGAAGGATTGAAGTTTTAAATCAGACCAGAAAAATAAGAGTGTATTTAAAGTGTATTGAAAAAAAGTATAAATTGAGGAAATATCATAATATATAAAATAAAAATAAACACACTAGAAAAGAATTGAAAGATAGAGGTTGAAATTAAAAAAAGGAGATAAAAATTTGAAAGAAATAAATAATTAATTGTTTGGATTGAATATTAAATTGAATAGAAGGTGAAAGAAATGTAGATATCTGAGACGTGTTAAGAAAAAAAAATTAAAGAATTTGGAGCAGATTGGAAAAAAATAAGAAATAGAAGGTTAGAGTTGTTAAAATGAAATGGAAAATAAAAATTTGAGTTAGATTGAAAACAGTGAAAGATTAAAATTTTAGATCAGACTAGAAAAATAAAAGTTTAAAGTATATTGAAAAAAAGTATAAATTGAGGAAATATCATAATGTATAAAATAAAAATAAACAAACAAACAACTAAAAAAGAATTGAAAGATAGAGGTTAAAGTTGAATAAAAAAAAAAAGAAATATGGACGATTTAAAAGTTTTGATTGAATTGGAAACTTGGAAAATAAGAATTTGGAACTGAATTACAGAGAGATGAAGATATGAGTTTGATGCAGGAAAAAGTAGAAATTTTGGTCGTGTTAAACAGAAATTAAGAAAAAGATATAAGTTTGAACGAAATTGAGAAAGAGTGGGAAATGGAAGTTTAGTTTGCGTTGAAAAGTAGTGGAAAATAGAAACTTGAACTAGATGGGAAGAGAAGTGGAGAACTTTAAGTCAAATACTTGAGGTTAGGTTAAATAGAATTTGAGTTGTGTTGAAAGAAAGTAGAAAATAGGAAAAAAGTGGGGAAAGAAAGAATTTGAATTAGAGAGAAGTGGGGCGGGAGTTCGAGTTGAAATAAAGTGTGGTGAAATGTAGGGATTCAGACTGGATTAAAAAGATATGGAAGATATAAAAGTTGAAATTGAGTGAAAGAGAAATGGAAGATAAAAGATTGAATTGAGATGAAGGAAAATGAAAGATAAGATAACCTTTGCATTGGATTAAAGAAAACAGTGAAAGTTGAATTAAACTTTATCTTGCTCTTTCCAAGAAGTTACTTGCAGAACGGATAACGCACAAATGTAAAAAAATTTTTAAATCTTTGAATGATTTTAATAATATGAAAAAAAAAATGGTATTCTATTTAATTCTATTTCTAATTTTTCACGATACAATGAGTCACATGATGAAGAGTAAAAAATCGTTGAAATCGAAGCAGACAAGCTGAAAAAAAACCATGTTAACTGTAAAAAAAAATTCCATCTTCATCGACAAGTTCACAAGTTCATTCGTTTGTGAATTCATTCTGAATCATTATTCACATAGGTTGAAAGGAAATGTTGCTCGAATTTTCTTTTTCTCCGGTCGACCTGTGTCCAGTGATTATTCAAATGAAAAAGCTTAAAATCTGTCATGTACAAGTGGAAAACAAGACAATGAAAAATGGAGGAAACATGAAAGAGAATAAGAGGAAAAGAAAGAAAATAATGAATGGTGGAGGGAGAAGGACAGAAGGAAAGAAATGAAAGAAGACGTATACATTTATTACGTGCGCAAAAATAAGATGAGAAACATTCGTACGAATACACATCTACGAATACATGTATTACTGTTAAATGATATTAATGATGAAGACACAGAGCATGATACATGGGAAAGATTGACCAATGAATTGACGTTTCTTCTTTTAACATTGTTTTTATATTCTATGATAATTCTATGATAAAAAGGAAATTGTTGAAAAAAAATGTTGAAAAATAACTTATTGCAGAAGAAATTACAAAATAAAAAAAAAAAGAGGAAATTGAACTTATTTAATCACAATTGAATGAACATTCTGTTAAAAGATTTAACATGGAAAGTATATATACTTTTCTGTATTAAGAGTTTATGAATTTTAAATGTTGTCATTGAATGAGAAATGTTTTAGGATAAAAAGAAATTATGTATTTAAAAAATAATGAATGTTAAAAATTTTATAATTGGAAGAAAGTGGAAAAAAATGTTATTGGTAAAAATATAACTTTATTATGAAAGCACAATGTGATTAAAAATAAATGTTAACAATTAATTAAACGTTATTATATATTTTTATTATTATAATTAGTTATTACATTTATTTTACTTATAATTAATTTTCATGCTTATTTTTATTATATATTTATTATTATATTTATACTTGGTATTATAAATTAATTTACACATAATAACAACAATAAACATTTTATTTTAGAGATAATTTAAAAAACAAAGATAAAATATATTTCTTGCGATATGGAAAAATTCGAAAAGTTTACATTTCATTCGGTGGAGTTTCATTTTCACCGAATATTGTACGTATTCAATTTTTACGTTGAATTTCAAATTCCTTCGTGAAAAATTTCTATAAAGTTTAATGTTATCTTTCAATTTCTCGTACGATACAAATTAAATATCTGAAATTCATATGAAAACTGCATGGATTTGAGTGATGTTTGACGTTAACATTATGAAATGGATCATTATTTAAACATTTCCATTAAAATGCATCACAAATTCACGAAACATCAAATTTAATTTATTGTTACATTTCGAAAAGAAATTAAAATTAAATACAGGACATGTACAGTTTATTCGCCATTTAAGAGCAATTAAAAAAATAAAGAAAATGTTCAAGATAAGATTATTAACTTAAAGTAATCTATTTATCTTAGATCCGTTCATTCTTTTCGTTAATTTCGTGAAACGAAAGTTTCCAGTGCTTCTAAAATTTTATAAAGTCTAATATTTCTTCATACATTATTTCAAGAAATCTTATTATCTATAAAATTGAATTATCCTTGGATCCATTTCATTTCGTATCATCTTTTCACTAGACAAGTTCAAGTTTTAAAGTTTAATTAAAACACAACTTTTCACTTTTCGCGATATTTCAAAAAAAAAATCTTAACTCTCACTCGCAGCCATTTATAAAAATTTAATAAAAATTTACTCGTCGCTTAGTTGGATCAATTGATTTTTCCTCTTAGCTTCAATCAAACGAGTTTCAAAATGTTATTGAAGCGTAATAATTCTTCCTACGTCATTTTTCAGAAACATTGTTGTTATCTGTTATTTCTAAAAATTTTCTCATATTTCAAGAAACAAAAAAGTTATTACTCCTTATATATATACACTTGTAACAAGATATATTATTCTCTTTACGTAGAATAATTTTTTTTTCACTAAGTTTAAGTTAATTTATTTATTTATTTTAATTTAATTATTTTAATTTAATAAATTATTTTTTATTAAATCATTTTTCATCTTCTTATATTTTGTTTAAAAAAGACTAAACGAAATGATGAAAATTAATACATATATACGTACATATATATATAATAATAACAACAAATACAGGGAATAAAAATATTCTCTAAAGTAATATTCATCACGTAATCGTGATATGGAGGAAAGAAAAAAAATCATATTATTTTTTTAAATGAAAGATGATATCTGAAAGCGCTGTGTAAAATATCTTTGTATAAAATTATATATATATATATATTTTTCTTCTTATCTAAGGTTACGTTCTCTTATCCACAGCCTTAACAATGAAGGACATTGAAATAATCGCACAAGAGCGTAGAGATAAAGGAGAAAAAGAACGAATGTTTGAACCAACCACCGCTCCAAAAATTCGTCGTTTCTATAAAAAAAAATAAATTGTTCCTGTATCGAATATTTATCGAACAAATGAACGTGTAAAAAATCTACGAATAAAAATCAAATATTATCGGATATCCAAGCAGTTAAAAGTTTTCTAAAAGTAATTTGAGAACTGAATTTAAAAGTAAAAAAGAAAGAAAAAAAATATAAAAATAATAAAGAAGGAGCGGTTTGATTGATCAAACGAATTCAACACGAGTCTATTCAACAAATCTGACATGGTCATCAAGGATGCATTAAACTACGAGTCAAACGAGTTTGTTCGACAAACACATTCACCGAGTGAACATTGAACAAATTCATTGGCCGCGATCCAATCCGCGTCCACAAGTCACAGAATCTCATATGTTAAACAAATTCGACGTGAAATCAAACATGGGATCGAACACGACTCGGCGGATGTTGCAACGTTAAAGAGGCCTCACTCCGGGGATCAGTGTGTTGAGAACACATCCCTCGACACAAACCCCTCGAATCGAACGATACATAACACAAGCCACAGGAAACAGAAACGAAGCGAGCGTCAAATATTCATCGAACGAACCGATAAACGTGGATAAATTGAAAGCTCAAAAAAGAGGTGACCAATGATGCAGAGTCGATCCAGAGTTGCCTCGCAACTCTGTTCTACGTTGTACGATCTCTACCTCTTCGGATCGAAATGATTCCCGATCGAAAAAATACGAAAGGAAAGAGAGGAAAAATATAAAAACCGCCTATTCTTCTAAAAAAAAAAAAAAAAAAAAAAGGAAAAAAAGAAAAAAACAGTATACATATCATCGCGTCGCATTGAAAGAGGAAAAGATAAGGAGAGAGTTTCGTTAAAATTCTCGAACCGAGTTCTCGATAAAAGGAAAGCAAGTTTATAAAAACGCGAGAAGAAAGAAAGAAAATAGGGGAGAAAGGAAGGAAGATAAGGAAAGGAGAGAGAGAGAGAGAGAGAGAGAGGGAGGAGGAAAAAGAAAAAAAGAGGAGAGAAAGTTAGCACGAGTTATCGTGGTACGGTATCGGGAGGGGAAGAGAAACATGTGCCGTACTCGTAAAGGACTCTGTGCAAAAAAAAGCATAAACACACGCACATACACACACATATCTGAATCGTACCAATACACGCGAGAGCCGTATTATACACGCATCGCATACCACACATGCACACGTATACCTACACACGTATACCTACGCCACGTTCGTTGACCATCACCGCCCTTTTACACGGTTTTATCGGTCCTTTTGACTTTCGTAGATAGAGCTACGACTTTTTCTTACACACGCGCCATCAGACGTCGACGGCTTCCTCTGCCCGAGATTATTCGTTATTGCAAGGGCTACACAGGGAGGAGGAGGTGGTCGTCGAGGTTTCAATCACGATTATTGCTAATCTCTTGTTATTATTATTATTATCAATAGAGATGGGTCGTAAACTGATTTTTAGATTCGAAATTCTGAAAAAAAGATTCTGAAATTTGAAAACTCTCGAAACCTAGAACGAATTGCTCTTTCCTTTTCTCTTTTTTTTCCATTTCCTTGGCGTGAGAATACATATTTTCGGATATACATTTTGTTATCGCGAATTTGGTTGGAAAATTTTGTTTTCCTTTGAAATTTTCGATCTGGCTCGATCAATGATGACGATTTTTTTATAAAAAAAAATTACCAACTTCGTGCTATTATTGAATCGAATAGAAAAAAAGAATTTTTTTCTCACAAAAAATTATCCTTCATCCAGGTTTCGACAGTTTCGAAAAAATTAACAAAAAGTTTCGACGTTCGCGAGAAGCTTTTTGGGCATCGAAAAATTTCGAGATTTCGAGTGTTCCATCCCTAAATTATTACTTATCATTACGGTTACATATACTTAATGGACGAAAGGAAAAGAAAAAGAAATAAAAAAAAAATAATAAAAAAAAAAAAGAAAAAACCAAAAGAACGAAGACGAAGATGATGAAGAATAAGTTTTGGACGAGATTTAAGTAATAATCACCGAGAGAAATGATGATGATGATGATAAGGAGCTCGTAACGTCACGCCATTATTATGGTCAGGGGCATTGGCGTTCCTTTCGGAAATTCCGGCGTGACGTCACTTTCATTATTATTGTATTTAATAAGCATTATAATTTATTCTTGTAACATCATTATCGTTATCGCTGCGATTCCCCGTGATCATCGTCGGCTCCTTCCGCGTCAGTTCGAAGAGGGATCGTTGGACGATCCGGAAAGATCGATCAATAGGGGAAGAAAAAAAAACCAATAATACATTTGCATGCGAGAAATGGAAATACAAAGAGTGATTCGAAATTTGAACGTGTATTTTTGGCTCTTGAACTGCGGCGTGTCGTGGCCGACGATCGTGACGCGTGATCGAGAGAAAACGAAGGCGAAAATGGAAATCGAAAAAAGAAAAAAGAAAAAAAAAGCGAAATTATATATATCTATTATTGTATCGAGAGTTGTGCGCTGCGTTTGCGATTTAAGCTAGTTCGTTTGTAAATAAAGACTATTTAACTCTTTGACATCGGTGTCTCGGGATGAATTCAATTTTGTGTGTTTTTCCCTTTAACACGTTATTCCTAGAAGCTAGAATTCTAGGGATCACTAGATTTTCTTTCTTATTGGAGATACGCAAGTTTCGTTTTTCATTTATCTAATGAAGTAAGATTTTTTTTGTAAGATCAAAATAAGTTGATGGCTGATGGTGAATGTTCAATGAAGAATTTTTTAATGTTCTCGATATTCGTTCAAAAACAATTTTAATTTTTGCTGTTTTTAATCTTTTTTTTCTTTAATACATACAATTAATATTTACAATGAATTGAGAAAAAATATACGTAGTTAGAATTTTGTTAATTACATTTTTGTCTTTACGACTGAAAAAGACTGTATTTTTTAATATTTTGTTTTTTCAGAATTTTGATATTTTTAAAGAGATGTGAAAATTTTGATTGTATTTAAAAAAAAAATCGACTTCTAAACGCGAACAAAAACAAATAAATATTTCACTGTTATATATTATATTTTCTCTTAACAAATAATATATTGATCTTACGTTTCGTTTAATTTCATCATTAATTATTCATCGAAGTGTACATAATGAATCAAAAATAATTAATCATTTCATATATTTATTTCTACATCTAAATTCATCTCAATAAACAATAAACAGTCTATAAATCTTTATATATTTCAAAATTACTATAATAATTTATATCATTTCCGAGCGTAACAAACGCATAAAATGTATCGTCCTCCTCGCGATTGATCTTTGGATAATTGGTGAAACGCGAAACGTTTTATCCACGCATTTATTTATCACACTTGGAAGGGCATACCTTCAAGCCATGCAAGATAATTGCTCGTACACGAGGCACATTCCAATATTGTCCTCGAGCGTGGTCCCGGTATCCTCTCCAGGGCCAAAGGCCACCCTGATGCGAAAGGGCGTTGCCCAAGTCTCCACGCGGCAGTTGCCTTCTTCGTCCACCTGGTTTCGATCGCACAGTGAATTGCCGCAGTGTTCAAGGTTGCAAATACCCGCCTCGTTGTTGCCAGGCTGCAAACACAAGTTTGGAAATTTCGTTTGGGAACACCAACGTCATCGTGTTACACGTAACGAACATTTGCTTCGTTGAAGGAGACAAGGTTAGTTGATCCTATGATTTTGATATTAAATTTTATCGTATTCGATTAATACTTTCTTTTCCTTTTCCTTTATTTTTTTATATTGTAAAATTTTCTAGTAAATATTACGTTTAAAATTACGTATTATATAAAGTACGAAATATATAAATATATAGAGTGATAAATTTTGAAAGTTGATCAATAATTTTCAATCATTTCATAGCGAATCATTTTTTATAACTATTTTTTTACACGTATATTTTTTGAAAACCTTTCAATTTTTCACAATCTAGTATCGTGTGTACTTTGAAAAATGAAAGTAATTAAGAAAATGGTTTTCTCTACTTTTTTTTTTGTTCCATGTGGTGAAAATTTAATTTAATCAAATTTTTAATGCAAATGACAAATGATAGAAAATAAATTACAATAAATTGTTTAAATAATTTTTGATTTAGAAAATTTTTATCTTTTAAATTTATTTATGTAATTATTGATACAGAGAGGAGAGAAAATATGATTTTGAGGTATATATTTCTGTAAATAGTTATCATGTCAAATTATTACGTTTCAAATAGAAAAATCAAATGAAATAAAATCTAGAAGAAGATCAAAGAATATAAATAAAACAAGTAACATATTTTACACAAATACATGGAAGAATATTAACTGATATGGAGATACATAGAGATCCTTGAAGCAAATATCATATTTCATCTGTTCGAATCGAAAAACAGAAGATAAAACTTGTAACAAAAAAACATTTTTATACTTGTAAAAAATTGTTGAAAGAACAAATTTTAAACAAATACAAACAATAATAAATTATATGTTTGCGTACATTAATTTATAAATAAATTAAATTTAAATAAGTGCGTGCAATTGTTTTTAAAAATGAAACACAGAATAACAAAGGAAAATAAAATTAGAATTATTCAAAGAAAAACTGAAAAATAATTTTAATATAAATAAAATGTTTTAAATAAGTTCCTTTTTTAAAAAAAATAATGAAAAGTAATAATGTATTTAAAAAATAAAAAATTCTTCAGAATTTCCAAACACAAAAAATCTATCTTTTTTTTTTATTTATTTACTAAGAAAATAAAATATGAAAAACCGAAGGATTCGTAAGAAAAGAAAAACTGTAAGGAATGTGTTAAATTTTTCAACTTCAAACATTTTTTATCGAAAGATTCGATTAAGATAACTGATCCATAGCTTGCGGCTAAAATAAATTTTTCTCTGGAGTATTTCATAGTGTTCACCGTTACATGAAAACTATTTACCGCTGCAAGAAGAACTGAGCAGGAGATTACAAAAATGCACTACCTCGTTTAGTTCGTTTCACAAGGCAATTGCATATGATTTGAGTTTATAATAGAGTTTTACTATCTAATAATCTAGGAAAGAAGTTATTTCTTCTAAAAATTATAAATTCTTACAAAATAAAGAAAATTATTATAAACGACAGAACATTACTTTTTTTTAAATATAAACAAAATAATTTTGTTTTAAAAGACGAATTTTAAAATTTGATACTTTCCTTTGATAATTTTAATATAAGTGCATCTTTTCCCAATATTTATCCATAATTTTTTTCTACAAATATTACAAAAATAAACATTATCTTACAAATATTGAACAATTATACCCGTGTTCTAAATTCAATTCAAACAACAATCAAACCATATTGAAAATTAAACAATTTACATGAATCATATCGAAAAGCAAACAATTTACACGATAAAACAAGCCACTTATCAAATTCCATTTCAAACCAACATTACGATGGTAATTAAATTATTTGATTACGTAATCAATGAAATCCAAAACTCGATTCTAATTAATATCATATACGATTCATCATGCAATCTAAAGAAAACAACAAAGAGCCATAATAAAGTTGGTAACATTATAATTGATAGCTTTTATCCATCACAAGAGCCACTCCTCGTGAGCGCTCTCGAACCTGGCTAGAGCCAACTTCTCCTATCAACCCGACCCCTCTCTTTCTCCCGGCATCCCTGTTCCCAAACAAAGTGAAAACATTACCGTGATAAATTCCTCGAAGTCACAGGGTATGAGCACCCTGTCACGGCATCGTTCTTGCCCATAAACCGTGCTCCCCCCCGACGAATCAGCTTCTTGCTCCATTGGATTGCTCGTGTTCATGGAGGTGAGAAAATCGTCCATGGAGTTCGATCCAGATCCCTCGTTATCGGTGACGTTCATAGACCCTGTGTCGGTGCTGTTCTTCTCGGTGAAATTCGTTCCGTGACTCGACTCGGCGAGAGACGCGTTCGCATTCGTGCGATTCGTCGATTGCATCCTCGATGGGCCTATTCTGAACGAATCCGGTGAGCAGGGCGAATAAGAGATTCCGCACATTCCTCTTTCTTGACGAATACAGAGTAAGTAATCCTGATTGGCCAGAAATCTTCCGTTCGAGAGAAAGTTTAGGGATTTTAAGGTGCCGTTGTTGCCTTCGAAGTACTGGAGGCAGCCGGTAGGGGCGCGCTGCTCGAAGTCCAATTGGACGATTCTCATTTCCCACATTCTGGATTGGAGGCCGGCGGGCAATCGGAACTGCAGCGTCAACGGTTGATCATCCTCGTCCATGTCGATGTATACTAGGAAGGGAGAGAAAGAAAAAAAAAGAGAGAAAAACAAAGAGGGTCTAAACAGTTGACTCGACGCGGAAGAGGGAACTTGTATCGAAGAAGATCGATCGTTCCCTTGACTAAGCCTGAGATGGTACTCTCGAACAATGGAGTCTTGGGAAGTATCGTTTTCTAACACGCGTATTCGTTCTTTTTGGTGAGGGGGAGAGGATAAAGCGAGAGATTGATTGTTCCCTGTCGTTCGTTGGAAACGCGATATTAGTGAGATTTTAATCGTAAGCGATGGATTAATGAGAATTCCTCGCGAACATTTATCAATGCGAGTTTGATTTATTAGTTTCGAGGGGAATCGTTTGATAAATAAGGATCATGGAAAATGTACAGTGCTCTGTAAAATAATTTAAGATCGAATTAAATTTTGTTCTTCGATTTTCATTCCCTTTTTTTTTCTTTCTTTTGTAAAAAAAAAAGTATCTGTATTTTTTCCAGGATACTAAAAGAGAAAAATCAAGATCCTCCCAAGAGATACAATTAAGAGCAGAAATTATTGATTTTAAAGATTCGATCGTTCTGATATAAATGACACGAAAAATAATTATTCTAAGATCTAATATTTTAGATAATTTTTTTGAAATTTAATAGGTCAATAATTTCGTCTTATTGTTAATTACTATCAACTATATTAAAGTATTAAAATATATTATATAGTGATACTTATATCGAATCGAATTTTTTGTATAATAGTTTACAATAAAATATTGATAAATTAAGTGAAAATATTGAAAAATCGTGGTATGAAAGAATTCTTACTTACGATGCTGGCCACTGTTCCATCCACACATGTGAAATATGCTTCTGCCATTTCTAATTTCCATAATATCTTCGTCACATACGCCAGTCCTTGAATTGGGTTGACCCTAAGACGATCGATAAGTTTCTTGAATGAACAGTCGATAAGTGCAATTGATTTTTATCGGTTGAACGCAATATCCTAACCTATATTATTTTATTTCGAGTAAGTAAATAATTATCAAATAATTTCATTCTCTTTATTTATTCGTTTATCTCTTCTAAAGACAAAGGAAGACAATTGAAGTATTTTTAATTACTTTAATTGACACGCTGTAATTTATTTAATTTATTATATAAAATTGAGTCGTAATTTTATCAAATAATATTATTTTTCTGTCTCTGAAATGTTTCACAGAAATTAAGATCGATTTTGAAATTTTAAATTGAAAGCTTTGATGTATTTTGTAGCACTGGTTTAAATAAATAATTATCGATAACAAATTAGTATTTTAAGCTGTTTGGGCAGTAAACATAGATTATTTAATTAATTTAGAAATAGTTGTATTTTATTTCTAACACAAAATATTATTAATTTATTTATGTGTTTTATTATCAATTATCAAAAGTTATTAAATTCAATTTGCACAAATGCGATGATTAAATATGTGAAGGATAAGGCGATGATTCTTAAAAGAATATATTTGTAATCTTGAAATTAATATTTTTTATTTTTTTTAACAAAGTAAATTTTTAAAATTGCTACAAAAAAACGAAACATTTTTTTTCTTTTAATATGCTTCTTTTTCTTTTCGTAAATTTTTTTAAACTTGCAATATTGAAATTTTAAAATAATCTAGAAATTCTTCTTTTCAATAAACTTGTTAAAATTATTCCAAAACGTTAGAAGATTTTTTTTTCTTCTCGATAAACTTTCATACATAAACTTCGATAAACTTGTTAAAATGGCTGCAAAACTTGAACATAACTTTTAAAACTCCACTACTATTATTTTTTTTTTTTTTCGACCAACTTTTATTTGAAGCCTTCGCCATGATAAACTCGTTAAAATGATTATAGAAAAGTTTCCAAAATTCTCGTCAATTATATCAATAAAATTATTCCAATATCTTCTTTTTTTTCTTTATATAATTTTCCATGATTTTCTTTTCCTAAATTTCAACAAACTTGGAAAAAAAAAATTAATAAAACTCGTAATGTCAAAATTCTTGATAATCCTGTCAATAATATTAACTCGATCTTAAAAGTTGTTGTTGTTGTTCTTTTCGATAAATTTTACTTGGAGAAGCGTTGTGTGAATAATAAATGCGTAAAAAGTTAGAAGGGAGATCTAGTTGCTGTCTTGTTAACGACAAAACATGCCTGACGATCCATTTTCCATTAGATCCTTCGTACCTCGCATTTCATTCCTTTTTCACTGTTCGACCGTATGAGTTTTTAATCGAATTCCGCAACACGCTTTCGCAACACGTATATACATTCTGACAACGTTTTTAAATCAGAAAATTCTGGAGGAAAGCGAAATTCGGTTGCAATTTCATTTTAAATTTTTAATACCATTATTCCATATATACTTTTTGATTACATAAATTACTATTTTCCGGGAACCAATGATTTTTAAATATACACGCGTGTAATGAAATGCAAAATTTTTATCGATACACGTAAGTATTTCAAAATGTTTTAAAAATTATACTTCTTTCTCCTCCCACGAATAAAATTAAACTTGAAAAATAACGATTCTTTTGTATCTCGCATGTGATCTTGTTTAATGGGTCACTCAGTTGAACGAACAAAGTAAAATCCAATACGAAACTGGTTTGGTTTATTTATATTAATACTCAAAAACGTTTTGTCACAAAAATTGTTATATTGTTATTTCTAAAACAATTATTCACGTATTATTATATATACAAGTATTAAACAATGATTTAATTTCATATATATATTTTGCAAATATTATTAAAGAATTTGTAAATATGAAATATTCATTAAGCTTACTTTCCTTACAAGTAATATTGGGAATTTTAAGTAATTTTAAATGTACAAAAAAATTGTCATTCCCAAAAGAATATGTAAAGAATCAATAACAGATTGAAAATAAAAATCGACAAATTATCCAACCCATAATTAAAAATATAAATTTCAAAAAAATAAAGATTTCATTAAAATTTCATTGCTTCCAACGGTTATTATACGACAGACCTGTACGTACAGAAAATGCAATCCTCTGACACTGGTTGAAAATAAAGTATAGTAATTCGCGATTCCTGTGCTATGCCTGGTGCACAGTGAAGGGATGTCATTAACCCTCGGATGCGCAGTGAAACTTCTACGTATACCCCATCGCGTACAATTATATTCTTTGCAATCTTAATTTTTAATCACCCGCATTTCCCGTGAAAGCTTCCACTGAAATAACGTGCCCATTATCTAAATTGTAAAGCTAAATTATAAAACAATATCAATCCTTCTCGATTCTTCGCATTTTTACCACCATTTTTGTTTTTCCTTCACGTTATATATAAATTTTTCTGCATAAAACTTGACGTATTTCTCCAAGGAAAAAAGAGAAGAAAGAAAGAAAGAGGATCAATTCTTCCAAAAATTCGATCGAAACAAGAATACGTTCATTTCATGAATCAGGCAAACACAACTGTTATCGTCATAACGATTCCACGATTCCAACAAACAAACCATAAAAAACGATATATACGACTCGCCCTTAAATAACCCAAGACCCTGAAAAATTCATCCCCTCTCTCCCTCTCTCTCTCTCTCTCTCTTTTCCAAGGTTGTCCAGTTAATTTAAAACGTGGTAATCTTGCTCGTCAACGTGGCTGAATTTTACGAGGATGGTCGAAATTCCCTGGAGGCGGTCGTATAAATGTCAACCGGGGGAGGACGCCGAAACAACGAAACGTATATATTCGGGTTGCTGAACCCTTGCTTGCGTTCTCAATTAGGGGTCAACAGTTCCACGCGCGAGTACGTGTGTACCGTGTGTGGAAACCGTGCCGAGTGTCCTGTACAACCGATAATTTCGCTTCTCACGTGAACCGACAACGGTGACCAAGGACGTCACAGAGGTCTAAAGAGGCGAGGTAAAACGTGTATGGTATAAAATGGTAGGGAAAACGTGTGTATGTGTGTATGTATATGTGTGTGTGTGTGAAATCACGAATGCGTAGTATCGCGAGGAGGGAGAGGAGGGGAGGAGGGGAGGGGGTGGTTAATATGCCGTTAGTGGAGCAAAGAATGACAGAGTTGCGTGGCTTACTATGTTGAAGTGGACGAAATCGATCCTTAGCTGGCTGACCTGCCTATCGATCTTCCGCACGACCACTGAACAGTTCATGGGCCAGTCAATGAGGTTGGGGAAACCAGGGCTGATCACGTAGGTCAGATTATTCTGCACCTCTTGCTCGCAACTTGCCGTGACTTGTGATGGAAAGAAAGAAAGAAAAATTATTACAGGTCGTCCTCTAATAGTTTCTTTGTTCGAATATTTAATTATCCTTTAAATTATTCTTTTGCAAATTCTTTCAAAATTAAAACAGGTTATAATATCTGGTTTTTTTAAGCAAATTCGTATTCTTTTAAATATAATTCTTTTCTCTTTTTTTTTCTCCTATTTATATCATTGTACAAACTTGCATTTAAAAAATATCATATTAAAGCTTCTAGGATTAGATAAAAAATTGCACTTGTCATGTCAACTCATTCTGTCTTCTTAAAAATTCTTTCAAAATTAAAAGGTTATAATATCTGGTTTTTTAAGCAAATTCGTATTCTTTTAAATATAATTCTTTTCTCTTTTTTTTTCTCCTATTTATATCATTGTACAAACTTGCATTTAAAAAATATCATATTAAAGCTTCTAGGATTAGATAAAAAATTGCACCTCTCATGTCAACCATTCTGTCTTCTTAAAAATTCTTTCAAAATTAAAAGGTTATAATATCTGGTTTTTTAAGCAAATTCGTATTCTTTTAAATATAATTCTTTTCTCTTTTTTTTTCTCCTATTTATATCATTGTACAAACTTGCATTTAAAAAAATATCATATTAAAGCTTCTAGGATTAGATAAAAAAATTGCACTTGTTATGTCAACCATTCTGTCTTCTTAAAAATTCTTTCAAAATTAAAAGGTTATAATATCTTTTTTAAGCAAATTCGTATTCTTTTAAATATAATTCTTTTCTCTTTTTTTTTCTCCTATTTATATCATTGTACAAACTTGCATTTAAAAAATATCATATTAAAGCTTCTAGGATTAGATAAAAAATTGCACCTGTCATGTCAACCCATTCTGTCTTCTTATATACTCGCAGAGTTTCATACGAAACAAAATCAATGTTAGTTTCAATAGCGTTTAACTGTTTAGTCCAAGGATATGATATGTACATTGGAAAATTGTGAAACAATTACTCGAGATGAAGATGTTCTTTCTTTTCCTTGAAAAAGAACCGTGAGAAATCACGGGAGCATTCAATAATGAGCTAATAGAGGGGGAGGGAGAAGAAAGGACAATTACTGGAAGATAAATGAACGTGGAGTTGGGGAAAGAGAGCGATTCCAAGGGTGGAATCGGTAGAAACGATGGATGTGCAACGATGGCCATTCGTATGCGGAGAATGTAGAAAAAGTAGAAGTGAACGTTGTATGTATTTGTTCTACGAGGCGAATATCGACTCGAAAATATTGATCTGATTCCCTGAACGCTGCTGCTCAAACGCTAGGGAACGACGAATTCAAGTACATTCGCTTTTGTTTTCCAATACGATCTACCGATAACGATTCTTTCGTTCTATCCTTCTATCCCTCTCCTTCTCCCGCCATTTTCGGATTGGTCGCGTCGAAATCGAATTCCTCGACCGTTTAATTGGCGGCAATTTAAGAGATAATGATGGTGGAAAAATGGTAATCGTATCGTATCTATGGAAAATTTCTTTTCGAGAGATAAGATTAATATTTGCATATAAAGGGTGCCCTAAAATTAATGCAAGATTTGAATTTGCCGCCATTTTTGCATTAAGTTGGCAACCATGAAAAAAGAACAGTTTGATAGCTGAGAGTTTAAGGTTAGTAAAAATGGAACGTTATATATGTTACAACAACGTGTCTTCATTATTGAATAATATTTTAAAAATAATATTTTAAAAACTCTCTTTTATATTTAATTAAAAATTATTATATTTAATAAAAAATAAAATCTTGCGTTAATTTTGGGACACCCTTTATATATGAAATTGCTATCTCGTTTGAAAATTTTGTGTACATATTACTTCGCCTTATCAACGATTTATTCACCTTAAACTGTCTCAAACACAAAGATAAATAAATTAAGTCGAATTTTCTATTTACTCTCCTAGTACTTTTCTTCCTTTGTATTAATTATTTTTAAACACTCTTGATTCTTCTTTTTTTGATTTTTTTATATTAAATTTTATACTATCTTTCCCTATCTTGAATAAAATTCTTCCTTGTATTGCGAGGATGTAAAAATTCCATCAACTTACACGCGGGTTATTCATATATATTTATTCATACGTGCGTGTATATATTATACGTTGGAATTGGTAAGAAGAAGAGAGAAAAAAGAAAAACGTCAAAGAAGAAACGTATTTCAACTTTCTTCCCTTCTTTTAAATCTCTTTTTATCGGGTTATTGCTGATATATTTTTACGCTGTTCCGTCCGCGATAACGGGAAAAAGAAGTTGAGAAAGAAGTCGTACACCTACGAGCGAGGGAAACTGTGACAACGGTACACGATGAATTATAATGCGATAATACCTGTTTACTCGAGAAACGAGGCATAGATTAATAGGCAAGGAACGTTGCTCGAGACGAAATAAATTTCTCTAATTTTGGAAAATTTAGATAGTATTTAGATACGAATTTTTTTTCTTTTTTTTTTTCAAATTCAATTTGCCCTCACACACGTTGATGATATTTAATTACACGATGAGGAAGTGAGAAATATTATAAGTATAATTAAGTATTTAAATTTATTAATGCGCTAATAACATAACCATATATTTTATATTTCGTGACATAGAAATTTAAACATTTAATTAAACGCGTATTCGAAACGATGAATTTAATAAAATTCATATATATTTATGTATAAATAATTTATCATTATTCTCCGTATCGAGTTTGCAAATTAAATTTACCGTTTATGTACGAAAGCGTTAATCGCGTTTATTGCAAGAATTTTTATGAAATAGACGATTTTAAAATTAACAAATGCGTTCATATAACATCATCTGCATCTTCAAACGTGTTATTCGAAATAAATTGATATAATAGAAAATTATTACAAAAGCAATAAATAGCTAAGAAAACGTTTCGTGGTCAAAATTTTATTAAAATAAATCAACCTTTAGAAAATTTGACTGCTATTCAAATTTATTACATCAGATAGTAAAAACGAATGATTTAAATTTAATATAAATTTAATATAAATTTTCCTCCCTAAATTAAATCTTTTTTTTAATTTTTCGGTGTAAAAAATATTATATTTTTTTCATGTAGATTAAAAATAATAAAAATACTACAAAGAAGGAAAAACGATTCTTTAAATAAAAAAAAATTCAACGATATACATCACAAGCAAAATAAAACTCAATTAATACCGATTTCTCCGCATATAATTTGTATAAATCGGTGTCAATTTTCATTCTCACAAGTTCTCAAATTTAAAATTCAATTACATTCAAGTTTTAAATGAAAGAAACTTTACAAACGACGTTAACAAAAAAATGAAGGCAAATCGTTCGGGAATAAATATTTCTAAAAAAAAAAAGAAAAAAAAAGCGAGCATAATTATCATAAAATTATCAAGAATAATAGATATCTTCGTAATTACCATTTAACCCGCATAATCAAAGGGAAATTCATCAGTAGAGGGACGAAACTTTGCTTTCACATCGGCTTATTATATACATGGTTAAATATCATTCGTGGAAAGTTCTCGAAAACTTTCTGCGAAAATATTTTTACGGAGGATTTATTAATCGCAATGTGACGGTCTCGTAAGCAGCCCCAAGCCCTGATAACGAGTTCTTATTCACCCATTCAGCGGTCGTTTTAGAGTGACGGTGGTTCTATTCAACTGGCTTCAACCCCGAGGAAACGGTTAACAGTTGTGCGCAGATATTTTTCGCTTCCCTTCGCTTGGAAAACAAGCGGGTAGACAACTTTAAAAAATTTACAGAGCGGTGTCTCTGCGGGGAACGATGTCTCGTTACGCCCTTAAGACCTGACCTTTTCACTACGTGCATCTTTTTATCTCATTTTTTCCTCCTGTTTTTTTTCTCTCTCTCTCTCCTCCTTCCTCCTCTCCTCTCTTACCTTTCTTATTCAACTCGCCTTTTTGTCGAGAGGAGGATAATAAAATTATTACGAGCAATAAAATTGGAAAGACGAATCCGTCCATGAGAAAAATTATAAATAATCCGTGTTGAAAGAAAGGTTTTCTTAAGGCGATTATATAAGCCGTTATTGTTATTCTCTGCGATCTTTCGCGCATGATGCGTGCAAATCGGAAACAATGTGGCCGGGAATCAATGCCGCGGCATTTGGAAACTGTTCGAAAGTACAGTTCCCGCGCAATGTATATTCCATATGCATAACAGTATATGGAACAGTTAGTCCGATGTTGGTTGTTATGGTGTTGGTGACCGAACTGGTTGAAAAGCGACGCAATCCACGCCACAAGCTGTTTCCTCCGACCACTGATGTTGAATAATTTCTCTCCGATCGATCCACGAAAGATTAGGAAACGCGATGAAAAGCGATAGAACGAGTGATTATCTTTCTTTTTTTTCGTCGAGTCGTTAATGAACGATATTCAACCACGATTTCGTGATTCGAGATATATTTGAATTGTTCCAATTTTTCTTGCGGTTATAACCTGTACGAGTATAACCTCTAAAAAGAAAGTTTTCCACGTAAAGTTTGTTTACGTAAAATTTTAATCTATCTAGTAATTTCGTAATCGATCACGATATTTAATTGCGTTGCAGAGAAGAGGATAATTAAATTTTATCTCGATTGAAAGATATTCGATCTATTTATGGAAATTTTTCTTGACGATGTAATTATACGTGTCGTTTTGTAAGTGCAACGTATGATTAAATTTGTGATAAATATAATTACAAATATATTAATATTTATTCCTCCATTACAGAGACGTATAAAATATACAAAATTCGATGAATATTTGGAATATATTAAAAACTTATGAATATTTATACGAGGTTAAGAAAGTTCGGGGATCGGAATGTTATTTTAGAGAACTGTTCCGACTTGATTTCGGTATTTCCATAATACTCCCTGTTTCCATAATACCTTCCTTCGAGTAATACCTATTAGAATATTACGTTAAAGAACGTCTATAAACTATTATTATAGCAATATTATTGATGCAGCGAGAGAGTTAAAAATGATACGAAAGGATTAACCTATTTCGGATATTAATCAAGAATTTAATAACACTTAATAATTTTATAATGAAAGAAATCAAAGAAAGATTGTTCGAAAATAAACCAGACATTATTGAATATCTGAACGATATCGAAAATCTTCGAAAATATTCGAATTTTCACCAAAATTTCCTAGCAGAACTCGATTTAAAATCGATATACCTTAAATTACACTAAGATTTACACTAATATCACTCATAAACAATTGATATTCGTGAAAGGTATATTAATGTAGATGATTTATTTTGCAAAGTTATTATACGTTTCTTACCAGAGACGAAGATAGTCAATTCCATATAATCGAACGTAAAATACTTTACTTTCCAATTTTCCTTCAATTTCAGAAAAATTTCCAAGGAACAAGGCGTTCAGAAATACTTTAATGTATCAACGTACAAAGAATATATGTACAGGATGTGGTGTGAGATATCTAAAGAGTTTTTCGCGTCCGACACAGTATCCTCACCGATGTACATGATCCCGAGGAGAAAAGTCTACAACGGTTATCAAGTTAACCTAAAAATAAGCACGTACACACAATAAAAGGACGCTTGTTCTACGAATTTGCTCACGTATCATATTTCGTTTGGAAAACGAGAAGAATGCTATACACAATTTGATACGATGAGAAATCAATCTAAATTTGATCGAAATGACACCATATCAAATGACTCTATAATTTTTTTCAAACTAACAAATAATTTATCGTAGGGTAGAAAGATTAATTGTTATTAACAAGAAAAATAAAGAACATTATCCGAATTCCAATCACGTCCATGTCCTTCCTAATTTATTTATCAATCACTGTTTCGAAAATATCGATATAATTTAAATTATTAATCTATAAAAATCTGATCTTTTTTCACGAAAGAAGTTAAAACTCGCTAGATCACTTTCCGAGAGAGCATTCCTCGAACGTGAATCACTTGTTGATAGCTGGCAATCTCTAGTGAGAGAGGTAAGAGAAAAAGGAGAAAGAAGGCAGGAATGCGATGCTGTTCTCGTAGCAGGATCTTAACGGGCAATCACGGCAGCCTTCAGACGCGATCCCGAAAGAAGAAATTGGCGGAAAGGTCGACGAAACACGGAGATCTGGGACATACGAACGAGACGGGAGCCAATTAAATAACTGTATAACTTGTGCCGTACGTTTTACCCTGGCACGCGAGCTTGTATCGTGTTATTCCTTCTCCTGTTCCTTCTGTTTCTCACGCTCTTTCTCTCTCTCTCCCTCTCTCACTTTTCGTTTCTTTTTTCTCTCCACGGCCAACAGAGGCGCGCATGTTCTTCGAGATTCGTTCCTTGCGCCATCCGTTGATACCGTTAACTATCGAGTTTAGTAATAAATTTGTTTGCATTCCTTTGTAAAGAGTAATTTAAATATATTATTGTACACGATTTATAATTTATCTTATACTTATCATTTTCAATCTGTTATATATTTACTCGGAGACCTCGTATCGTATCGATCTCCATCTTGTTTCATTTCAACTCAAATTTAAATTATTTATAACTTAATAAATAAGTCACCAGGATTAGTTTAACGCTATTCCCAAGAATATATTGAAAAGATATATTTTGTACATATGGGTGTATTATTTTATTTATCTCTATTATTTATCTTATAAGTAATAATAATTACAACAATGTGAAATTTAATTTTAACGTATATTTTTTTAACATATCAGTATCGAATACTTTTGCGCATAAGTGTACGTGTAAAAAACCCGACTAAACTGAAGAATGGCACGTTTCAAGAGGTCATTTGTTCCCTTCGAACGAGGGAATCTGGGGATCACTGACGGCAAATCTGTTGACGCCAGTGTAATTAATTGGATCCAAAGTCGCGTTAATCGTGTAATTTGTAATGGACGAGGGGAGGGGATATTTAATCCTCCTCGTTATGACGTGTGATTTAAGAGTTACATTATCGGTGGAAAGTTTTAGGATCTATCTATTTGACGAATTTGAAGAATAACACGTTTAGGAAGTTGGATTTTTTTAATGGAAAAAGTATGATTGGATATTTGGGAAGTTTCGTATGAAACTCAGAGGGAAAATGATAAAAATCTACAAATTTCACAAAACTTCAACTTTAATCTTTTTCGAAGAAAAATTTCGAATATTAAAAGATAATAATCTGGAAGAGAATTTTTGATAAAATAAATTATCGATTTTAGAGATGGTTTAATATTTGTTTCTTAATAATTTAATAACAGCATTACATTAATAACAGGTAATAATTTGTTTTTGAGAGTAATAGAATGAAAAAAATTAAATTGAAATTCAAAAGAGTCTTCGATAACAATAAAAGTCAATTTTTATTCCAAAGAAGAAAGAAGAATAAAATGTTGCTTTCAATTTTTCATTTTTCAATTCTCCATAGAGATCACCTTCAACCATCTTTTTATCACAAAATTACGGTACATTTCGTGTTTATATTATCGTGAAGAAAGTTTGAAACCAGAAAGTGGTAAAATCTTTGCGCAAGTTCAATCTACCAATATTAATAGTACTGTGCATCGCGTGGTAAAGTTTCAGACACGATATCCGCGAAATGTTCACGTGAAATGAGTGTGGTACGTGTAAGTGCTTTCATAGACTGAACAATTTACGATTGACAGAACACGATGTGGGTGGAAACGACCAAAGCAGATAAGTAGAATTTTTATTTAATTTTTGCATAAAAATAAGTTCTATGATTGCGTTACATTTATGTAGAAATATGATGTAGAATTTATTTGAAAACAAAATGTTTCAACTAAAATATAAAATCTCAAATTGATAGCATTCATAGTTAAATAAATTTTCACAAAGAAGCATTCAATTATCATAATAATAGTTGTCATTATTATACTGCACGAATAACATTGCAATCGTTGACCGTTGATTGCTAATGAATATTTTCAATTTTTCTTAAAATCTCCAATTGTAGATTTGAGAAAGAAATTTTATAATGTATTCTTGTCATAAAAAAAACAATTATTTCAAAAAAAAAAAATCGAAACTCAAGAATTCTTAAGTGTTCGTTTTCTAATTCTCACAAAAATAAATTCCTTTTAGAAAAATCTACGTAGCGTAAAAATCATGTTGTTTATAAAAGTAAAAAAAAGAAAAGAAAAGAAAAGAAAGAAAGAAGAATATAAAGCAGCAAGCACGAAAAACGAAAAGAAATTAATTGCACAGAGCAACGCGGCAGTATAAACAAATTAGCAATGGCGAGGAGTGAGTGCAAATCCTCGTAAATTTAAACGCGTTTATGCGCCGATCCTTTATTTCCCAGCTGCGAAATTTCCACCGCAGGATATGTAATACGCGTTCGTATACCGAATGAATCGACGGTGGATAAAACAGGATATACGGACCATGGTTACGGTTACTTACATATGCAGCACACGCCGAAACCAAGTGCACATCGTCCAAGGGACTTCCCCCGTTGAATGCGACACTCATACGTGTTCATGCATACGCCCTGCCGCCGTTTGTCTTGTGATAGGCACTCCTCTTGCACCGGGGTGGGGAAGAAGTCGAGAACTACATACATATAAAGGGTTGCAAACGAGAAATCGAATAAAATAATAAGATGGTATGTGCAGTGATTATACCGAAGGTACTTTTTTTTGAACGTTATCTTAAAAAAAACTTTAATCTTTCAAGCAATTTTAATCTTTGCTTTTAATTCATTTCCCAAATTCTTATCTTAAATTTAATCTAATAATTTTATTTTATTATTATTACCGTAAATTCAATTTCAGATATTACGCTATGGCGGAAATTTAAAATGGGACGAGAAATATTTTTCCCCGTCGTCCATTTAAATAAATTTCATGAATATCGTAATTAAAATTACACGAATATATCCCGTTAAACATGTCGCTCGATATTCGACTAGAATTCTATTTTGTTTGGTGCAATAGACACGCGATAATGAACACGCAATTACTGAGGTAATCAATTCGTCGGTTTCTGATCTCTCCTCGATGGAAGATGATTGAATTACTCTTACTTACTGATTGCCAATTAACACTTTGTCCGGCTTGTGTCCGGCTACGAGTTTAGGTAAGTATTTTATGCATATTTGATGAAATATTTCGTGTTCTAATATATTATTTATTCATTAACGATAATTCATCATTGATCGATATCGTTCAATCCTTCCAAGATCAACCGATTCAAATCTAACGTTGTTCCGATCGTTAACCAGATTCAAAGGAAGAATCAAATTCGTCGTTTTCGAAAAAAACGAAGGCGTAACGTTTCAACGCCATCCCAAACACTTGCGTGAATCCTACATACGAGATTCGAAAAGGAATGAAAAGCCTGGGGCAAACACACGAATACGATGTTAGAACGTTTCTCGGGGAAACGGTGGACACAAAAGAAACACGAAACGGCACTCCACCAGAACTTACCCTTCGAGATTGGATTTCCGATCAAATCGAATTCGTTCGAAGGTTTCTCCACGGTCTGATTCGGCCAAAAGTTCAACCCAAGAAACGACCATTGATGCGTGCTCCGTGGGAACGCGATCAAAGTATAAATACCGAACGTCAACCACGACGGAACGCTCCACTGTGCGTGCATGGTCGGTAAAACGGTCGCGAGCGAGATAATTAGCATGAGACACCCGATCATCGTGCTCAACATTGGCAACCACGCGTTCGTGCGCGCCACTCGCGAGAAGAGGATATTTCAAAAGTGAACACACCAATGGAAGACGATGACCGACTGACTGGCCGTGTAACAGCAGTCTCGGGACAACACGTGTTAAGCCCCTTCTGCTACGGTTACCTGATTACGGTTACCGCTACCGATCGCTTTGATCGCGAACATCCTCTTACTCGCAGACTCTCATCACCTTCAGTAACCGTGATCCTGCATTAACAAGCTTGGCACCAGTATATTATACGATTTTGACAGAATAGGCTGGGATAAAAATAAGTCGAGTACGTTTGATGTACGTGAAACATCATTTTTACAAATTTTTCTTATTTTCAATCAAAAATTGATCTCAAATTGATTCTTCGAGTTAATCGAGACTTAATGTATTTCTTCTAGTAATTATAAATTCTTTCTTTAATTTAATTTTATATTTATTTTAATTATTTTTTTGCTTACGAAAATTATTTCTTGTTCGTATTTTTGTAAAAATTAGATGTGTAAAAAAATATTTCATGGATAGGAATATAATTTTTTTAAAAACAGTATATAGTAGGATAAATATAATATTGGAAAATTTATTATATATACTTCTACGAATTTTAAAATTATTGGAAAATAAATAAAGAAAATTTGTTTGTATTTTAGAAGATTAAGAACTTCAGTTTTGAAATTGAAACTCTAAAAGAATATAAAAGATTTAAATTTCACAAAGTTGTGACATAGTTTCTCAACATTCGTTTACAAAGGCAAACATTTCAAATAACTTTCCGATATTTTTGATCCACCGATATATCTCGGTTAAAATATTGGAAAACTTTATCACAGGTATCGTAGTTCGGTAAATAATAGAGTTTTAGAATACGATTTTTACATCTCTGCTAGAATTTTTATAAAAAAAAATTGAGAATATAGTGCATACATCTAATATAACAATGCAACATTTTTATAATATATTATATTATTATTATATAATTTAATTTTAGTAAAAATTCTTTAAATCTTTATATTAAGTAAAATTCATATTATATTTTTTATAATGATCTCTTAATTTGAATCGTTTTATTAATTATATTACTCGTATTATTTATTATAGAATAATATAAAAATTTTTTACGAAACAAACAATTAATTAAAATATTAAAAATATAATTATAATTAAAATGAGTAATTAATTTTTTTAATTTTTATAAAATTAGTAAAATAAGTAATGTTAAATAATGTTGAATTAAATAAATTTTTTAAAAAATTGTTTCATTAAAAACTTTAATTAATTTAAGGACTTTTTGTAAATATTTTATTGAATATTTAATTATTATATAATAAAAAAATAAAATAAAATAAATAATAGTAAAAAGAATAAAAAGGGAAAAAAATAAATTTTTTTTTTTGCATCATTTATTTAAAATATATCTATATTCAATGTCTATAAGATAGCTTGATGATTTTTATTCAAATATTTTATCCAATATGATAAAATTTAAAAATAATAAATTTTAAAAAAGATGGTAAGTCTCTAATGATGAATATGAATAAGCTAATTCATATTTATCGAGCGTTGTAAAAACAGGAAAAATATTTCGTTGATAATAATGTTTTCTACTAATACGACTTAAATACAATTAAACACGACTGGATACGGGCCAGTCATGCGCAAATCTGTTCTTGTTGAATATTTCTTTTTCGATATGGCCTCCAAAAGGTTTTATCGAAAACAAAATTAGAGAATCAAAAATCTACAAGAACAGAATTACTGAATGTGATCATCGTTCATTGGTAATTTGGTAAGTCGAGTTTTCTTTTTATTTCTTTATTATAAGAGGTTACGATTTAAGCGTAAAGTTGCCAAAAAAATAAAATTATATCGGTATAAAAGGAAGAATTAATTAAAAATCAAGAGATCGCCATTTGACTATGATCGTTTAGTTGATAAAAATTATTCATGCTAGTATAATCAATGTACTGCATTTTTATGCATAATCAGTAGAATAACCTTTTGGTTACGCGTATTACAGGTTGCTCCGAAATTTTCATCATGATTTCGTTACTCTTATTATGTTATTAGCTGAATATATAATTTATTTAAGTAAGCACCGCTTAATAAAAAGACACATTATTTATATAAGTCCTGTTTATTCTCCTATTACAATGAAACTCACAGCATTATTTGTATTAGCTGTGTTGATTCTATACATAACATGATTTTATTTTAACCTGAATGGTTATGTTTTTCTCTTTTTATTATTATTCGCAAAGTTATTTTAAGTCTTAACTTTGCGTAATATTAGTGTCTTTATATGGTGCATTTTGTTTAATGTTTTGTGGTATTTGTGCATTTTGGAAATATTATTGGAAATATGAAATTTCCTTTTATCGGTAAGTAGCTGGGGATTGATTCTTATACTCCAGCAAAATTATAGATAGTAATATTAACAATAAGAATAATATTAATGATGATAATAATGATATAAATTAGTTCTTACATAAAAGAACAAATCTCTTTTAATAAAATCAATTCCTTTAGGAGCCCAATTACTCTTTAGAGTTATTAGCCTAAATGTAAGTACATATATCAAATTTGATTTATTTTATAAAGTGTGTTATAAAAATTTACATATAAAACATACTTATAAACTTGTGTTGGGTTTTGTGTGTTGAAACACTCGATTCAGTGTTTTGCTATGTATAATATAAATATTAAATATTAAGCTATTTGCTTTCAAATGCAAAGTTATGCTTAGTTTTTAATTTAAAATAAAATAAAATTATATTAATGGAAACTTTACATTTAAATAATGTTATATGTGTATATAAATTGTTTAAATACAATAGTATGTACAACATTAAATGGGTAAGTATAGTTCTTTAAAATTTGTAGCTTTATTATAATAAATTTTAAAAAAATATAAATAATAAATAGTTATAAATTAAATTGCTGCTGCAGGGTTGGCGTATAAAATAACATCATCATTCTATATAATTTCTGTAATAGATAATTAGTAAATATTAGCTATATAATAGTAATATCACTTGTATATTAATTCTTATATACTTTTAGATCAATTATAGATTTATTATTTATAATTAGTTAAAAATTTATTTTTTCATGTTATCAATGTTATATATCATATAATTATTTATATATATTGTATCACTTTTTATTAAATTTTATAATTTTTGCCGGCCCTAATGCTGCATTGTTATCATTCTTAAACATCATAGCACTTTTATATTTTCAGAAAGTACCGTGAGAATTTTTCATAGACTTGGGTCAACCATGCAAAACTTTGACGATCTAGACATAGAGGGACGCAATCCCTCTCATTTATCAGAAGCAGATAAAGAAAAGGTAATATTAGAAAAATGTTTTGTAAAAATATTGTTATTTATAATACTTAAAAATTTATTAATGCTTAAAAAACTTTCTAACAAATTTACAAAATTAAAATTAAAATATATTGCAATACACATTCGTCAAAATTAAATGTAAAAATATGTATTTTATTTTTAAATTATTATACCAATTTTAATAATATTTAAACTTAAAATTTTTCAATGAAAATTCATGTTTTTCTATTAAAATAATTTTTATTAATTTTATGTCAAATTACATTTTTATATTCTGTGATATACTCTTGAAATGACAGTTATCTGTTCATTTTATGAGATATTTATATTTCACAGGAAGAATATGATCGAAAACGTTTAATGAGAAGTAGTGTCACTGCTGAAGATGGCACACTTAGACCTGTGTATTCTGAAACAGAAGATGGTGATATATGGTGTCATATATGTAATATTGCTTTATTTGGAGCTCATAAATTACTAAATCATAATACATGTAATCGTCACAAAATGAAATTAAACGAATGGCCATATCCAGTTTTATTATGGTCCAAACGATCAGACATTGTGAAAACAGCTCCACCTGTACAATCAACTGCCATTGGTGATGGTCTGGCACCTGGAGAACCAGTACCACCTGGTATGGAAGATCAAATAACTAGAACAACTACGATCCAGATGAGTCTGGATCGACATAGAAGTTCTCCACTTGTTGGTCTAGAATATTTACTTGAACTGGTCGATAATGATTCTTGTGAACCAAGTTATACATGTGTTTTGTGTGATAAACGAGGTGATCCTCGCACTGTTATGGCTCACATTGCCAGTTATAATCACAGAATAACTTATCTAAATAGACATTTTCCAACAATATCGCGAGCAATTACGGAATTACCGCGTACACCTAATTATAAACGTGGAGCTAATGAAATATCTGTGTTAGTGGCTAAGAAGATTGAAGAACGATTTGGAAGATTACAACCTCAATTAGTAGACAAGAATCAATTTGAAAAGAATAAAATGCAGTATATCAAGAGGGTCTATCAGGATTATCATTTTAGGTAAGTCATGATTTTTCTTTCTTTCTTTTTTTTTTTTTTTTTTTTTTTTTTCACATTTTTCGCTTAACACAGTTGAGCGATATATGATGTGAGCACTTCAGTTCGCGATTTTACGAAAGTTTGTGAACGTGATTCAACAAAGTGCGCGCTAATGATCTTCATAATTTAATTTACTTTTCCTTAAAATCAATGGCTGTTTCCTACGTGCAGGGAAACGCCAGAGTTAACATTTATGGATGTTTACGATGTGCGATGGGTAACAAACTTTGAAGAGAAGATGGCAGAAATGACTGGTAATAGTAATTCAAAAAAAGGTGAGTATACGATAATTTATATTTCTAATATATATGTATTTGTGCTTCTGTAAGTATTCAATTATCGAATAATCTTGTATCAAGATTCTCAACCTACCGATGAGAAGCAAGACGATAAACATAAAAGTGAAGATAAGAAAACTGAAAAATCATCTCCGAAGAAAACAGATTCAAAATCAGATACTACTAAATCGTAAGTGAATAATTTATCTTCGAACATATAATTTCTCATATATTAAGAAATTTGATTGCATAGCAAGATTTAATATTTTTACTATTATCTAATTTTGTTCATTTAAATATATTTGATAAATAATATATGTATGGAAAAATATATGAATATGAATATAATCTTATTCCTCCCTCCATTAATTGTTCATTCAAGGTTAAATGTTGAATCGATTTTTTATCCTTTTTTTTCTAGGGGTTTCAAGATCCGTATTCTCACGAGGGATAAATTAAATATCCGCAAACCTTTAGATAAAGATGAAGAAAACATGAAAAAATCCCCCAAACGACCCTCTGACGAGACGAAATCTCTCTCGTCACTTTCGAGTATATCAAGTAGTCCGTCGCCATCGCGTTCGAGATCACGATCTCCTATTCGTAGTCGTAAGGCCAGTTCGGTAGATAAAAGTGGGAAGTATCGTAGTAAGTCGCGATATTCGCGAGATCGTACGCGTTCAAGAACTCGTTCGCGTTCACGTTCTCCAGAACCACTCAGAGAACGAGATAAATGGGATAAATATCGAGAGCAAATCAGGCGTGCTGAAGAAACGCTCGATCGTGCATTGAAGTTTCATGAGAAAAATCCAGAGAAGCATCCGTCTTATCCCGATGAATGGAAAAAATTCTGGAATAGACGGTACAAAGAATTGCAAGCTGAAGGCAAAGATCCAAGTAAACATGACTTTAAGCCGGAATGGATTGAATTTTGGAACAAAAGAATGCGTGAAATTCACAACGAACAGTTACAACAGAGAAAGGAAGAGATCAGGAAGCGATTGGAATTACCGGAAGATAAACCACCGGAAAAATGGATCCCATCGAACAGACGCGAGAGATCGCCAAAAAGAAGCCGTCATCGTGTGGAAAGCGATGACGAAGTAGAGTATGTTGGTACGAAAACGATCAAAACGGATTACTATGATCGTCATGAGATGAGAGAACGTGATTACGCGTATTCTTCGTACATGCGTGGAAGGGGTAGTATGTATAGGAGCAGTTATTATCCTCGTGGTATTCCACCCCGCACAAGACCGATACATTACGCAACACCGTATCCAGTAAAAGATAAATCTCCAAGTCCAATGCCGGATGAAGTATTGACCGAGGATTTAGAAGTGGTTGGTTTATTACGATTACTTACAGCACTCGAGGGCCAATTAGGCTCTCTTGGGCCGAAAATAGTATCTCTTCTTTCGAAAGCGTTAGCTGCAGAAAAAGCGAAACCTAATTCTGCCGAAGAGTTATTATACGATGAAGAAGTGAGTGTACTATTTGAAACGGTGAAAGAGAAATTAAAGGGTCAGCTGTTCGCAGGAATGATAGAAAAAATGGCGATAACGCCAACGAAAACTGCGATACAAAATATTGCTCAATTGTTGCATAAAGCGACGGAAAATAAAAAGAAAATGGAAGAAGAGAAGAAAAAACGGGAATTAGAAGCTGCTAGATCGACTAATTATTTATCTAGAACGGTTTATCCAAGACCAGTCGAGATAATTACACCTGCAATTAAATCCGAACCTGTTAGCGTGCCTGGTGTCGGAACTGTAGACAAAGTAGCCATAGCTCAACAAATAGCAGCTGCTTTAGTAGCACAAGGTAGATCCAATGTATCACAAGAAGAGTTAGAAACTCTTATTAATGCTGTTGTTGGAATGGCCGAAGCATCTAAAAATTCTGACAAACTAGTAACTACTGCAGATTTCGTTAAAGGATTATCAAGTGGTAATAATTCTCTTCCTCAGGCTACATCGGCTGTATCCACAACTTCGACAACGATAGATACAGTGGAACGTCAAACTTCCAGAATGGAGAGCCTATCGGATACAGATTTAAAATCGCTTTTACAAAACTTCAAAGATTTAAGTACTCAAGAACAACACGGGCTTATCAATTTCTTAAAAAAATTAGAAATAACTGATCCAGTTCGAGTAGAAAAATTAAGAGCATTCGTTAATTTAGGTACAACACCAATAACATCTACAGCGCCAAAATTAAAATCTCCAACGCCAGAAAAAGTGGAAATTACTGCTAAATCAAATAGAACTATTTCACCTTTCTCAATACGTAAAGGAACTCAAAATCTTATGGAGGAGGAAGATAAATGGAAGCCTAAAATAGATATGTTTGCAAATGATGACGAGGAAGAACAGCAAACTAAAAATGAGAATGAAGATAAACAGAAAACGAAGTTAGATCTATCAGACGACGATGACGATTATACATTTGAGGATATATATAAGGCAGCGGACAAAAATGTTAGCGAGAATGAGAAAGCGAAGAAAAAATCACGAGGATTTTCGAAATCATTGTCAAATTCGCCAAGATCATGGACGCGTTCTCATTCACGTTCGAGATCACGTTCTCCGGTAAGATCGAAAGAATTAACAAAAACCAATGATCCAAATGCAATTTTAAACGAAACCAAGCGATTAATAGCTAACATAATGGGTGATCTTCCAAATAAATATGTGCCAAAATCGCACCTGCCATTAACAAATGAAAATACCGAACAAAATATGGCGAAACCTGTAGAGCCAATATCTAATACGTCAACTGCTCCAGTTTCAAACTTTTATAATCAAGAATATGTTCAAAATAATCAACAATCTTGCTCCCGTCCACAAGGACCTCCTTTAAGTTACCCGAATATGTCCAATCAACAATTCCAGAATTATCCTTCTCAAGTATATAGTGGTAATCAGGGTTACATGGACAATAGTTATAATTACCAAGGTTACGGTGGTCTAGGAAATCAGGGTCAATACAGTGGACCGTCCATGACATCGAATCAATATCCGACTCAACAAAATTATGATGGATCAGCCTATGCTGGCCCAACTACAGGTCATTCTAATTATCCACAGCAACAACCACAACAACAGTACGGAAATTATGTGCAACAACAGCGTTTTTATTAAAATGACATTCAACTTAGGATCACTTAGTATATATGGAACTTTTACATAATTGTAAATTGATTTGTAATTGTTATTGGACTAGTTTTTACCTTAGACACTATCTCAGTGTCTAGTGGGAATGTTTAAATGTTACTAGTTCAAAAATCTTAATTAAGGTCTAGAAATGACCAGGATTCTATTGCGTTTCTAATTTAATCAAATTGTAAATACGTTTTAATATTCGTTATGTATCATTTCATTATTATGTTAAACGGAAGTATCCTGATCATTTCTATGAGGAAAGAAGAAAAAAAAAAAGTTGAAAATACGCTTATTTCATTGTCACAGGATTTCCCAATGAATTTTATATTGAATTTCATACAATTGTAGTTCTCCAACACGCATAAAAAATTTGTTTCCCTATCATTTTTATACGTTTATAATTACGCGTCTCGTTCTCTATGTTAACGAGACATTAAAATATATTAAAGGAATGTTGAAATTTTCTTTGAAGAAAGTGAAGTAGAAGAAAGTGAATGTGGATTTTTAATGATGGTGTGTTTAAAAAAATGATATCAACGGGACAAAAGTAAGTAAAAAGAAAAGAAACTTGAAACGAAAAAAGACAATTTTAATCTGAATTACAGTTTTATAATTCTGATTTTGATTTAATTTTATTAATTAGTATTATGTTTATAATTGTCATCACCTTTATAATTTAGCAGTTTCAGATACATGTGATAAAATCAAAGGAGTCGAAAGTAACAATGTTATTTTTACAAGCACTTTTAATGTTTAAAGAAATATATATATATATTTATAATAATAATAATAATAAATATATATATATAATAATAGCAAGAATAATTATGTGTAATTTTTCAATAAAAAAAAGTTGTAAAAGATCATTAGAACAAATAAGTAAACAATAACCTTAATTTGTAAATATTTTTAAGCGTGTAGTTTTTCATGTTTCCGTTGAACGATAAAGAAACATTTCCTTTTAATATTCAATAATAATATTAATATATTTACAAATTTAACTGTATAAAAAAAAAATTATATTTTTTCTAATATCTCGTTAATTTCCATACTAAATGAATACAAATTGAAACAGAAACAATTATGTGAAACATACACATTCCAGTCTTCGTGAACAAATAGGAATTTAACTTGACAATTATTTTATATTTTATTAATGCAAATAATGAAATAATCAATATACTAATACCATGTGACTGCACAATGCACATTGACTAGAGGATTATAGAGATTCCGGATATTTCGCGCTTATCGATACACATAGAATACCATGTGACGTATCACAACAAATTATATAATTATACATAATATATATTTATATATATATTATATATATATACTTATATATATTTATATATATATAATATATATATATAAATTAATCAAACAAAGCTCAAAATGCAATTCGTACAATATTTACACATTTTCTTTACAGATTTTTACTGGAACGTATTGAAAAATTTCCTACTTCGGTACAAGACCTCTCGTTTTTGGATAAACCGGTGCTGGAATTTGCGGTATTTTTCCAACGCTTTTAGGTCGTATTTTCGCGGATTGTAAGCGTGGCTTTGATCTAAGTTTTGCACTAGAAGCATCCACATCGATGTCACCTTCGTCTCGCAACGCTTCCTCAAGTACAGCTTGAATTGTAGGCGCGATTACGGGCCCTTGATAATCCAATGTTGTTCTAGCAGGCATATCTAAATCTAAATTCAATATATTTTCACCCGCATAACGACAACCTCTTCCCATGGCTAGCGCAATTCGTGCATATTCTGAAACGGGTCTACGGGCACCAGGAATTGATGTAGGTCTCTTAATCAAGTCTATACTGGATGGTTCTGGTTCTTTCACTATCCAGCAATCTTCCTCTTCATCGAGATGGATTCTAGATAGAATCTTATTCTTTTCTTCTTCGGGAATGAAATTTTCTATTATAAGATATTTCAATTTTAATTCTTTCATTAATTCATGCTGAGTTTGTTCCAAGTCTCTCCTATCTCTATTGAAATCATTAGTAACGTCTTCCAATTCTTGCTTTAAAACTTGCAATTTATTGAAACATTTTCTAAGCTTTCTTGATTTCACATCTACTTCCTGTTGCAAATTTGAATAAGTTTCTTTCACACCTAACATTGTGAGCTCTTCATCTTCAAGTTTTTGCTGCATTTCCACTTCTCTTTTCTTCCTTTCGGCTATTTCGGCCGCTTTCTGTTCTAATGCTCTCTGCTGTTCATTAGTATGGTCAATAATATTTTTTCCACCGCAAAGCATTTTACTTTCCAAATCTTTTATTCTCATTATAAGTGTTTCCGTCTCTTGTTTCTCAGCCTTCAACTGTTCTGCGATTAATTTTTTATCCGTTTCTATTTTATTATCTTCACCTCGACTGTCTTCCGTTTCAGATTCGGATTCTATGGTTTCATCCTCCTTCTTCCTCTTCGATTTCTTTTTCCGTTTTTGCACCATACCTTTTTGCGCCAATTTCTCTTTCAATCGGCCAATTTCTTCCTGATATTGTCTCAACAACGCATCTTTTGGATCTTCGTTTATTCTTGGCTTATTCTTAATATTTTTGGCTCGGTTCGCGTATCGCAACGTTGTCAACGTTTCCTCATAATTATAACTAGCTGGTCCAATGTTGGCAACCATGATAGTCTTCGAATTCCCGCCCAAAGAATCTTGCAGCAACCGCGTCAATTTGGAATCTCTATACGGCACGTGCGTCGTTTTACCGTCAACTAGAGCTGATATCACATTTCCTAACGCTGATAAGCTTAAGTTGATCTTACTCGCTTCTTTCAGTCTCTCTCCGGAGGATCCAGTTTTACTCTGCCTTTCGCTACCTGCCAAATCTACCAAATTTAGACGACCAACTCTGATTCCACCTGTATCCCCGATCGATCCCATTTCAATAGTGATTAAAAATATAGCGTGCGATCTCGAGCTGTGCTCATTCATATTTGTTGCACCTATAGTCCTATTCTGATTTCCAGTATTCATCAATTGTTGAATCTCGGCAGCGCTTTTGCATACGGAGGTGGACAGATCTTTAACGAACACACCAATGTCCGGTTTCTCTTTCAACTCAAATCTGAGACTCTGATCAGGTTGCAAGAGGTCGCGAATCTCTTCCTGATATATTTCAAGGTAACTGGCACGTACCAAATACTGCATATTCTCGGATCTGCCTATGTGGTTAAAAATATGCTCAAACGATCGTGGAATTACACCACGCCTCTCGTGATCAGTCTTCAGACCTTCCATTGTATACGTTTTCCCGGTGCCGGTTTGCCCATATGCAAAAATAGTTCCGTTGAAACCATCGAGAACCGAGGATACCAACGGTCTGACCGTTTCTTCGTAGAGATCTTGTTGACTGGAATTCCAGTCGTAGACCGCATCAAATGTAAAAACTTTCACATTATCGCTCGATGGATCATCTCGCGGATGACGTATCTCGACCACTCCTCTCGATGGGAATACATCAACCACACGCATATAGCCACGGGCCAGTTCCTTCTCGTCCATCGGTCTGCAACGCACGACCACCTGAACGCATTGGGTCACAACATCCGCTGAACCACTCGACTTCATACTCTTCTTTTTCCAGGTTTTTAACTGATTATCCGACTTATCCATGTCGACGGCCAATGCAACTTTTACCTACGTAATGAGAGAAATGTAATGATGAGCCGATACTTAGGATTTTCCGACGTACCGATTTACAAAATTAATAATTCCTCTAATTATCTTATAAAACTGGAAAATTATATCGCAAAAGAAAGTAATCATTGATTTTGTAAAGAAAATAATCAATCTCGTATATATATGAATAAATAAAGGATTTATGAAACAAAATATGGTATCTGATTTATTTATAAACTCTTTTTTTAAACTCTATAATCAAAATTTTATTTAATTATAAAGAAGAAAAAAGTTATGATAAATTAATTTTTTTTATTTTAATCTGCTGTTAATAAAATAATAAAATAATATAGCGATGAAGAAAAATAAAATTTAAAACATAATGAATGTAAGATATGTGATTTTTAAATCACATGATATTATAGAAATAAATTGATTCTAAATTTAATTCTTTTCAATAATTGTTATCCATTAATGGAGAAGTGACGAATGAAACGCCGGTTGACATAACTTTTTATATTTAAACAACTTTTAATGCATAAGAAACTGTGTAAGTTTTATTACATGGTCATTGATTAATCTATACATTTGTCAATAATTTTAATAATTATTTCAGAAACACTGGTAACTAATAATGACAAATATTGATTAATTTGTTCATTGTTAATTATTAGATAAATAAAAAAATAAATAATCAAAAAGAATAATTCTTTTTCTAAAAAATGCGAAATGATCTTTTAAATATTTAACAAAAAGCTTTCTTGATTTTTCATTTTAAATATTTTTGTATTAAATATTAAATATTTCGATTATGTTCTGTCAATTTTAATGGAAGAAAAAAACGAAAGTTCAACACGTACACCTTAACCAAACATTATATGACACATTCTAAATATCATGGAATATTTTTTTTTATAATATACTTACCTTTTCAAATTTTTAAATACGATGAATATACGCAAAATAAGAAACGTTACTATAAAAGAACAATGATTTTTCGTTGTATCCGCATGTTACCCTCGTCTGCAAAGTATTGATCCATTGTTTGCTTTCTAGGATTTATACTAATAACGCGCGTTGTTTTTATTTCCACTTGTTTGAACGTTCCAAATTGCGAATCGCTATGAATCTTCACTTCAGTTACAGTTCGATGCTCAAGTAATCATTAAAACCATGTACAACACATTGCAATAAAATTCAGAAACAACTGCATCACATTTTGACAGCAAAAAGCCATTATAGTCAAGCGTGCGCAATGAAGTTCCCTCATTCGTTTCCACGGACTTACTGAATCGATCTCTCGCCTGACCATTGAATACATTTCTTGAGATAGTTATGTTGAACTTGACAATTTATAGTAAGAAATTTACTTTATCGATAAATTATACTTTTAATTTTTATTTCATTTAAAAAAAATTAAAAAAGATTTAATTTACATTAAAAAAATTAATTGATTTAATTCGTATGTATATGATATTAATTTGTATTATCTAATTTTTTGTTTAATTATAACATGTAAATAAAATTATATATATCTTTCTATATATTTTTTTTAAAGCAAATATTAATTTATTTTTTTAAAATAAAAATTTTAATCTTTTTTAAAATTTTTAGTATATTCTATAAAAATAAATTGTTATACATACATATATATATATATATACAATAATAAAAAATCATTTTTTTTCCAATTATAACGAATATTTGATTAAGGAAATGACGTATATTATATATATTTCTTGAATAGAGTTTCGTGGCATGCAATGCAAGTCACATCTTCGAAAGAGTGTTGTGATAGTGTTATTTCATACAAACATTGCTATATTTAATTAATAAGTGAAATCAATGTTGAAAAACTGGAACTATTTTATATAAATTGATAGTGAAGTTAGTTTAATACATTAAATCGATAAATAAAGATTTTGTATATAAAATTATTATAATAAAAGTTTTGTCAAATATATATTTTACCGTAAAATTATACAATTTCATACAATTCATTTAAAATTAATTCACACAATAAATTATTTAAATTATTTACAGTTAATATAAAATACTATATTAATACTATAATACTATATAAATACTATATTATTTATGTATATTATTTACTAATTTATTATATATTATATTACTATTTTATTACTATTTTTCGAACAAAATAAATAGGATTACGTTTCATTAAGTTATATATATATATAATATATATATATATTTATTTATCCTATATATTTATACTTATATATATAAATAATATTATATATATATATATATATATATATATATATATATATATATTTATATTTATATGTGTATATATTTTATAAAATTTATCATTTTAAAGTAGCAATAATTTATTATTGTTTTTGTTTCAGACAAAATGAAATTGTGGTTAGTTGTACTTCATATCGTTTTAGTTGCAACCAATATATGGGTCACAGCACATTTTCATGAGGAACTTCCTGAAGATAATGAATTTGCTGAGTTTGAAGATTTTGAAGAAGAAAAAACAAGTCAAACAATCAATGATCGTAATATAGAACATCTTCAAGAATCAAATAATAACCAAGATTTTGAAGAAGATGATGTTTTAATTGTTGATGGTGATAGTGAATTTGATCATTTTCAAGATGAAGAAGAATTTGAAGGATTAGATGCAGCTGGAGGAAATGCAGGACCAAAAAATGATGAACCATCTACTTTAACAATTACAAAAATACCACTTCATTTACGTGCAAGATGGGATAGTTTTTATTTAGAAATATTAACAATCATTGGACTATTAGTATATTTCATTAATTATATAGCAGGACGTTCCAAAAATGCCCATATAGCAGAATTATGGCTCATAGAGCATAAACAGCTTTTACTAGACAATTTTTCTCTTGTTGGTGATACAGGAAAATCAAATGAAGATACATCTGAAAATGGTTTAGTAAAAGAAAGTCAATCTCATTATAGTTTATATTGTTCAGGAAGAATTGGATGTGATTCTATGTTAATTGAATTGAAATTAATTAAAAGACAAGATTTAGTTGCAGTATTAGCACAGCTTGTACGGCCTCAAAACGATCAAGCCCATATACGTGTAGAATTAGCAAAAGAGGAAACAGATAATTTTGTATTAGCAATTGCTACAAAAAAAACTGCTATGCATTTAGTACGTGATATGGCTGATATTAGTGTTTATTGTCCAGAAAAGAGACCAGGAGAAAAATTTGGTCTTCCATCAGGTTTCTATGTAATGTCTGAAATTGCTGAAGCAGCATCAGCTATTTTAGATACAAGAGTTTTACAAGCATTTTCAAAATTTGCACCATATATAGATTATATACATATTAGTGATCAATTTAGTGGTCCTAAACAACAAGAGTAAGTGATAACAAATACATTTTATTTAAATATCTTTTTTTATTTTTATGATTTAATATACTTTATTTTCATTTTTATTTAAGAGATACAACTCAATTAACAATGCCTGAAGTAAAAAGAGTTTTACTTGTTGGACTAAACATAACTATTAAAGGACGGACTACTAATGCGGAAGGTCAAGAAAAACTAAAACTTCTTTTACAATTAACATTTTACTTATTAGATAAATTACGTCGTTTTAAATTATCTAAAGAGGTTTGCTCATATTTTATTTCTTTTTAAATTATATTATCTTAATATATGATGTTATTTTATATTGAACTTTCATTTTATTTAGGGTAAAAGTAAAGCGGATAAAAATAGATTAAGAGTAGAAGAAGCATTCTTAAAAATAACTCATGCAGCTAGAGCTGAAGCAGCAGCACAGCGTAGAGAAGAACGTCGTAGAGCTGAAAAAGAGCGTATATTACAAGAAGAAGATCCTGATAAACAAAGAAAATGGGAAGAAAAAGAACAACGAAGACTCGCTAAAAAACGAGCACCCAGAATGAAACAACTTAAGGTTAAAGCATTATGACCAAATAAAATTAATTATAGAGAATTTGTTGAAATTTCTGAAGAGCTATAAGTTGCTCAATTGAACTGCCTATTTAGTTTAACTCGTATAGTGAAATTATTTCATTCATCTTTACATATTTTTGAATTATAAAATTTTCAATAAATGATTTTTAATTATAAAAATTATAGGTAGATATTGCACTTAAAATTGATAATTACTTATATATTTTTTTGTTCTTAATTTGTGATATGTAATGTAATATATATCTTCATTTTGTTTTCATATTGAAAGTATATCATTACTGTTATGTATTTATTTTATGTCATAATTATTGTAACTTAAATAAGTTATAAACTGGACATAAAATCTTAGAAAGATTTCTTTTGATTTGATAAAAATAGAACAATATATTATTAATATATTAAAATATATTAATTTATAATTTTAATATTATTTATTACATAATTTTTTTTTAAATTCATCTTTTTATGTCATGATTTTTTAACTAAATATGTACACAATAACCCATAACATATAAAACAATTCTGTTGTATATATATTATTTTAATTATAAATCGTATATCAGGATATATAATCATATATTTAAAATATATACTTTTTATTAATTAAGTTCCATTATTATAATATGCAGGGCAATATATGTACAAGATGAAATTATATATTTCTTTAAACTATCTTTAAAACTATTAGAAATAAAAAAAAATCTCATTTTAGTCTTCTAATAATTTTAAAGATCTTTTAAACTCTAATTGTATGAAACATGCAAAATTAAAATGAAATGGAAGAAATGAGAATACAGGAATATAAGTTAATGAAACAAAAATATTAAGAATAGAAGAATAAAATAAATTCATGTAAAATTTATACTTATTTATATATTAATTCATATATCATATATAATATCAATTGAATGGAATATTTAAATAAGTTATATATTAATAATTACTATTTAAATAAATTGTGTTTTTAATGAATATAGAAAAATATAAACTCATTTTAAATTTTAAATTAATTTTAAATTGCTTAAATATATATAAATATTATTTTGAAAATATTTCTTCAACTAATTTTTTAATATTATATTTATACAATTCAAAATTTAAAAAAAATAATGTACAACATTGCAGCAATTCATATTATAAGAAAGAATATTGTTATTGAATTTTAAAAATATAAAATTATAGAAAAATAAAAAATTTAGATTTTTAAGGAAATAATATGAGCATAAATTTATTATAGTATTTATTATATATACAAATAAATATTTCTTTAAAGATAAAATAAATTTCTCATTAAAAATACATAATAAAAGATAATCTTTAAAATAATTTATCACAACCAGTTTGCATTGAAATTGTAAATTTCAAATATTTATCTTGTATATAAGTATTCAAGTACAAAATATTTCGCATAAATTATTGTAAATCAAAAATTTTCTTATTACTATCAATAACTGTCTTACAAAATAAAAAATTGTTATCAGATATAAAATCAGCTATAATGATATTTAAACCACCACGACCAGGTCGCTTATGATTTATCCAAAGAAGAATTGCTTTTTGACATAATGGTACTAAATCTCTCTGTAATGTTCCGCATAAATGTTTCAATATATATGAAATATCAGGAGTTAAAAGACATTGTGATATAAAACCGATTTGCAATGGCCGCGCTTTCAATTTTATATCTAAAAAATCTATAAGTTCGTTAACACGAACAGTATTAGGCCATGGAGTGCGCCACAAACAACTTGGCCATAAATTTGAATAATTTTGTGCAAATACATTTCTATAAATAACGATAACTTGATATTTTTCTAGATTAAGCCAATTTAATGTTATATGATCAAATATAGAAGCTACGGGACACAATTTCGTCTGAAATATTCGGAAAATTGTTTCAACAAGATGAGAATGATCCATTTCTGAGAACGAATAGAAATGCTGAAAATCTAAGATTACAATTTCATTATTATGGAAAGATAGCCATTCTGCTATTTCTTGTAATGGTTGATATATTTTCGATCCGTATAAACCATGAACAAAATAAATATTTGCATCTGTTGGCTTCGTTGCCACACGTAAATCTAGATATCGTATTCCACTATTGAGTTGATCCTTGATATTTTCATGTTGTGTAATAGACCAATTAAAAATAATGGGTTTTGAGACAAATGAACAATAACGACCAAGAGCTCTGATATATTTTGGTTCATCGGGTCCCACATCATTATGTCGCTTTATGGTATAAGTCATCGTATTATGAGAACCTATTAAGAATTATCAATCATGTTAACTAAATTTATTACTTTGAGGTCAATTTAATCATAGAATATAATTTTAAAACTTATTTTATTTTATATAAATTATTTATTAGTATTATTTATTAGTATATAATCAATTTTAATTAATTCTTCTGATTTAATAAAACTAAAAAAATTTTTTTAATTTAAATGAATATAGATTTTAGTTTAAGATATGATTTTCATAAAATAAGAAAATATTTTGAAACTTACCGGGTATTGCCAAATGTATTATGGGAAGATTTTTCAAAGTTTCCGGCAGTTGAGTCATCCAGTATTCTAGTTCTTTGTTTAAAATAATATTGTTTCGTTTTGATCTATGTAAAACATTGTCAGTGTCTTTCATTTCGTATTCCATATTATTTAATTTTTAGTGTTGGTTACGTAGTGATTTTTTTTTTAATGAATTTATATAATGAAGAAATAGAAAATGTAGGTGTATATCACCTACAATCAAATGACGCGTCAGTCGATGTTCTCCATCCTTTATAGATTTTTTCAAATTAACGTTCCCACGGTGATATATTAATCACCTTGCACCTTCTTCCGACACAGAAATGAACGATACAGATTTATAAAACTTAACCTCATGGTCACTTGATTACTATCCTATCCCTCTTTCTTACAATAAGGAAGTTAACGAGTTGCACGAGTTTATTACAATATGGTATTGGTAATATGATTTGGTAACATTCTTATATTTACATATATCGTTATATTTATTTATTTAATGAAATAATTTGCAAATTATTTACTTCACGTAAAATTTATATTGAAATTACAACATATATATTTATTTATTTATTATAACATAGTTTTATGAATAAAATTGTAAGATGATTTTTTTCATTAAAAATAAAAATAAAATAAAATAAAGTATAAAACATTTAATAACTTTAAATAGTGAAATTTTATTATAATTTTATTGAAAATTTTTAAATGATAATTTTAAATGATAAACTAGAAAAATAGAATAGAAAATAAAATAGATAATTTTTCTAACAATAGAATTATTATTATAATTTAATAATTAGAAATTAAAATTAAATTTTTAAATTGGAATAATTCTTATTATATCGATGTAATAAAAGTTTTTAATTTTTTATATATTTTATGTATTTATAATATATTTTATAATACGTATCTTACATTATATTGAATAAAAGTATAATGACTTTGTTTTATTATAGAATAATTATTAAATTAAATAGAGCAATAATTATTAAATTAAAGATAAAAAATATAAATGAAAAGATGAGAAAAATAGTTATCAATGAAATTTAATCAATATCATTCACAATATTCTTTGTCACATATATTATATATTTTATTTATTACTCTTATAATCTACAGATCATTTAATTCATAATAAATTTTGTGTTCAAATATAAAAAATGAAGTTTAAAAGTTTAATAAAAAAAAATTAGCTAATTTCAAAAATAAATAACTGTTAAAACAAATTTTACTTGTAACAAAGTTAATATATACGAGTCATATAATTTATTCAATTCAATTTTTAAAATATGATTTTTATAAAAATCATTTTTATTTAAAGAAACATTAATAAATAATTATCTTTTTTTTCTTGTATTTTTGATATATACATATATATATATATATTATTTGGCATTTGTTATTTATAGATTTTTTATTGTTATTTATAACAAGATATATATATATATATAATTAAATATATAATATATATTTATATATATAATATTATATATATATTATATATATAATATAATAATAGTAAAAATAATAAAACAAGAAAGTCCATTTGTATATTTATAATTAACCATTTCATATTATGCTATCTAGATTTCTTCAATTAAAAATTAATATTATAATAAAATATATTATATCATGAAACACATATACAAAATATAACTCTTATCAATATAGTTGATTCTGATAATTCAATAAAAAATATAAATTTTTTTGAAATATTTTTCATTGAATTATTGGAATCAATTTAAATTTTTCAAAATCTCATCAGTTTAAAATCTCTTCATTATTTTTTATTTTTGTAAATTTTAAATATATGCCTCCTTTTGGTGTTAATAAGAAAGCAGCTGGATTAATTTCATATGGAATCATAGTTTTATCGCAAACTTCAACTTTATAATTCCAAAGTATTGTTATCAAACCAATTTTGGATTGGTAAACTGCAAATCGTGCTCCTGAAATACATATTAAAAATATTATTGAATATGATAAAATTGAAATTTTTATCACAATCTTTCTTAAACTTTTAAAATATAAAAAAAAATTATAGATAAATATACCAATACAATTTCTGGGTCCATCACCAAAAGGTAAATAGTGCATTGGATGTCGTGTTGCAATGGCATCATCATTAAATCTTTCAGGAATAAAAGCATCAGGATTTGGATAAATCTTAGGATCATGATGAATTGCATATAATGGTATCCATACAAAACTCTCTTCTGGTATAGAAACTTTTGTATTGTTAAAAGTATAATTAGTTATTGACTTTCTTAATATAAGTGGTCCAGGTGGATATTTTCTTAATGTTTCTATAAAAAAGAAATTTTTGACTTAAATAATAACAATGATCAATAGTAGTTAACAATTACTATTACAATCAATTAGCAATAATATAATATAATATAATATAATATTCAAAATTTTTAAACAAACTATGTGATTTATTCTTTTTTTTGAGAAATGAAAAATATGAAAAATCTTTATAAAATACAATTGAGAAAGAAGATTTCATTTGTAAGATTGCTGATATAATAAGAAATGTTAGTTGAGTTTAAAAATTCAAAGAATATATGCGATCGATTTTATATTTTTTTGATATTTTTGATATTGACTGATATTGTAACGTAAAATTATATAAAATTATAGATAATATAAAATATAGATGATATAAATACAAAATATAGTAAATAAATCATTCCAGCATACAACAAACAACAAACGAATTCAATAATTCGTAATACTATATATATATATATATAAAATATACGTACGTAATATAAATACTATATATATATAATAGCTATTATACGCACCACGAAATACTAAATCCAGATATATCATATTTTTTATATACTCGTATTTCAATTCATTATGTTTATTGAAATATTCTTTAATCTCTTGCCGTAACTTATTTTGAACTTCAGGATTTAAAGCTAACTCATAAAGTGCGTTGCTTATAGCTGACGAAGAAGTTTCAAATCCAGCAATAAAGAAAACGAATGCTTGTGCCGTTAATAAAGTATCCGTTAATTCTATAAATTACAATTAAAAAAAAAAAATAAAGAAATGTGAGAAATGATTTTATTTTTACAAAAATTGATTCGCTATATAATTTTAATTATTAATTGATAAATTATTGTGTAAAGAGATATTTTTAATAAATCTTTAAAATTTTATTATTATTATTATATATTTTATTTTTATTGTTATTATTTATATATTGTTTAATTATTTAATCTTTATATCATTATATATTTTTAATTGATACTTACTAATATTTTCTAATTTGTCTGGATGTTTTTTAAGTTCTATAAGCATATTGACAAAATCAGGCCTCACAATGTTGTTTTCCTGTCTGTATTTCATTGTACTTACGATAATATTCGTGAGGAATTTTGTAACTTCCATTGGTGGTAATACGAAACCAAGTAAATTATAAATTCGTGGGAAAATTTGTCTAAATCGAAATCTTAAGATTTGCCCAAATGAATTGGAAAATACTTTTCTACCTATTCGACGAAATTCGCTTTCTTCATCAGACAGTGCATTCATTTCGATACCAAAGGCACAGCTACCTATTACATCTGTTGTATATTTAGCTGTTAATTCACGACATTCTATAAACTCTTCTCTTAATACCAGTTTATCCAGATATTGTTCCAAATGTTTTGCACAGTCTAATATTAAGGGAAACATTTCTTTCAATTTGCCAGATGTGAATACTGGCGAAAGTCTTGTTCTTAATGGACGCCATCTTTCTACCTCCAAATTGAAGAGATGTGGAGATAATGGTTCTGCCTATAATTATTTTAAAAATCAATAAATAGAAATATAATTTTATTGTTACAATTCAATATATTTGAGCATGATTTAAACTTAAAATTTAATTTTTTTAAAATATTATAATTTATTTATAATTTAATATATGCATCTACTTACATTTTATACGTATATCTGAAATAATTTAATACTGATTTAATAATAATAATTTAATAATAATTTACCTTTTCATGAATAGGAATTCCGCGGTTGGCAAACTTAGAAAAATCCCTTATTAAAACATCTTTTATAAGATCTGGATCTTGAATAATGAGTATAGGTGTTTTTCTAGTGAATATTCCAATCATAGGTTCATGTTTGTATTCCTCACAGAGTTTTTTTAAATAGTGGCACATAGACGTCTTCAAAAGCATTACATTTTTTATATTACCGAATATTGGTATCGGCTTTGGTCCAGGTACTCCACGAACTTTCCAAAAATCGAACGTTGAAGTAAAATAATAATAAATTGCCAGAAATAATAAGATAATTCCAAAAATAATTTCTAAACTTGGCATTCTTGTTTTATAGTTAATTTAATGAAGAAATAATGGATATAATTAAATTTTCTGCAAAATATTATTATTATTATTTCAATTTCCGTAATAATTAAAGTATTTTAAATATATAATAATAATATTATCATGAAAATTAGAATATATTAATAATGTATTTTTTTTACAATGTTTTTGCGTTAAAAATAATTTTTAACCAGAAATGAAAATAAAAAAGATAAATGAAATAGTGTTAATTAAAATATTATTTAATTTGAAACGAAAGATTTTTTATATGTAGAAATTTATTATTATAAAATTTTTGAACAAAAATCGAATTTTTTAGGCATAAAAAAATATATTGTCTCTTATTAATAGAAGTTTATTTATTAAACTAAATGAAATAAATGATGAATAAAATTGATGAGTGAGAAACAAAATATTTATTAAGAATTTAATTATAAAAAATAAAGTGGATAGATTTCTTTATTTTAAAAACAATGGATAAGTATTTTTCATATTGTTCAGGTATTTTATAATGCCCAATTATTGTTTATTTAATTGAAGGAATTTTTTATATATAAATAATAATAATTTATTCAATTGATAATTTATTCAATATGATATTTAAAATAATGATAAATCATTTGGATCTTTAAATCAATTATCATATTATTTATTATTTTTAATTACGATTTATTACATAATAAATTAAATTAATTTTTGACTGATAATACAATTCAGAAGGATAATATCTTTAATAACAGAATGCATATAATATTTCTTTTATTTTCATTTTATTTATTTTTATTGTATTTATATACTTTTAATCTGTCTTTGAATGATATATAATTATATTTATTATTTATAAAACAATATATTATACATATGTATGCATTATGTTTTATTATTAATTAAGTTCTAATAATTAAATTAATAATTCAGCAATTTTAATTGTTAATTTATTTAATGATTAATTATGACTTAATATACGGAAATTATAATTATAATACATTTTTATTTACAATAGATATTCTTTTTTTAAAAATAATATTTTTTTTCTTTTATTTCGAAAATATATTAATGAAACTTAAATTATCATTTTTAATATAGATATAAAATATTTAAATTTTATCAATTAATTTATTTAATCAAATAAAATAAAATAATAAATGAGAACAAATTATTATGTTATATGCATTTGATATTAAATGTATTTAATAGGTTAACGTGTATCATTTTTGCATTGTTATTTTAAAATTATATATAAAGATACTTAATGATAACTATTTATGATGAATGATGATAATGAATCACTGTACACATAATATGAAATATTTTTTTATATAAAATATATGACACAAACAAAAGCTTACAGTTTTGACACGAAATAAAAACTCAATGTATGACGCAGTTTTCAATGTACTGCAGTGAAAATGCAGAAAAATGATATCTGCAAGATAAAACAGCAAAATGTATAATATATATATATAAAATATCATAATATCATAATACATGTTATTAGAATGTTAATTATATAATAAAACGATTAAATAATAAATTAAGAATTTATTTGATTTAAGTAAATATGTAATTTTTATAATAAGAGCAATTAAAAATTATTTGATTATTAATTATATAATTATTAATTATATAAATCAATTAAATAAAAAAATTGTACAGTTTTATTTTTTTTGTACAATTGATTAATAAAAAAAATCTTACCATTAAAATACATAAGTAATTTAACTATGATATAATGATAGATTTGATTCAATGTGCAACTTCATAGATGTCGCTCTTATAAAGAAATATATCATAATAATACAAGAAAATAAAAATAAATCTATATTTACATAGTACGAAGCCAACTATATAAGGTTATAGTTAATATTAATTTTACTCATTTTTAAAGATTGTATTTTAAATATAATACATTTCTTTATTGACATAATAATAATATTATAAATAATAATATTAGTATAAATAAGAATATTAAAAATATTATTTAAAAATTTTTTTAAAAAGTATTTTTATTTATAACAAATAAAATTTCATGTAATAATTTCTTTTTATGACTTTAATATTATTTTATATAAAACAAAATGTATAATTCATATCATGTTATATCACATTCATCATGATATATAAATATATACTTACGTATAACTTATATATACTTATACATGTATTTAAAAATTCTCAAATGCTAAACATGATTTAATAAAATTTTATTATAAAATGATATATTAAAATGATATTTTTTTAATATAAATTTTTACATTATATATTTTATAATTTATAAAATTAAAAATAAAAAAATTAATTAAAAAAAATGTATAACTATAATAAAAGATAATTATTTTTTTGAAATAATGAAAAATAATTTTTGTAGAAGTTTATTTATTGAAAATTATCAATATTTTAGATTAATAAATATTATTTTATATTTATAATTAAAATTATAGAAATAATAGTAATAATAATATAGAATATTTTATAAAAATATATTTCATATTAAAAAATACATGTATAAAATGAACATATAAAAAATTGAATATATATATATATAAAAATCTAAAAAATATTTAAGTTTTCAAGTTATATTTATTTTTTTTTGTTAATTATTTTGTACTTTTTCATAATCAGTTATTTTTTTCTATTTTCAAGAAAATTCCATCTTTAGGGGCCAATGTAAATGAATTTATCTTCTTTATATAAGGAATCATTGTCTTTTCGCATACATTTACTTTGAAATTTTTTAGCATTTTTATCAGTCCAACTTTTGTTTGATAAACACCAAATCGTATTCCTGAAACAATAATTTAATCATTGATTATCATTAATATATAAAAATATAAAACAAGTAAATGTTAAAAATTTTAATAATCGTAAGATACAAATTATCATTATCATCTAAAAAACATTTTAGTATTTTTTCTTTGAATTACCAATGCATTTCCTTGGTCCATCACCAAATGGTAAATAGGTCATTGGATGCCTTGCAGCTACTGCATCCTCGTTAAATCTTTCAGGATCAAATACGTCTGGATTTTCATAAAATTTTGGATCTGTTTGAATTGAATACACAGGAATAATTACAGAAGTACCAGCAGGTATAGATACTTTTGTACCTTTGAAGGTATAATTAGAGTTGCATTTTCGCTTTAAAAACACCCCTGGTGGATATTTTCTAAGTGTTTCTATTTAAAAAGACAGATAAATATAATTTTATTTTAAAGTAATAATTATCTTATTTAAAATAATATAATTTTAAATTATAATCTTTACACATATTTCAATATGATAATTTATACATAATAATAAATTATTGGTTTTCTAATTATTTGCAAAAATATATATAAAAATATATATATAATAGAATATTAATAATAATGTATAAAAAATTTTACATTTTTTATACATTTTGTTAAAATAAGTTTAAAAAATATACCTTTAAATACTTTGTCCAAATATTTCATTTTCTTAACTTCTTCGTATGTGAAATTATTATTAGCATAGAATTCTTTTATTTCTTTTCGTAATTTATCTTGTATGTTAGGATTTAGAGCCATTTCATAAAGAGCATGTGCCATTGTTGTTGATGATGTTTCAAATCCAGCAGCAAAGAAAACAAAAGCTTGTGCAGCAAGTAAATTATCTGTTATTTCTGTAAAATTTTATTAAAAAATAGTATTTTAATAATACATTAATATAATATTTTATTAATTATTTATAAAACATTAGACAAAAAATTTATAAATTTAAAATTCTATTTCAAATTTTATTTCATCATTATACATCTTTAAATTCTATTTATGAAATAATCATAAACTACAACTTTATTTATGCTTTTATTATGCTTTTTGAAAGAATTAAAATTACAAATTATTTTACTTACTAATATTCTGCAATTTTTCCGGATGTTTTTTCAATTCCATTAATAAATTTACAAAATCTGCTTTTACCACATTATTTTCTTCCCTATATTTAATCATTTCTGAAATAAATTTTGTCACAAATTTGCTTGTTTCTGAATATGGTATTACAAAACCAAGTAAATTATAGAACCGTGGAAAAAATTGTCGAAGAAAAGATCTTAGAATGTTTTTATCTAAATCAAAAATTCTTTTTCCTATTCTGCGGAATTCACTACGTTCATCTGATAACGCGTTCATGTTGATTCCAAATGCGCAACTTCCAATAACATCTGTGGTGTATCTCGCTGATATTTCAAAACAATCCACAGGTCCTCCTCTTTTCACAGCATCCTCTAAACATTGCTCCAAACGTTCGGCGCATTTCAATATCAAGGGGAACATTTCTTTCAATTTACCAGAAGTAAATACCGGTGATAATTTTATTCTTAATGGTCGCCATCGTGTAACATCCATATTAAAGAGATTTGCATTCAATGGGTCAGCCTATAGTTAAAAAATTAAATCGAAACACTTTATTTTAAGAAGATTATTTTAAGAGGATTTTCTAAAAAAATTAATAAAATTTTGAACTTTCTATATTTTGAAATGTTAAAAAAAAATTTATATATATATATATATAAAAGAAAAATAAATACATACCCGTTCAGAAATTTTGAATCCTCGTTCGTCAAACGTAGAGAAATCTTTAATTAAAACATCTTTGATGAGATCTAAATCACGCAAAATGAGATTAGGCGATCCACCGAAGAATATCCCGAACATTGCTTCATTTTCGTATTTCTTATATAATTCCGCTATAAAATTGCTTATTTCAATTTTTTTTAATACGACATCCTTGGTATTTCCAAAAAATGGTATCGGTTTAGGTGCAACTACATTGCGATTTTTCCAGAAATCAAAATTTGATGTAAGATAATAATATAAAGCTAGAAAACTCGCGACGAATGCAATTAATATTTGAAAATAATCGAACATGTCAATTCACTATTATTAGTTATACACATCTGACTTAGAAACTATCCTTCGATCGACTGACATTGTAGAATAGTATACAATTTAGATTTTGAAAAGTTATCTCATTATCCTCAATGTTATCATATATTTGTTATCATATATAAATATTTATTTATGTTTAGTAATTTAATATTTACTTGTGTGTATATATTAAATATATTACACATTATATTAAATATTTATATGTTTATCTTTATATTCGATTTTTTGTGGATCGATCGTTGTGGAAATATGATGAAATTGAAATAATAATTATTGAAATAGGTTTCTTGAAAACTTATTAAAAAAAAAAAAAAATGATAATACTTTAATTTACTTATGTTTTTATAATTTAATATATATATTTTGATTTTTTCGTTATCGTTAGAGTAATCGTTATTTCTTCGATTCTCTTCGTTAGAATTATTTGTCAAAATGTATAAAATTATTTTTAAAATTTATAAAAATTTATAAAAACATATACATCTTTTAAGGAAATTAAATTTGAGTTATTTTTCTTTAAAAAAACGTTTTAAATTTATTAATTTTGCATTTAAATAAATACTATAATAATTTTAATCTTATTTATAAATTAATTTAGAAATCACGATTCTTTTACGATTATTTTTTTTATCAATATACAAATATTATTTATAAACATTTCATTTATCAATCATTTGATAAATGAAATTTATCGATGTGATAAATATTTATTTATTTATATTTTTAGACATTTCACATTTTGTATATATTAATCTACATCTTATTTTTACAATTAATTTCTAAATTTTCTTATCGATCAATTAAATTCTATTTGAAATATTATGTGAATGGTTTCGAAAATACTTATTTTATAGAATATTTACTTTATTAATATTTATATTTATTTCTAGATTTGATCCTTCAAAGATTATTTTGTGAACATATTAATATTTTATATAATTCTAAAAATATTTTATTTTTTTTTAATATGTTAAGTAGTATTAATCTAATCTCTAAAATTAATAATTCCTAATTATACATTATATATTATATATATATATATATTTTATTTTGTAAAATTATTTTTAATTTACGCTTAAGTAGTACTATTTTATTATAAATTTTTAATATTTTATAAAATTCTGATTAGCATTTAATCAGTTCAATTATTTTTGTTTCATAAAAATATAAATAAAATTTTTATATAATAAGATTAATTTTCATTTTCTTTCTTTCATTATTTTTCTCTCTTTCATTCACTCATTTGCTCTCCCTCTCTCTTCCATTTTATCTCATTCTTTTTCTTTATCTTTTCCTCGTAAGAATATTTTTAATTATATATATTTAATTATATAATAATAACAAATATTCATTTTGATGAATGAACATAATCTTGAATATTATTTTGAATATAGTTTTATTATAATTAATGTTGAAATTTTTTACTAAAATTATTTTTCTCACCATAATTTTCACAAGAAAAATAAAATCAAAATCCAATTATATAATTTTTTATATTTTAATATATTTTATTTAAAATATTTTGCAATAAATATATGTTTGTTGACGATATTATCAAATAAAAATATAAATCAAGGATTAAAGATTTAATATTTTCGTCGGAAATTAAATATTAACATAATAATAGATATAATTGTTAATTATCTTATAATAAATATTTTCAATATAAATATATTTATATTTGAGATTATTTAATATAATTAAATATTTTTTTAATCCTAAGATATTTTTTGAATAATTTATACTCATAAATAATTGTTGAATAATTTCATCTATATATTCATATATCAATTTTTTATTATATTTAATATTTTCATAATTTCATAAAATTTATATTTAAAATATATGTATAATATTGTGTATAATAGCATAAAATAAAATATTGTTAAAATCGTAATAATATAAATAGTATAAAAAAATTTTATACTAATAAATTTATATTGAAAAACATTTATTTCAATTTTAAATCTTTTAATCATTTATATTAATGATACAAATTATTTTACAAATATTTGTAATATGATTAACATATATTAATTATGTATGCTTATTACATTATAATATATTTAACATAGTTATGAAAATGAATGATAGTAGATAATAAATAAAAATATTTTGAATTTTGCAATGGAAAATGAATCTTATTTATAAAAGTTTTTACATAAGAGGAACATTTTACATAAATTTCTAATTGATCTTATATTTGAATATAAGAAAACTTAAAAAATTTATATAAAAAATTATTAATAATAATTAAATTCACTTAATATCATTTAATAAAAATCTACTATTTAAAGTTAGTTTTTCCTTTCTAATTCTTAATAATAAAACTAATTATACTAATTAATTATACTAATAAAGATATATTAATTATTATTATCCTATTATTTTGTTTTCCTTTGATTAAAATTAATTATCTACGTCCTCGTAAATATATATTTTATTTAATTTAATAAATTCCTGAAAATTTTTGAATGCAATGTTTCCATTCACTTCATATTTTTGTTATTTTCAAATATATTCCATTTTTTGGATTCAACAAAAATGCACCTGGATCAAATTCGTAAGGAATTACTGTCTTTTCGCAAACTTCTACTTTATGATTACGAAGAATAGTAATTAATCCAACTTTAGTTTGATAAACCGCAAAACGCGCACCTAAAAATAATATTAACGATTAATAATAATTAACACTCGCAAATTATAGAATATAAATAAAATATAAACAATAAGAAATTATATATATATATATATATATATATATATATATATATATATATATTAATTCAATAATTAATTAATTTATACCAATGCAATTTCTTCATCCATCACCAAAAGGTAAGTAATGCATAGGATGTCGACTGGCCATTGCATCTTTATCGAATCTTTCAGGATCAAATGAATTAGGATTCGGATTAATAACCGAATCTCGGTGTATCGCGAACGCTGGAATCCAAATTTTCATTTCCTTAGGTATCGTAATTTTCGTGTCATTGAACGTATAATCCGAAATTGCTTTTCTCATTAAAATCGATGCTGGTGGATACATTCTTAACGTTTCTGTAAAAAAATCATAAATTATTCGAATACGTACATATACATTTGTCCTACAACAGGAATTCTTAATTATTGTTTTTAATTTTGTTTTCATATTTAACATTAAAATTAACAATCGAGAATAATTGCGATAAGTTATTTTGATTTAAAGATTTTTTTTCACTCTTCATATTTTAATTTATTTTGTGTAAGGAGACACGAAAATATTTTACATAATATTTGCTCTTACTCATACCTTTAAATACTTTATCTAAATATTCCATTTCTTTGTCGTCATATTTCAATTCTTTATTATTTTGAGGACAAAACGTATTGATTTCCTCACGTAACTTCTTCTGTACATCTTGATTTAAAGCTAACTCATAGAGAGCATTACTCATAGTCGTCGATGAAGTTTCAAAGCCCGCAAGAAAGAATACAAATGCTTGGGCTGCGATAAGTGAATCCGTCAATTCTGAAAGAAAAGAAACGAACAATTACTCTTAAAGATAAACCATTATAGGACAAAGTATTTGTTTAAAGTTTATGACGATAAGTAGTTGAAAGATGTTAATGTATTCGTTGATATAGGACAAACAAAATTAAAATTAGAACAAAATTTGCATATAATGTTACAAATAAGAATCAACAATAAGATATTTTTCTATGCTAATTTTTATAATTAATATTTAAAATCGATCCAAAGATATCTCATTAACATTCTAACACCTACATGTTCTGAATATATAATCATAATGCCATGAAATAATTGTAACAACAATTTCAAAAATATGCTGTATATTTTTCATAAACGATAAATTTTTTTCAAAGAAATTACAAAGTTTTCGTAAAACTTACTGATATTTTCCAATTTCTGTGGATTTTTCTGAAGCTCCATCAACATGTTGATGAAATCTGGTCTAACAATGTTATTATCGTTTCTGTACTTAATTGTATCCGTCACAACTCGTGTAAAGAATGGTGCGAATGTCCGGTCAGGCATCACATAACCGAGTAAATCGTACAGCCTTGGCATGAATTGTTTCAACTTCATTCGCATAACGTTCATAAAATTGACAGCGAACACTTCTCTGCCCATTCTACGGAATTCGCTATTTTCGTTCGTCATCGAGCTCATATCGATGCCGAACGCGCAAGAACCGATCACGTCGGTTGTGAATCTTGCTGTTAATTCACGGCACTCGATGGGCTCATTTTTCTCGATTAACTTGTCCAAATACATTTCCAAATTTAACGAGCATTCGATTATGAGATAGAACATCTCTTTCAATTTTCCTGACGTGAATATTGGGGAGAGCCTGGATCTCAATGGTCGCCATCTTTCTACTTCCAAATTTAAGAGATGCGGTGATAATGGTTCCGTCTGTCGATATTTAATCGAAAAAAAAAAAAAAGAATTAAATTATTGTGAAAGATTTTTATTAAAGTTTTATAAAAACTATATATAAACAAACATGAATAATATGCATAATAATTAATTTTTTAATATATTTTCTTTAAAATTTAAATAAAACCCAAAACAAAAACTTGAAATAAAACAAAAATCCAAATAAAACTTAGAATAAAACAAAAACCCAAAATAAAACTCAAAACAAGAAATTCCAAATAAAACTCAGAATAAAACAAAACCCAAAATAAAACTCAAAACAAAAATTCCAAATAAAACTCAGAATAAAATAAAAAATAAAAAAATAACAAAATAAAACTTAAAATAAAACAAAAATCCAAAATAAAACTCAAAATAAGAAATTCTAAATAAAACTCAAAATAAAAAAATTCAAATAAAAATAAAAAAATAAAAAAATCCAAAAATCTCAAATTTTTAAATTCAAAAAACTCAAAAATAAAACTAAAATTTTAAAATTCAAAATTTTAATAACTGAATCTAAAAAATTAAAAGATAAGTTTTTCTATAATAGTGATCGTACAATTTTGATTTTTTTGATTTCAATTCTATTAATATCTTTCTCTTCCTCATCTGTCTATTTATATATCGCCTTTCTAATCTATGCATATAATTTACATGAATATGATAAATTGTTTATCGTTACGTCATGTTGATTAAAATTAACTTAAATAAAATTTAACTCGATAATTGAGATTTACGAGTTTCGCTCACCCTTTCAAAAACTCCCAATCCTCGATTCGCAAATTTGGAGAAATCTCTGATTAATATATCTTTGATAAGTTCTGGATCATTTAAAAGAAGAAAGGGAGATCTCGTCGCGTATAAACCAACCATTGGCTCGTTCTTGTATTTCTCGTAAATATCCTTGACGAAATGAGCCGTTGATTTTTTAACCAATATCAAATCCTTCGTTGTGCCAAAAAATGGTACAGGTTTCGGTCCAACCACTCCACGACTCTTCCAAAAATCAAACGTTGACGTGAGATAGTAATAGAGGGCAAGAAATAATACGGCGATGCCGCATAAAATTTCGAAACTGCTCGCCATTTTTCTTTATTAATTTCAGATTAATTCTTGTAGACTGTACGTGACTGATGTTATCTAAAAAATAATTTGTTATATTTGTAATAAGAATATAAATGTGTAATTTATTATAAATATATTACATAATATATTACATAAAAAAATAATATGGAATATTTTATTTAAAAAAATTATAAATCAATATCGTGATAAATTTATTAAATAATATATTTTTCACGTGTATTATTTTCAAGAAATTTGTAATAAAATAAAATTTATTATTATTAAATTATAATATGTAATGAAGAATAATAATTAAAATGTATAATATATATATATATATATATATATATATATATATATATATATATATATATATATTATAGTGTATCATATATATATATATAAAATAAATCATTTTAATTATATATCTATACATATATTTTGTTTTTCTTTGCTTGTAGAATTTACTTCTTACGAACATTAATATTTTCTATATAAAGATTTATTTATTTGTCAAATTAATATAATAAATAATATTATTTTCTCTGTCCGAAAATATGATATTCGAAAGAAAATCTTAGATTAGATTTAGAGTTTCGAAAGCAATTCACTATATTGGTATTGTTTACATTGATAATATTGATACTTGACATATATTTGATAGACGTTGTATTTGAGTTAAATTGGAATTTGGAGTTTACCAAAGATTAATTAGATTAAGATTTCTAAGAAAAATATAATAGTCGTCGCTGTAATTTCAAAATAGAAAATTTTGAAATTAATAACATAAATAAATTAATAACATAAAACCCAATTAACATAAATTTACAAGATAAAATCGAAGCAATTGATTAATGACAACATCGTGGTATCTGGTATCATATTCAATTTAAATCACAATCAAAACAGTCCTGATTTAAATATTCTCGATTTTTTAACTCAATTCAATCATTATACTACGAAGTTTCGCCAAAGATAATTGATGAATTGATTGAATGTGTTCAAAATGCGTTTAATAAATTAGAGAGAAATACTCTTGATGAACGTTTTTAAGAAACGTTAATAATTAGATTCATTGTAATAATTAGATAACATTATAAACGTGAATGGAATCAATTATGTTGACAAGAAAAGGAAATTCCTATAAAATTCTTCATATAAATAAAGTGAAATTTCGTCGTGAGTGTCAATTAGTTGAAAAGTATACATATCCGGAAGAAGCGTTGAATTCAAGGTTAAATTTCGCTTTAAATTTGGACTACAATTATTTATATTTACTTACATTGTAATAATAAAACGAATTTAATATTTTTTTTATATTTTTATATTTTTATATTTAATTTTAAATCATATTTTCGGACAGAAGAAGTAAATAATAATAATAATAAAATAAATAATAATAAAAATTTATTTTGAATCTAATTATCGACGAAAATTTTTTTATTGGTTTATTCTTACAAATTTGAATAATTTCAATATCAAGGAAATAAGTTCAAATTAGTAGAATTATCTATGCTTAAATATAATTATTGTATTCTGTAATTACATTACAGTACATTGTAATACAGTACAAATGTAATATTCTGATTAAGTTTAATGATTTTTAGTAATATCCGATAATATTTCATCATATATAATGATAATAATTTTTGATTCATTTGCTAGAGCATAATAATTCCATATGATAGGAAAAACTAATGTAAATTTAATTATCAAAATTAGCATATAAGATATATATATATATATATATATATATATATATGAATTTTCATTTGTACTATACTAAACGATAAATGTTGAATAAATAAATTCATTTGTGTCATGCTAATCGATATATAATTTATTCATTCAAATGATTCAATTATTTATTCAATCAGAAAAGAAACATTTTATACATAGAGAAGAAGACAAGAATTTTTACTCAGACAGAGAATACACATTTGAAAATAAAAATAGGAATATAATTTAAAATGATAATATTATTAGAATAAATTCTACTATGATAATTAACATAAAAAAAAATTTTTCTTAGAAACATATTATAATTTTATTTATTTATCAAAGCAATAATATGTTTGTATTTTCTAAGAAAAAGAAGATTAATTTATTCAGAAGATTAAATAAAAATAGAGAAAAATGAAATATGAAAAAAAATGAGTAATTTAATCTCAAAATTGATAAGCTAAACTAACAGATAATACATATATTTAAATAAATATAAGAATACAAAATATTTAAGTTTTCAAGTTATATTTATTTTTTCTTGTTAATTATTTTGTACTTTTCCATTATCAGTTATTTTTTTCTACTTTCAAGAAAATTCCATCTTTAGGGGCCAATGTAAATGAATTTATCTTCTTTATATAAGGAATCATTGTCTTTTCGCATACATTTACTTTGAAATTTTTTAGCATTTTTATCAGTCCAACTTTTGTTTGATAAACACCAAATCGTATTCCTGAAACAATAATTTAATCATTGATTATCATTAATATATAAAAATATAAAACAAGTAAATGTTAAAAATTTTAATAATCGTAAGATACAAATTATCATTATCATCTAAAAAACATTTTAGTATTTTTTCTTTGAATTACCAATGCATTTCCTTGGTCCATCACCAAATGGTAAATAGGTCATTGGATGCCTTGCAGCTACTGCATCCTCGTTAAATCTTTCAGGATCAAATACGTCTGGATTTTCATAAAATTTTGGATCTGTTTGAATTGAATACACAGGAATAATTACGGAAGTACCAGCAGGTATAGATACTTTTGTACCTTTGAAGGTATAATTAGAGTTGCATTTTCGCTTTAAAAACACCCCTGGTGGATATTTTCTAAGTGTTTCTATTTAAAAAGACAGATAAATATAATTTTATTTTAGTAATAATTATCTTATTTAAAATAATATAATTTTAAATTATAATCTTTACACATATTTCAATATGATAATTTATACATAATAATAAATTATTGGTTTTCTAGTTATTTGCAAAAATATATATAAAAATATATATATAATAGAATATTAATAATAATGTATAAAAAATTTTACATTTTTTATACATTTTGTTAAAATAAGTTTAAAAAATATACCTTTAAATACTTTGTCCAAATATTTCATTTTCTTAACTTCTTCGTATGTGAAATTATTATTAGCATAGAATTCTTTTATTTCTTTTCGTAATTTATCTTGTATGTTGGGATTTAGAGCCATTTCATAAAGAGCATGTGCCATTGTTGTTGATGATGTTTCAAATCCAGCAGCAAAGAAAACAAAAGCTTGTGCAGCAAGTAAATTATCTGTTATTTCTGTAAAATTTTATTAAAAAATAGTATTTTAATAATACATTAATATAATATTTTATTAATTATTTATAAAACATTAGACAAAAAATTTATAAATTTAAAATTCTATTTCAAATTTTATTTCATCATTATACATCTTTAAATTCTATTTATGAAATAATCATAGACTACAACTTTATTTATGCTTTTATTATGCTTTTTGAAAAAATTAAAATTACAAATTATTTTACTTACTAATATTCTGCAATTTTTCCGGATGTTTTTTCAATTCCATTAATAAATTTACAAAATCTGCTTTTACCACATTATTTTCTTCCCTATATTTAATCATTTCTGAAATAAATTTTGTCACAAATTTGCTTGTTTCTGAATATGGTATTACAAAACCAAGTAAATTATAGAACCGTGGAAAAAATTGTCGAAGAAAAGATCTTAGAATGTTTTTATCTAAATCAAAAATTCTTTTTCCTATTCTGCGGAATTCACTACGTTCATCTGATAACGCGTTCATGTTGATTCCAAATGCGCAACTTCCAATAACATCTGTGGTATATCTCGCTGATATTTCAAAACAATCCACAGATCCTCCTCTTTTCACAGCATCCTCTAAACATTGCTCCAAACGTTCGGCACATTTCAATATCAAGGGGAATATTTCTTTCAATTTACCAGAAGTAAATACCGGTGATAATTTTATTCTTAATGATCGCCATCGTGTAACATCCAAATTAAAGAGATTTGCATTCAATGGGTCAGCCTATAGTTAAAAAATTAAATCGAAACACTTTATTTTAAGAAGATTATTTTAAGAGGATTTTCTAAAAAAATTAATAAAATTTTGAACTTTTTATATTTTGAAATGTTAAAGAAAAATTTATATATATATATAAAAAAAAAATAAATACATACCCGTTCAGAAATTTTGAATCCTCGTTCGTCAAACGTAGAGAAATCTTTAATTAAAACATCTTTGATGAGATCTAAATCACGCAAAATGAGATTAGGCGATCCACCGAAGAATATCCCGAACATTGCCTCATTTTCGTATTTCTTATATAATTCCGCTATAAAATTGCTTATTTCAATTTTTTTTAATACGACATCCTTGGTATTTCCAAAAAATGGTATCGGTTTAGGTGCAACTACATTGCGATTTTTCCAGAAATCAAAATTTGATGTAAGATAATAATATAAAGCTAGAAAGCTCGCGACGAATGCAATTAATATTTGAAAATAATCGAACATGTCAATTCACTATTATTAGTTATACACATCTGACTTAGAAACTATCCTTCGATCGACTGACTGTAGAATAGTATATATTGTAGAATAGTATACAATTTAGAATTTTTGAAAAGTTATCTCATTATCTTCATTGTCTGTGTATCTTCAATCATATATTTGTTATCATATATAAATATTTATTTATGTTTAGTAATTTAATATTTACTTGTGTGTATATATTAAATATATTACACATTATATTAAATATTTATATGTTTATCTTTATATTCAATTTTTTGTGGATCGATCGTTGTGGAAATATGATGAAATTGAAATAATAATTATTGAAATAGGTTTCTTGAAAACTTATTAAAAAAAAAAATGATAATATTTTAATTTATTTATGTTTTTATAATTTAATATATATATTTTGATTTTTTCGTTATCGTTAGAGTAATCGTTATTTCTTCGATTCTCTTCGTTAGAATTATTTGTCAAAATATATAAAATTATTTTTAAAATTTATAAAAATTTATAAAAACATATATATCTTTTAAGGAAATTAAATTTGAGTTATTTTTCTTTAAAAAACCGTTTTAAATTTATAAATTTTGCATTTAAATAGATACTATAATAATTTTAATCTTATTTATAAATTAATTTAGAAATCACGATTCTTTTACGATTATTTTTTTTATCAATATACAAATATTATTTATAAACATTTCATTTATCAATCATTTGATAAATGAAATTTATCGATGTGATAAATATTTATTTATTTATATTTTTAGACATTTCATATTTTGTATATATTAATCTACATTTTATTTTTATAATTAATTTCTAAATTTTCTTATCGATCAATTAAATTCTATTTGAAATATTATGTGAATGCTTTCGAAAATACTTATTTTATAGAATATTTACTTTATTAATATTTATATTTATTTCTAGATTTGATCCTTCAAGGATTATCTTGTGAACGTATTAACATTTTATATAATTCTAAAAATATTTTATTTTTTTTAATATGTTAAGTAGTATTAATCTAATCTCGAAAATTAATAATTCCTAAATATACATTATATATTATATATATATATATATATTATTTTGTAAAATTTTTTTTAATTTATGCTTAAGTAATACTATTTTTTTATAAATTTTTCATATTTTATAAAATTCTGATTAGCATTTAATCAGTTCAATTATTTTTGTTTCATAAAAATATAAATAAAATTTTTATATAATAAGATTAATTTTCATTTTCTTTCTTTCACTATTTTTCTCTCTTTCATTCACTCATTTGCTCTCCCTCTCTCTTCCATTCGTTTATCTCATTCTTTTTCTTTATCTTTTTCTCGTAAGAATATTTTTAATTATATAATAATAACAAATATTCATTTTGATGAATGAACATAATCTTGAATATTATTTTGAATATAGTTTTATTATATTTAATGTTGAAACTTTTTACTAAAATTATTTTTCTCACCATAATTTTCATAAGAAAAATAAAATCAAAATCTAATTATATAATTTTTTATATTTTAATATATTTTATTTAAAATATTTTGCAGTAAATATATGTTTGTTGACGATATTATCAAATAAAAATATAAATCAAGGATTAAAGATTTAATATTTTCGTTGGAAATTAAATATTAACATAATAATAGATATAATTGTTAATTATCTTATAATAAATATTTTCAATATAAATATATTTATATTTGAGATTATTTAATATAATTAAATATTTTTTTAATCCTAAGATATTTTTTGAATAATTTATATTCATAAATAATTGTTGAATAATTTCATCTATATATTCATATATCAATTTTTTTATTATATTTAATATTTTCATAATTTCATAAAATTTATATTTAAAATATATGTATAATATTATGTATAATAGCATAAAATAAAATATTGTTAAAATCAAAAAGTAATAATATAAATAGTATAAAAAAATTTTGTACTAATAAATTTATATTAAAAAACATTTATTTCAATTTTATTCAATTTTAAATCTTTTAAACATTCATATTAATGATACAAATTATTTTACAAATATTTGTAATATGATTAACATATATTAATTATGTATGCTTATTACATTATAATATATTTAACATAGTTATGAAAAATGAATGATAGTAGATAATAAATAAAAATATTTTGAATTTTGCAATGGAAAATGAATCTTATTTATAAAAGTTTTTACATAAGAGGAACATTTTACATAAATTTTCTAATTGATCTTATATTTGAATATAAGAAAACTTAAAAAATTTATATAAAAAAATTATTAATAATAATTAAATTCACTTAATATCATTTAATAAAAATCTACTATTTAAAGTTAGTTTTTCCTTTCTAATTCTTAATAATAAAACTAATTATACTAATTAATTATACTAATAAAGATATATTAATTATTACTATCCTATTATTTTGTTTTCCTTTGATTAAAATTAATTATCTACGTCCTCGTAAATATATATTTTATTTAATTTAATAAATTCCTGAAAATTTTTGAATGCAATGTTTCCATTCACTTCATATTTTTGTTATTTTCAAATATATTCCATCTTTTGGACTCAACAAAAATGCACCTGGATCAAATTCGTAAGGAATTACTGTCTTTTCGCAAACTTCTACTTTATGATTACGAAGAATAGTAATTAATCCAACTTTAGTTTGATAAACCGCAAAACGCGCACCTAAAAATAATATTAACGATTAATAATAATTAACACTTGCAAATTATAGAATATAAACGAAATATAAACAATAAAAAATTATATATATATATATATATATAAATTCAACAATTAATTAATTTATACCAATGCAATTTCTTGGACCATCACCAAAAGGTAAGTAATGCATAGGATGTCGACTGGCCATTGCATCTTTATCGAATCTTTCAGGATCAAATGAATCAGGATTCGGATAAATAGCCGAATCTCGGTGTATCGCGAACGCTGGAATCCAAATTTTCATTTCCTTAGGTATCGTAATTTTCGTGTCATTGAACGTATAATCCGAAATTGCTTTTCTCATTAAAATCGATGCTGGTGGATACATTCTTAACGTTTCTGTAAAAAAATCATAAATTATTCGAATACGTACATATACATTTGTCTTACAACAGGAATTCTTAATTATTGTTTTTAATTTTGTTTTCGTATTTAACATTAAAATTTAAATCGAGAATGATTGCGATAAGTTATTTTGATTTAAAGATTTTTTTTCACTCTTCATATTTTAATTTATTTTGTGTAAGGAGACACGAAAATGTTTTACATAATATTTGCTCTTGCTCATACCTTTAAATACTTTATCTAAATATTCCATTTCTTTGATGTCGTCATATTTCAATTCTTTATTATTTTTAGGACAAAACGTATTGATTTCCTCACGTAGCTTCTTCTGTACATCTTGATTTAAAGCTAACTCATAGAGAGCATTACTCATAGTCGTCGATGAAGTTTCAAAGCCCGCAAGAAAGAATACAAATGCTTGGGCTGCGATAAGTGAATCCGTCAATTCTGAAAGAAAAGAAACGAACAATTACTCTTAAAGATAAACCATTATAGGACAAAGTATTTGTTTAAAGTTTATGACGATAAGTAGTTGAAAGATGTTAATGTATTCGTTGATATAGGACAAACAAAATTAAAATTAGAACAAAATTTGCATATAATGTTACAAATAAGAATCAACAATAAGATATTTTTCTATGCTAATTTTTATAATTAATATTTAAAATCGATCCAAAGATATCTCATTAACATTCTAACACCTACATGTTCTGAATATATAATCATAATGCCATGAAATAATTGTAACAACAATTTCAAAAATATGCTGTATATTTTTCATAAACGATAAATTTTTTTCAAAGAAATTACAAAGTTTTCGTAAAACTTACTGATATTTTCCAATTTCTGTGGATTTTTCTGAAGCTCCATCAACATGTTGATGAAATCTGGTCTAACAATGTTATTATCGTTTCTGTACTTAATTGTATCCGTCACAACTCGTGTAAAGAATGGTGCGAATGTCCGGTCAGGCATCACATAACCGAGTAAATCGTACAGCCTTGGCATGAATTGTTTCAACTTCATTCGCATAACGTTCATAAAATTGACAGCGAACACTTCTCTGCCCATTCTACGGAATTCGCTATTTTCGTTCGTCATCGAGCTCATATCGATGCCGAACGCGCAAGAACCGATCACGTCGGTTGTGAATCTTGCTGTTAATTCACGGCACTCGATGGGCTCATTTTTCTCGATTAACTTGTCCAAATACATTTCCAAATTTAACGAGCATTCGATTATGAGATAGAACATCTCTTTCAATTTTCCTGACGTGAATATTGGGGAGAGCCTGGATCTCAATGGTCGCCATCTTTCTACTTCCAAATTTAAGAGATGCGGTGATAATGGTTCCGTCTGTCGATATTTAATCGAAAAAAAAAAAAAAAGAATTAAATTATTGTGAAAGATTTTTATTAAAGTTTTATAAAAACTATATATAAACAAACATGAATAATATGCATAATAATTAATTTTTTAATATATTTTCTTTAAAATTTAAATAAAACCCAAAACAAAAACTTGAAATAAAACAAAAATCCAAATAAAACTTAGAATAAAACAAAAACCCAAAATAAAACTCAAAACAAGAAATTCCAAATAAAACTCAGAATAAAACAAAAACCCAAAATAAAACTCAAAACAAAAAATTCCAAATAAAACTCAGAATAAAATAAAAAAATAAAAAAATAACAAAATAAAACTTAAAATAAAACAAAAATCCAAAATAAAACTCAAAATAAGAAATTCTAAATAAAACTCAAAATAAAAAAATTCAAATAAAAATAAAAAAATAAAAAAAATCCAAAAATCTCAAATTTTTAAATTCAAAAAACTCAAAAATAAAACTAAAATTTTAAAATTCAAAATTTTAATAACTGAATCTAAAAAATTAAAAGATAAGTTTTTCTATAATAGTGATCGTACAATTTTGATTTTTTTGATTTCAATTCTATTAATATCTTTTCTCTTCCTCATCTGTCTATTTATATATCGCCTTTCTAATCTATGCATATAATTTACATGAATATGATAAATTGTTTATCGTTACGTCATGTTGATTAAAATTAACTTAAATAAAATTTAACTCGATAATTGAGATTTACGAGTTTCGCTCACCCTTTCAAAAACTCCCAATCCTCGATTCGCAAATTTGGAGAAATCTCTGATTAATATATCTTTGATAAGTTCTGGATCATTTAAAAGAAGAAAGGGAGATCTCGTCGCGTATAAACCAACCATTGGCTCGTTCTTGTATTTCTCGTAAATATCCTTGACGAAATGAGCCGTTGATTTTTTAACTAATATCAAATCCTTCGTTGTGCCAAAAAATGGTACAGGTTTCGGTCCAACCACTCCACGACTCTTCCAAAAATCAAACGTTGACGTGAGATAGTAATAGAGGGCAAGAAATAATACGGCGATGCCGCATAAAATTTCGAAACTGCTCGCCATTTTTCTTTATTAATTTCAGATTAATTCTTGTAGACTGTACGTGACTGATGTTATCTAAAAAATAATTTGTTATATTTGTAATAAGAATATAAATGTGTAATTTATTATAAATATATTACATAATATATTACATAAAAAAAATAATATGGAATATTTTATTTAAAAAAATTATAAATCAATATCGTGATAAATTTATTAAATAATATATTTTTCACGTGTATTATTTTCAAGAAATTTGTAATAAAATAAAATTTATTATTATTAAATTATAATATGTAATGAAGAATAATAATTAAAATGTATAATATATATATATATATATATATATATATATATATATATATATATATATTTATTCTATCCATTTCAAAAACAAAATTTATTATTCTAAAAATAGAAAAATAAAATAATATCATCGCGTAAAAATAAAATAATAAATTATCATATTGAGTATTTTTATAAATTGAATACGCTTCATGATAATTTATTTGCGATAAGAATAGTGACCTTTTTTAAATATGTTTATTATTTGCGATAAGAATTTACGATATGAATTAAATGATTCAATGAATTTAATTTGATAGATTTAATAATTTCTCTAGATTAAAGAATTAATCTAAGCAAATTGACTATAATTAAATATTTACAAAAAATTAATTACAAAATATTAATTAAACAAAATATTAATTAAACAATTCAGGGAATAACACAAGAAAATAACACAAGAAAATTTTATTAAAGTAATTGTTATTAAAATAACACATACTTGTAAAAACGAAGCAAGATATAAGATTTTATGTGTAAATGAAAAAAATTCTATAAATTGATATTAAAAAATTATATAAATATTTATCCTATTTTTATATATAAAATATTTAAAAATGAGAAAAATAACACTTCTTTTATAGATGCACTCTGTTACAACACTTTAATTTCACTTTAATTTTAGTGAGGATTAAATAAAAAATGGAATAATAATTAAACTTACGAATTGTTGTAAATATACAAATATGTTTGTTATATAGATATAAACACAGATTTTTTTTTTTACATTCTACCGAGTATACAATAGAATATTGATGCTTGAATGCATTTGCAATGACTGATTGCGTATAAAATATCTTAGCTTTATATTGAATCGTTTTCATGAATATATTCATGATGACTTGCAGAGATGATAATACTTTATTTAACTTCATGGAATAGCGGAAATAGATATTATAGGTGATTATATAAAAATCATTTTATGATATATTTAAAATTATTTGTTATTCCATTCATTATATATTAAAAAAAATGTATCAATTAACTAAAAAAAATATACCATCTAATAAAAAAATACAAAACTATACCTTTTTTATTTATGTTTCTCTTGTCTTGTATATAAGATAAGTTTTTAAAATTTAGATTATAATAAAATCCTTTAAATTAATTATAATTTATTATAATGATTTTTTCTTTAATTATATTTAAAAAAAAATAACTGCATCTATCATTGATATATTTGAAAATATACAATTAACTCCATATATCTTTTCGAAGGAATTAACTATATCAAAATCATTTTTCTTCGAAGCAAAATATATCTTATTTGAAATATGATATCGTTTTATTTTCTGTAATATATAGGATATAATTGCATTTATAGATTAAAATTCATATATATATGTATATATATATATATATATATACATATATATATATTATAGTGTATCATATATATATATATATATATTTATATATATATATATATATATATATATATATATATATATATATAAAATAAATCATTTTAATTATATATCTATACATATATTTTGTTTTTCTTTGCTTGTAGAATTTACTTCTTACGAACATTAATATTTTCTATATAAAGATTTATTTATTTGTCAAATTAATGTAATAAATAATATTATTTTCTCTGTCCGAAAATATGATATTCGAAAGAAAATCTTAGATTAGATCTAGAGTTTCGAAAGCAACTCACTATATTGGTATTGTTTACACTGATAACTTGACATATATTTGATAGACGTTGTATTTGAGTTAAATTGGAATTTGGAGTTTACCAAAGATTAATTAGATTAAGATTTCTAAGAAAAATATAATAGTCGTCGCTGTAATTTCAAAATAGAAAATTTTGAAATTAATAACATAAATAAATTAATAACATAAAACCCAAATAACATAAATTTACAAGATAAAATCGAAGCAATTGATTAATGACAACATCGTGGTATCTGGTATCATATTCAATTTAAATCACAACCAAAACAGTCCTGATTTAAATATTCTCGATTTTTTAACTCAATTCAATCATTATACTACGAAGTTTCGCCAAAGATAATTAATGAATTGATTGAATGTGTTCAAAATGCGTTTAATAAATTAGAGAGAAATACTCTTGATGAACGTTTTTAAGAAACGTTAATAATTAGATTCATTGTAATAATTAGATAACATTATAAACGTGAATGGATTTTTAGTAATATCCGATAATATTTCATCATATATAATGATAATAATTTTTGATTCATTTGCTAGAGCATAATAATTCCATATGATAGGAAAAACTAATGTAAATTTAATTATCAAAATTAGCATATAAGATATATATATATATATATATATGAATTTTCATTTGTACTATACTAAACGATAAATGTTGAATAAATAAATTCATTTGTGTCATGCTAATCGATATATAATTTATTCATTCAAATGATTCATTCAATTATTTATTCAATCAGAAAAAAAACAATTTATACATAGAGAAGAAGACAAGAATTTTTACTCAGACAGAGAATACACATTTGAAAATAAAAATAGGAATATAATTTAAAATGATAATATTATTAGAATAAATTCTACTATGATAATTAACATAAAAGAAAATTTTTCTTAGAAACATATTATAATTTTATTTATTTATCAAAGTAATAATATGTTTGTATTTTCTAAGAAAAAGAAGATTAATTTATTCAGAAGAAAAAAATCAAAATAGAGAAAAATGAAAATTGAAAGAAATGAGTAATTTAATCTCAAAATTGATAAGCTAAACTAACAGATAATACATATATTTAAATAAATATAAGAATACAATAAGGCAAGATAAAGATAGAATAACACGTGGATGATGGGATAAGAATCAACGCCATCTCTTAAGTTTTTGGAGAAATTTTGATCATTAAGAGATGGCGTTAACGATCAATCCATAAAAGGAAGGATGAAAGAAAAAATAATTAAAAAACAGAGAATATTAAAAAATATTTGACAAAAAGTATGTTATACGATTCAATTACTTTTTTTATAACTGGATGCGGATAAATCATATGAAAGATCAATTTTTATTTTAAATAGAAAAATTATATACCTTTTAATGCACAGATAAATTTATTATAACATATTATTTTGTATAACGATAACATGAGTTTCTTTTTTAAGAAATATTTATATTTTATGAGTAATATTCAATTCAAATTATTTTATTATCAAGATAATGATAATAAAATGATTCATCAGAAAATTTTGTTTAAGGCATCTAAACAGTTTGATACAGATATGAAATTTCTGACTGTAACTTATGATAAAATTTTATCATTTATCTGTAATATCGATTATGTAATTATATAATTAAAAAAATTATTAATTTTAAATTAGAAAATTTATCTTAATTAAGATGTTATAATTTAGTAATTTATAGTTAAGGTTATTGAACTATTATTGTGTCAAATATAAATAATAATAATAATAATAATAATAAAATAATAATAATAAATAATAATAATAATAATAATAATAATAAATAATAATAAGTAAAAAAGATAAATCCTGATTAAAAAACAAGTTAAAATTTATTTTAATAATCAAAATCTATATATTTTTGTAAATTCTAAAAAACAATTTTGACGAATAATATAACTTTAAAAATTATTTTTATTAATTTAAAAATTAATGTAACAACAAAATATGATTATCACTATACAAAAATAATTATGTCATCATTATTTGCTTCCTCTTGGAGAAAACGCAAAATCATGTTTTTATGCATCATAACTGCGACGTAACATTCATATAAATATACAATAGTATGAGAAGTTTAATCAATCTGTAGCTTCGCCGGTTCAAGTTGAGAACATCAATTGCGCTCTCATCTCACTCGTCATTCCACATTGGAACAGACGAGTGAACACTGGACTTAGAACCGGATTTTCGTTTCGTATCATGCTCCATCATTTTCATATATTAACCGCATTTGTCGCGATTTTTCTCGCTTTATATTATTACCTCACGTCGAAGTTTGATTTTTGGAAAAATCGTGGCGTGAGTGGACCCAGGCCTGTACCATTCTTTGGAAACGCCAAAGATGTTCTGCTACGAAAAATTGGAATTGGCAGCTTCATCGCGGAACTCTATAAGAGATACGACAACGAGGCAATGTTCGGGATATTCATCGGCAGATCACCTAATCTCGTTTTGCGCGATCTTGACCTTATCAAGGATGTTTTAATTAAAGATTTCTCTATATTTGATAATCGAGGATTAAATATTCCCGAACGAGTACGTATATTTTTTTTTATCTATTTTTCTTAACGTTTCGAAATATTTTAAAAAATTTAATCAATTTCTTGTGCCAGAAAACAGTTAAACAGATCCGTCATAATTGAATATTTCGCAATAATTATTAATATTTATTCATAAGATTATATATTTTCTTTATCAATCGATATACGAAATTCTATTGTATGTGAAAATTATTCGAGAAAAAGAAGATAACTTAAGAAAAAACAATCTTCTGATAAATGTACATAATTTACTTGAGATTTTGCTTTAATTTTATGAATTTTATGATTAATTTTTATCAAAAATTACATATACATTTATATATATATGTATAAATACATACATTTTATTTTATAACATCTATCTGTTAATATATCTCGTACAACAATCCATCTATTATTAACTTTGCAAAAAATAAACAATCATTTTCAAAGAATACATTCACTATAATCGAATTGAACGAGCTATTTTACCTTGTGTTTTCCACATGTATAAAATCTAAATAATAAATTTTTACATTTTACATTTTTATATTTTATATTTTTACATTTTACATTTTTAAATTTTACACTTTTACATTTTTCTATTTTAAATTTTTAAATTTTTAATTCCTTAAAGGTGTTATGAATTTAATTTCAATCGCAGGCCGAACCTTTTTCCGTAAATTTGTTCAGCGTAGACGCTACAAGATGGCGACCATTAAGAATGAGATTGTCACCGGTATTTACCTCTGGTAAACTGAAGGAAATGTTCCCCCTGATATTGGAATGCGCCGAACACTTGGAGCAATGTTTGGAGGATGCTGTGAAAAGAGGTGGTCCTGTCGATTGCTTTGAAATACCAGCTAGATACACGACAGATGTTATAGGGAGTTGCGCTTTCGGAATCAACATGAACGCGTTGTCGGACGAGCGTAGTGAATTCCGCAAAATGGGGCGAAACATGTTCGATCAAAATATGATCAAGTTTACGAGGAATTTACTTCGAGATTTCTTTCCACGTTTCTACAATTTGCTTGGCTTCGTATTACCGTACACGGAATCAACCGTGTTCATGACCAAGCTAATCAAGGGAACGATCAAATACAGGGAAGAGAACGACGTCGTGAGGCCAGATTTTGTAAATTTGTTGATGGAATTGAAGAAGCATCCGGAAAAATTAAAGAATATTGGTTGGTAATTAAAATATAAATATTCTGATTTTAAATCTATATATTTTTTTCTCGAGAAACGGGTTGACAAAATTTGTGGTCCAATCATTTTTCACAAATTGAATTTGAAAAAGAAAGATTGTAAATTGGAATTTTACAGAAATAACGGATACTTTACTTGCCGCTCAAGCTTCCGTTTTCTTCGCGGCTGGATTTGAAACGTCATCGACGACAATGGCACACGCTCTTTACGAAATGGCACTGAATCCTGACATACAAGATAAATTACGAAACGAAATGAAAGAATTCCACGCGAAGAATAATGGGAATCTGAAATACGAGGATATCAAAGAAATGAAATATTTGGACAAAGTATTTAGAGGTATATCATATTTAACGATTAAATTCATTTTTATCAATGTATAAATAATGTTTCATTTAGAATTTTGCAAATAGAAAGCAAATGTATTATTATTGCGTAATAATTAAAACCATTGAAATATCTGCAAAGATTAAGAATTGGAATAAGATAACAAATTGCTATTTTTAAATAAGACAATATTGTTATTAAGATAAAATTATGCTTATCTGTGTTCTACTTTTTAAATAGAAACACTTAGAAAGTATCCACCAGGAATGCTTCTGAGGCGAAAATGCAACTCTAATTATACCTTCCATGGTACAAAAGTATCGATACCCGCTGGTACTTCTGTAATTATTCCTCTGTATGCAATTCAAATAGATCCAAAATTTTATGAAAATCCAGACGTGTTCGATCCTGAAAGATTTAACGAGGATGCAGTAGCTGCAAGGCATCCAATGACCTATTTACCATTTGGTGATGGACCAAGGAATTGCGTTGGTAAAGAAAAATAGTAAAATATTTTGCGTGTGTGTGACTACGATGTAGTGAATAATTATCAGCTTTTTTGTCAGATTTATTAAGATAGTATTTTTTTTTGTATACCAATGGATTTAATTAATGATTAAATTATCGTTTCAGGAGCACGATTTGCCGTTTATCAAACAAAAGTTGGATTGATAAAAATACTGCAAAATTTTAGAGTAGACGTTTGCGAAAAGACGATGATTCCTTATGTAAAGAAGATAAATTCAATTACATTGGCACCTAGAGATGGAATTTTCTTGAAGATAGAAAAAATAACTGATTAAAGTAAAAGCAAAGATAAATTGGAGGGAAAAGATAAATATAAAAAAGCTTGAAAACATACTCAAATATTTTTTATGTATAACAGATTTATAAAAAATATTCTATGTTGTTATTATTTCTATAATTGTAAATGTTAATAAAATAATATTTATTTTAATCTATGGAAATTTATGAAAATCTATGCAAATATTTATTTGATACAATCTTCATATTAAATAAATTTGGATAAAAATTATTTTATTTATTATTCAAAGATATATATGAAACATGAATGAATTTAATTTTATAGTAATTAGTAATTAGTAATTAATTTTATAATAAAATTTTATTAGATAATAGCTAGAACAAAACATACATACATATATATATATATATACACATACATTGTAATTATTATATATATATGATATATGTTTAGAAAGCCAATTAAACAAACTAGCTATTAAAACAAATACAAATATATGATATAGAAAAATATTGATAGAGACTTCGTTTGTTATGTACAATTTTTTTCTTGATAAAATGAGATAATTTGGTGAGAAGAGCTATAGTATTAGGACAATGATAACGAATCTTATCTCGTCTTGCTTTATCTAACCCAAATTTTTAATTGTTTTTTTTTTAACTTAATTTAAATTAATTAGTAAATAAATTGATTACTACATTAAGTATCAATCGGCATTTTTCTATACTAACTTTTATATTTGTTTTGATATCCTTAAAATCCCTTTGATATCCTTAAAAGATTTCCTTCTAACATATATATATATTTATACAAACATCGTGTTACTCGTTCCCATCCATTGATGTTAGAAATAAGCAATTCATTTACATGACTTATAAACTTTTCCTTCTTAATTCTTTCCAATATGAAATTCTAATAAAGTTTTATTACGGTTCCACCAATAAGTTTTTGTTTATGTTATTGAAATCACGTTTATCGGTCATTTAACTTTTCACATCGTATGTCAAGTATGACGTTACATTTCTTAATAGGCGTATATTCGGTATCTAATTAACCTCGATAAAAATTTTTCCTGTTTATTCAATTCGATGAATGTTTTTCATGACATCGTAATTTTATAGCTTTTTTTTTTTTATTTTTTCCGTTTGATTTGTAATTCGAAAATATATGTTTTTGAGTAAATCCTTATAATATAATTAAGCATATTTATTATTATTATTATATATATATATTATTTTGAAAAGTAATTTTTTGAAAAAGATTGTCGACTCCTTTGGAAACCTTTATACACTCGAAATTGTTTTTGAAATTGTAATTTTTTTATTCAATAATAGTACATTATTATATATATTATACTATAAATATAAGTTCATAATTCATTATTTTAATTAAATTCTAGAATATATTTAAGTAAATTTATTTAATTTATTTAATACGATATTTAAATTAAAAAAAGCGGATATTGTATCGTAAAAGATCAATGTATTCTAAAAGTCAAGTACCAATTTAAATACGAGAAAGAAAAAATTAATTGGATATTATCTGTTGCAAAAATATGAATCTATATTTTGTAATATATATTAATAATATTATAAAGACGAATATATGAATGACAAGTGACTTTATTGTTTTTCTATTTATTTAGAATTGGAGTATGGAAAATTGTAAAAAAGAAATTATATAGATATTAAATAATATTTTATTAAGTCAAATACATCATGATAAAACAGTCTATAAGGGTATAAAATATAATATATGGGTATAAAATATATATAAGGGTATAAATATAATATAATAAAGGATATAAAATATTATAATAAATAAAAAATTATAATAAATTATAAATAATATAATTATAAAATTATAAATAATTAAAGATATTAATTTTTCTGAAATTCATTTTACCAAATTTCTACTTTCTTAACATGAATAAAAAATTTCTTTAAGATTTCTATAAGATTAATGTTGTAGTATAATTAATATAGATTATTATATTATAATAAGTAGAATAGTAGAAATACATATCTTTATATAATACAAGACATGTTTTATAGAAAATATGTTAATAGTAAAAATATAATAGTAAATATAATATTGTTATTTTGAGATGAATCAAAGATAGCAAATTCTGTTTTGAATCATTATAAAAAAATTATTTTTATATAAAATATTAAAAATATAATCTCAATATAATAAATAAGATAAATAATAATAACATAATAATATCATAATAAATAATAATAATATAGTAATTTCATTAGAAATAAGTAATAATTATATATACACAATAATTTAAATAATATTATATTGCACAGCTCATTTATCTCTTAAGTCTTAAAAGTTAACATGCGTAAATCTCTTTTGGAAATCTCTTAGGAAAACTCTTTGGTCAAAACAATCGAAAAATTAAAATTTGTTGCTTATATAAAAATATAATACAACTTTAACTACTACTACTCTACTTTCGTTACTCTTAAATATATCCCTCCTTTGGGACCCAATAGAAATAAATTTGGATCGAATTGATAGGGAATCACAGTTTTCTCGCAAACTTCCACCTTGTAATTACGAAGAATCATAATTAAACCTATCTTGACTTGATAGTTAGCGAAGCGTGCACCTAGGAAACAAAAATTACATAAATTATTGTCAATTGTTTGGAAATCATTTTTCCTGAATTTAATCGTTGAAATTTAGCGAATATTTTTTTTTAAATAAATAATATTTTTAATACAAATTTTTCTCTTTTTTTTTTTTTTTTGAAACGAATATAAAGAAGATTAGAATTAAAAATTGAATGTAGAAACTTACCGATGCAATTTCTTGGTCCATTGCTAAAGGCTAAATAATTCATGGGATGACGATTGTTAATAGCGTCTTCGGTGAAATTCTCGGGATTGAAATCGTCAGGATTCGGATAAATGTTGGGATCGCGATGAATAGGGAATGCAGGAATCCATATCATTGTGCCTTTCGGTATAGTAACATTCGTATTTTTGAAAGTGTATTCGGAAACTGATCTTCTTGGTATCAAAGTTCCTGGTGGATATTTCCTCAATGTTTCTATAAAAATAAATTACAAAATACTTTTATCTTAAAATCCATTACAATTAAAATAAGGATACCATTGATACAATAATCAAAAAATAATAACAGAGAATTTTGGTTCCTTTAATTAATTTTTAGATAGAAATCATTCCTATTTGTTTAATTACGTATTTTATTTTATTTTATTATTTTATTTTTTATTTTAATCGCGTATGAATGCATACGTGACAAAGTTTGACAAATCTCGAGAACGAGATTACTCGTTGTATCTTCGAAAATATTAAATAATATAATAATTGAAAAAATATTAAATAACAATATAATATAAATTATAGCTACCTTTAAACACTTTGTCCAAGTATTCCATCTCTTTAATATTCTCGTACATCAACTCTCCCCCGTATTTATCGCAATGTTCCCGAATCTCTTCCCTCAGCCTGTCTTGCATCCCCTGATTTTGCGCCAATTCGTAAAGCGTATTGCTGATGGTCGACGCTCCGGTTTCAAAACCAGCGGCGAAGAAAACGTACGCTTGCGCGGTCAGGAAAGCATCGGTCAATTCTACGAAAATTCGTAATTCAATTCGTAACGAATTTTAATATCCGCGGAATAAATTATCGAAGAAGATAAGATTTTCAATTCTTCTCTTCCAAAATTATTACCGATATCGCTCAAACTTTCTGGATCATCGCGAAGTTTCATCAACGTGTCGATGAAGTCGGACCTGAACACGTTTCTCTCTTTTCTGTACTTCATGGCGTCCGTGACTACCTTGATGAAGAACGGAGTAACTTCCCTCTCGGGTACGAGAGGGCCCAATAAATCGTAGAGCGTTGGCATGGTTATTTTAAATTTCAATCGTATTATAGAGTTCCAAGTGGGCTCGAAGATTTTTCTACCGGCCTCTCGAAATTCGCTCCCCTCGCTCGACATAGCGTTCATGTTGATCCCGAATGCGCACGAACCGATCACGTCAGTCGTGTATTTTGCCGCCACCTCGCAGAAATCGACGGGCTGCCGCCGCGCCGCGAGCCCATCCACATATTTTTCAAAATGGTGGCCACACTCGAGGATCAGACCGAACATTTCTTTCAATTTTTTCGACGTGAACATCGGGGACAGCTTTGATCTCAACGGCCGCCATCTTTTTGGCTCCAGGTTGAAAAGATGCTGCGACAACGGTTCTACCTGTGAACAAAATTTATCGAAATTTTCAATCTTTCTATACAATCAATCATTTTTGATAAATCAATATATATTAAATTTATCGAAATTTTCAATCTTTTTATACAATCAATCATTTTTGACAAATCAATATATATATATTAAATTTATCAAAATTTTCAATTTTTCTATACAATCGATCATTTTTGACAAATCAATATATATTAAATTTATCGAAATTTTTAATCTTTTTATACAATCAATTATTTTTGACAAATCAATATATATATATATATTAAATTTATCGAAATTTTCAATTTTTTTATACAATCAATTATTTTTGACAAATTAATATATATATATATTAAATTTATCGAAATTTTCAATTTTTTTATACAATCAATCATTTTTGACAAATCAATATATATTAAATTTATCGAAATTTTCAATCTTTCTATACAATCAATCATTTTTGACAAATCAATATATATTAAATTTATCGAAATTTTCAATTTTTTTTATACAATCAATCATTTTTGACAAATCAATATATATTAAATTTATCGAAATTTTCAATCTTTCTATACAATCAATTATTTTTGACAAATCAATATATATATATATATTAAATTTATCGAAATTTTCAATTTTTTTATATAATCAATCATTTTTGATATATATATATATATATATATATATATATATATTGATTTGTACAACTTGTTGTTTTTAGCTAGATTGTGATTAAACCTCTACCTTTTCATGAACATTGAATCCTCGATCTGCGAATTTCGAAAAATCCCTGATCAATACATCCTTGATTAGTTCCGGGTCTTTTAGAAGGAGAATCGGATTCCGTCCCATGTACAATCCGACCATAGGCTCGTTCGTGTACGTATCGTAGACGTTTTTAATAAACGTGGGTGTCGAAATTCTTGACAATATGATGTCCCTGATGTTTCCGAATAAGAATTTTGGCTTTGGTCCGGGGATTCCACGAATTTTCCAAAAATTGAAAGCCGATGTGAAATAGTAATAGAAAGCCAACATCGACACGATGATTCCAACGCATAAGATTTCAACGTAGGCCATTATCTTCTCGCGTCTTTCTTTTTCTTTCTTCAATCACTGTGTTAAAATGTTAATATATTATTAGGGGGTCGATTCTAAAAATTGAAATAGATACAAAGCTTGGTATTATATATAAAGTTTAAAAAATTAACTGAAGAAATTAGAGAAATTAAGAATTGAAGAAAATGATAAAATTTCGTGTACAATTAATGTAATCTTATTTTTTAGCAACGAAAATAAAATTTCATTTTTAAGGGATAAAATTATCCTTTGAAAAAAAATTAAAATTTTCTTTAAAAACAAAAAAAAAAAAAGAAAACAGTTTAAATATAATTTGTATTGTGTCATTGACAAATTTTTTTTTTAGAAATTCATGGTTTTCGAGAAAGAGAAACAAAGAAAGAATTGTAACAAGTAATAGATAAATAAATAAATAAAGTATAAAGTAATATCAATAAATTGGACAAGCGAATAGAAATTTGAAATGGATTAAAAAAATATATTTCTAATAATTATAATAGCAGTGACTTACAAAAGTCTTTATATCTATTCTCGTACAATTTTTTGATATATAAATCACAAATTCACGCTTCGTTAATACAACTTATACTTCATTGATGTATTACAATTCTTAAAAGATGTTCTTCTGTGTAATGCAGTGATTCTTCATTTTCCTTTCTTATATATTATGCATATATCTCGAATGACGTATTTCACGATGATGTTTAATGTGATTTAATAGTATCATATTCTTTCAATCTTCATATCCTCGTTTCGAAGTTTCACCCTTGTGCAATATTCAGATATAGTAGATTTAATGACGTATGAGAAGTTCGGTACGTAATCAATATCAATTCTCTGGAATTCTCTGGAAATGATTTATGTAGGGATTTATCCAACATGTTTGCTTTTTTTTAATTGGCAAATAAAGTGCGATTTCATTTCTGAATCTTCTATACATTTGAAGAATTTAGAAAAAATAGTATACGAAATATAGAAAAGTATAGATAATTCAATTAGCTTGATGCATGTAAATATATATATATTTATATTTTTGAATCAAATTGATATCATTTTTAATAAGTGATCAATTTCTTTTTTATATAAAATCTTTATTCCCTAATTTAATATTATCTACATGATTTTCTTACAACTTGTATCATTTGTGCATTTCTACGCGATTAGCACAAATTTTTTATACTTTTACTTTAAATATATTCTTTTGCGAATTAAAAAATTATCTTTTATCAATGCTTGTTTCTATTAATTAATTATTAAGGAAATATGTAAAATGGATCACGAAGAGATGTATTGATAAATGCATCATTATAATATCTTTCTGAATATTTATTAATATTTTAACAATGAAGAAGTGGAGCTAGCTCAACTTCTTTTTTTTTTGCTAAAAATATTTATGTTTTATCGATTTGTTGAAATGCCGTTAATAAATGCATTTTTTGCAACATTTTTCTAAATAATAATTACTATTTTTACATTTATTTACGCAATTAATTAAATCATGACATCGAACTTGTTATCGCTAATTTTTTCACAAATGTCAATTACATGCTTTCTAATCTGAGAGATTTCTGACTTCAAGAAAAATGTGCGTAATTTCATACAAGTTTCGATAAAACTTCCGATGAATTTCATGAAATTTTTATAAAAATAGTTTTTAGAAAAATATTCGAACATATAATAATGCATGCTTAAGTTTAAAAAGATATTTTACAGATATGTATAATTTGTTCAATTAATTTCATATGATGAAATAATATTAAAAATTAAACATAACATTACAGCAAATTTTTCGTTTTTACAAAAATTTTTCAAACATTTAATAAATTTATGGTAAAAACAAAAAAAAAAATAATGCATTCCATATTTTATTTCTAATTTTAAACAAATTCATTATTTTTGTTTAATGCATATTGTTATTTTTTTTATTCATTCAGTGGTTTAATCTTTCATACAATAATAATGGAAAATTCATGATCTTAATGTAATAATTTCTAATATTTTTATTAATTAAAAATACATTTTTCTTATACTTTTTAAATAATAAATAATAATAAATAAATGATAATTAATAGATTTTTCATTTTTTTTTTGAGTATTTACATACATTATTATAAAAATATGCATTATAATAATTTATTATATGAATTTTATTAGATGAATCTACTCTCCAATGAAGAAAAAATGCAATGTGCAATTACATGGTGTCTCATTATAAAAAATATTAATAATGACTGACATGATGACATCACGAACTAAATTTATTAACAATTTCAAAGTTTATTGGCCTTAATGTAAACAGGCTCCGCTGATAAACAGGGATTCGACATAATAAGGAAATATGTTATAAAAATAATATGGAAACTTGTTGAATCTTCCAAGAAAACAATAGATAATATATTATGATATATCATGAATGAAACCAAAGTTTGTAATAATTATTTGCATTAAATAACCAAGAAAGATATAAATATACGTATTTCACATAATTATCATATTTTACAATTTTCCTCATCGCATATCGTGGATATATAGGAGAAAAATTCAATGGTGTAATCAATTTATTTTTAAAATAATTTCAAATACAGATTAACATGTTAATAACTGATTAACATGTTATCAAAATGATCTCTCTTTATACTATATTTGAACATCTGTGATAACATATTGAATAAATAGAGTTAGTCATAATAAAATAACTATAATTATATAATAATTGTTGATAATTTATCAACATCAATCAATATTTGATAGATTAATGCGAAATGTCAAACTTTTTTTCTTAAATCTTGAATATTAATAAAAACAAATATATTTTAGTATTAAAATGTGATATTAAGCTTTTAAACGTCATTTTGCTCAAACGTCATTTTGCTCAAACGTCATATGATAAAATGCAAAAATATGAATTGCACGCGCCAATTGCAAATGTGTTCCTTACATCACGAAAATTTTATTATATCGTCTATTATATTATTTATTATCAATAGAAATTACAAAAGGAAATATCATATGTATAATAAAATTAAAAATTAGAATTTAAAATATAAATTTTTTTGTTACTCACCTCTTATTATTTATTATTTAATATAATTGCGATTGAATCTTAAAAAAAATAATTCCCTATAAATTTTGCTGATCCCAAAAAGAGAAATATTTTTCAAAATAACAAAAGTAAAAATGTAATTTTTTCACATGAATTATTCTTCCCTCTAAATTCCATGTTCAATGTAATATAATTTAATTTATCTATCATTGATTAATTACGTGAATTCTTTAAATCTTTTTTCATTTTTAAAAATACATAACAGAAATAAATTACAAAATGATCGCTTATGATGATTTATTAACAACGAATTAATTAACAAGAATCTTGTATCTATCCTTTCTTGTTTAAAAAAAAAATTGACTTTACTATAAATAATTCTGTAAAAATAGTATATTCAATTTATGAAAGCGATATCAAATTAGAAAAATATATATATTTTTTTTCCCTCGATAATTTGGATAATCTAAATAAAAATATATACATATAATGTATACAGAAAAATGTATATGTAATAATACATAATCGATACAATTTCTTGATTCATCGCTAAATGATAAATGAATTATTAAATATCGAGAGATCTCAATCGAATCAAATTTTCAGAAATATAAAGATCATGATGAATCATATATACATTAATTCTAAACGTATTCGAAAATTGATTTTCTTTTCATTTTATTGATGAATATTTTGTTCTTGTTTCTGATAAAAAGGTAAATTAAATAACATATTTTTCAACAACAGCACATGATGTTGAATTACATTAATTTCGTTGTATAATAATTTTTGCGAAATTTAAAGGAAAGAAAATTAGCACAATTACTATTTAAAAACAGTCTTATATCGAATTTACATCGCTCATATTTTTTTTTATAAAATAGTTGTGCATGCGATACAACGAAAAAGAAATTAGTTTCGATAATCTATCGTATCACATGCATTGTGATAAATTTTGATAAATTTTTATTCATTTTAATAAGTACTTATCAATCGACTTAATGATCAATTAAGTTAGATTTAATTACTTTTTACTTTTTGTGAAATGAAAATCATAATCTTTCAAAATACTTTGTACAAAGTATTCCAAGTATCTTTTTAATATTTTAATAGAATAATAAAAATTCGATTTCCCATTGTGTTTGACGCTATGTTCTCATTTAATTCATTTTCAATATTCTTGAATATTCATTGAATATTCTAATTCACATCTAAAAAGCATTGCTTATATTTATTGATGAATGATGTTTGACGCTATGTTCTCACTTAATTCATTTTCAATATTCTTGAATATTCATTGAATATTCTAATTCACACCTAAAAAGCATTGTTTATATTTATTGATGAATAACGATTATTTTCGAAGAGAAGAAAATAAGGAAATTGGTCATAAAAGTGTCTGTCAAATCAAAGATAAATAATTCAATTGTATTAATTATAAAATCAAACCATTCTAATTTCTGATATTTTATTTATATTTTTCCTTCTCGTTATTCTTATAAAATATCCCACAAAATTTATCAAGTTTAACAAATACCAATTTTACTATAAACTTATCTTTGTCCCAAAAAATTTTATCAATTTTATCTTTTGATAAAGTCAGCCCTAAAATATTCTTTTTTTCTCGTAATTCGTGACAATTGATGAAAAATGTAGATAAGAATTTCTTGTTGGCCGCGTTATAACCCAACAATTTTAGGCGTATTACATTTTCTAAACTCGTGGCCAAACCTTGTTTATCGACTTGGATTGTTTTTTTCATTTAAATTCATTAAATTCATGATATATGTATATTTTTTTATCATTTAAATTCATTAAAAGTATTAATTGTAACATTGGCTCATTTCCAATCATATCCATCGTTTATGAATTTTGCCCCTATTTTCTCGCGAATATAAATGAGCTCTTTCTTTTCGACTTTTTTGTTTACTTTTTTTTTTTGAACATTCAAGAATTTCATAATATCTTTTAATCTTTCGGATGAGAATAATGTGAGATTTGTTGCATCTTATTGATTCCAAATCGAGGAGATGCATCGATGTTTGTTTCTGTTTGTTTCATCTGTGTGGCAAATACAATTTGTATTGTTATAATAGAATAATTTATGAACAGATAGTATACGTGTTATCTTTATTACAGCAAAGCTTACATTTATAATGTAGGATTATGAACGTATTTTTTTGTTCTACTATGTTCTTGGTCGCGAAATGGTCGTAAAGGCTTTTAATGAAAATATTATCAATTTTTGGATTTTTTACAATCAGAATAGGTGATTTTCTCTCTTTCCTATTGTCGACTTGTTTAATAATAATAATATTAAACATAATATAAATATAATAATATTAATAAACGTAAATCGTAAAGCTTCTTTAGATATAATGACAATTAAAATTTTTCCAAGAGCAAGTAAAGGAGAATATCGATTTCTGTCCAGCAATTGCAAAATTTTTCCAAAAATTGAAGTACAGGTAATGATAAAAATACCAACGCAACGACGCTTCATAGAATTTCAAAATAGTCCAACATTATTAATAATTGATATATGGGGAGAGAAAGTTCTGGAATGAATAAAAATTGTGTTACATTATATTTTTCTCATTGATATTCAATGTATGTTAAATTTTTAATTTTGAAAACCAAAGTTTGATTTCGCAAAAATAATGTTATTGGAAATGATTTATTACGTTCTTATGTTGTTAAAGTTAAAGGAATATTAAAATTAAAAATAAAAGAATCTGTGATTATATGCATTATGATGAATGAAAACAAAAATCCAAAGTGTCAAATATACAATTTTTTATTATTGAATTGAGATAGCTGAAAAATTTCACGATATTCGCGCGAAATTTCATATAATGTCCTCATAACGTATTTCGTAATAATATTTACATATTCTTGTTTTGTAAAAAAATAAAAAAGATGTAATTGTAGAATGGTCATATGACACTCGTTATCAAGAAATTGACATCATTGTTATCAAGAAAACGCATATCGAGAGTATGAATTTTCGGAAATATTATTCTAAATTTTTACGCATAACATTCTATCTTCTTTTGATTATTTGCACATTTCAAATATCTACTGAAGTAACGTTATTGATAAGTCTATCTTAAGAATAGAAAAAATATTTATCCTATCTTTTTTTATTTTTATTTTATAACCTAATAAAATATACACTCATGTGTGTGTGTGTGTGTGTGTGTGATATAATAAATAATTACAAAAATAAATATGATTTGATAAATAGATTACGTAACATTTGAACTAGATATGTTTATCTTTATTATATATTTATTATTACATGATATATGTATATTTTTTTTATCATTTAAATTCATTAAATTCATAATACATGTATATTTTTTTATCATTCAAATTCATTAAAAGTATTAATTATGAATTAATAAATTAAATTCATATCATATTTATATATATATATATATATATATATATATATATATATATATATATATATATATATTTTCTCGTTTTTGTTTTGCATTGCTCAATACAAATTTACTAGCTTTTAGCAATATTTAACTTTTTATTTTAAAAGTCAATATATTAAAAAAATTATAAAAGTTAATAAAAAAGTACAAATTAATTTAAAATTCTAAAAAGTAGTTACATTTATATATTTATTGCTCAATGAAATAATTGTGTTTTACGTTACATTCAACTTACGTGAAATATTATCTCATATATATCTTATTTTATATAAAAATTTAAAAAAAAAAAACTTTACTATTCTTATATAACTGTGTTATAATTTGTTATCGAAATTTGTATCGAAATCATATAAGGCATTACATATCAATATATAATATTATTAACGTATCTTTTTTTCTATATTCATATGTATAATATATATAAAATTGTAATATTATTTATACAAGTTTACCAATAATTAGTATATTATATTATAATTATTAATATTACATAATTTATGTGATAATTATACGAAATAGAGTTATAACAATTTATATATTTCTATTTATTTTTCGAAAAAGATTTTTTTCTAAGAACTTTCCAGCAAATACAAAACGAGATGAAAAATACATTTAAACAGTTAAACATTCGTCTTAATATTAATTATTGCGAATTAAGATCTCCCAATTAGATTGTAAAAATCCCAATTAGATTGTTTTTTCTTGAACATTTTTTTTAAAAAATATCTTCTTCTTAAGATAAATATGAAAAATGTTAATAATTAAACTTTCGTTATTCCCAACTCTACTTTTCCTCCTTTCGGTATCATCAAGATATTTCGCGGTTCCGATTTATACGGTATCAAAGTCTTGGCGCAAACTTCAACTTTGTTGTCACGCAGAATCGTGATAAGACCCACTTTGCTTTGATAATGAGCAAAACGAGCACCTGAAAACAATTTTAAAACAATGCATTTAATTTGCATATATATATATAAATATTATGATATGGAGATACATGATCAACAAATGATTAGTAAAAAAATAAGAAAATTATGCACGATTTGTATTAAAAAACGTACCGATGCAATTTCTTGGCCCATCGCCAAATGGCAAATAAGTCATGGGATGCCTACTGGCGAAAGCATCATCCTCGAATCTTTCAGGATCGAATACTTCAGGTTCCGGATAAATATTTGGATCGTGTTGAATTCCATATACTGGTATCCATATCCTCGTCCCTTTCGATATTTTAATTTTAGTGTCTTTAAACGTATAATTTTCTGTCGCTTGTCTGCTCAGTGCAGCCAATACTGGATACTTTCTCAATGTTTCTGTTAGGATATTAATATTTGTTTATTGTTAATAATAACTTCATCTATAATATCAAATATATGATGAACAATTTACTTATTATTATTTTCTATTTTAACCAGATTATATTGAAAATTAATCTCAATACAATTTATTTATTTACACACCTTTAAACACCTTGTCCAAATATTTCATTTCTTTCACGTCTGTGTATGACAATGCCCCGCCATTATTCTCGTAAACTTCTTTTATCTCTTTCCGTAATTTATCTTGCATTTCCGGATTTTGAGCTAACTCGTAGAGAGCATTTGAAATCGTTGTCGAAGATGTTTCGAATCCAGCGAGGAAGAAGACGAGCGCTTGCGAAGTGAGAAGCGCATCGGTTAATTCTAATAAAATATTTGATTTTATTTTACAAATTTATAATTAATATTACATATCAATATAATTGCATATATATATATATATATATATATATATATATATATATATATATTATTTATTGCATATTTTTCAAATCGATTATAAATATTGGAAGATTTAAAGTCGTAATAAAATTTGAATAATCAAGAATTCAACGACAGATGTTTGTTCCAACGAAACGTTTTAAATAAATAAATATTCATTCGTTACGTTCATCTTTATTTTTAAGTAATGTTAATTTTTCTCATATTAATAATGGAATTTTGTACTTTCAACATTTCTCCCTCCACATTTTTCACTTACCGATATTTTCCAATTTTTCCGGATGTTCCTTTAGTTCTTTCAACGTGTTGACAAAATCTGGCCTGTACACGTTATTCTCCTGTCTGTATTTGATCGAGTCACGGATCAGATTTATAAAGAAGTTGTTAACCTCGTGCGATTGTAAGTAACCGCCAATTATATCGAACAAGAATGGCATATACAGCCTGGTGAAATCTCTGGCCAATTTTTTGAAGCTGAATTTTCCAAGTTGTTCCCCCATCCGACGAAACTCGCTCCCTTCGGGCGAAAGAGAATTCATGCACACCCCGAACGCGCAACTGCCAATCACGTCGGTCGTGAATTTTGCAGCCATGTCACGGCAGTCCACCGGTTCCCCGCTATTCCTTACTTTTTCTACGAATTCTTCTAAATTTTTCGCGCAATCCAGTATAAGGGGGAACATATCCTTTAATTTGCCTGATGTGAACACTGGAGACAGCTTCATTCTCAACGGTCGCCACGTTTTAGATTTCAACGAGAAGAGAGTTTGAAATATTGGTTCTACCTTTAAATTAAATTATATTGTTTTTTTTATCTTTCTTTTAAATTTTATTTTATTTTAAATTATTTTATGCCGTTAAATTTTTTTTTATCTCGAGCGATAATTTACAAAGTGAAAAAATTGAATCGATATCAAAGCATATCATAATTTTCTTCATACATGTCTTATGATGAATATAAAAATATGTAATAATAAATAATAAAATTATAAATACCTTGGGATTTACATGAATTCCTCGATCCGGGAATACGCTGAAATCTCTGATGAGAACATCCTTGATCATTTCCAAGTCGTTAATAACAAGAATAGGAGTTCTTCCTTGAAATATTCCAAAAACTAACTCGTTCTTGTACTCTTGATACAATTGTTTCGTTTTCTCGGCCAGTGATATTTTCTTGAGGATTACTTCTTGGAAATTGCCAAAAAAGATCGTAGGTTTTGGTCCAGGTATGCCACGATTTTTCCACGTGTCAAAGGTTAAAGTGAGATAATAATAAATCGCGAACAGTAACGCTCCAATGACGCAAAGAAGTTGAAAATAATCCATGTTGCATCAAGCTTTTTAAATAAATATAATAATAAAATAAATTATATAAAGATCAATTAAGTCAAATCTTAATTCTTGTGATTGAGAAACTGATAGTTAATATCTTTTTCAATTTTTTCTTTTTCAATAAATGCTGATGGCAGATGCTGATTTGTAAAGAATAATAAATAATGCGTAGATGCATAAAATATTTATAATACATACGTTCAATTAAAATTACACTCGACGTTCATTGAAATAAAAAGAAACAAACGTATTATTCGATTAATTTTTCGAAAAATTTTTGTTAAATTAAATAATTAATTAAATAAATAACTATGCTATCTCAGGATAAAAATAAAATCACAAGTAATTGTTACAGTTTCTTTAAATAGATGTTTTAAGATCCTTTCACGATGAAATATAAAACAATTCTGCTGAGTTGCTAATTTCCATGATAAAATAAAATACTCATTCAGTTATATCATCAACTTTGTTGATTTCTTTTTAATCCCCACTTACAGATGTATTGCATGACAAATCAAATATTGATATTTACTTCATTTAACAAGATAACAGGGAGATAGGTGTTAAATTATTAAACAAATATATCAATAAATAAAACTTTTTTATAAATTGATATAATAATGTAGAATCTGTACAAAATTCTTTACATAATGATGGCTTTTTCATTGTAGAAAATTTCTTTGCTTCATATGAGATCAATATTTTTTGAAAAAATTTACACGAGAGAGTTAAAAAGAGAGAGGAATAAATTTATGATTCGATATAGTATTCTTTGTTTTTTTTATAACATTTTTTTATTTATTCTTTAATTTCTACGTATTTTATTTCTTATATATATTCTTATTTTATTTCTTATATATTTCTTATATATATTTCTTATAGTCTCGCTGTAAAGAATATTTTTATATGTCAATTATATTTTCAGTTCAATATTAGTATAACTATTATTTATCTTTCAAAAATGAAAAAAAAAAAATATTCTACACTGATAGAAAATAAAATCACTTTTTTTTAAATAAAAGTAAAAAATTTTTTTTATAAATTTTTTACAATGTATTTTTGTAACTATATATTATTTTCAGTCATATTCGTTAAAAAATAAACAAACTGAATTTTAATTATATTCATAAAGAGTAAGTATGTAATTGTTAGTAATATAAAGTATGTAATTTTGTTAAACTAACTTAAATAAGAAATAGAACTCATAAATTTATAATATCATATTAATTTAACTTTGCTAAATAAATATTAGTTTGGTTATATAAATAAACGTAAGATAAACTACGCAAAAAATTTATTTAACTAGATCTTAATTTATCAATTATGTTAAATCGAATCAATTAATAAATAAGTTAACGATATTATTTATAGATTAGTATTAATGATTTATAATCTTCATAATCTTCATCTTAACGTAAAATTGAATGTAATGATAGGAAGAAGAAAGATATTTACCATTAACTTGTCAGAAGATTATACGTCTGTAGTCTGATTGTCTGATGTAGACATTCCTGATATAAAACTGGAAAAAAGATGTAAGATTAAGAAATACAGATTTGATTGATTGCAATCTTTCCACATATTTTTTCACATATAGTTAATTCATACATATATTCAACTAAATGTTCGCATAAAGGAGATTATAATTATTTTATTAGTTATTAGAGATTCCTTCTTCGTGATCATTTAGAAATTTTAAAAACTTTTAAATAAAGATGAAAATAATAAAAATCTCATCTTCTTTTGTTTGTTTTTTTTTCATAGTAAATATTAACCTTTATTATATTTATGAATTATTTCATAATACAAAAATTTTAAATATATTATAGAACATTAAAAAAAAAATACAACAAATATTACAAATAATATTAAAATACATAAACAAATAAAAAGTAAAAAAATACAACACACAACATAGACACTATTTTATAAATATTTAACTTACTATAATATCTACTATATCCCTATCTCAAAATAATTTATACTAGATTTTATGACTAGCATTAAGATTATTATATAAAAATTCAGACAAGTTACTACTTGCGAGAAGACATTCGTGTTTTCGTCCCTCTAGTGGCGAAGACAGAAAGGACGAGACTATACTATAATATAATACGAACTATAATATAATTGATATGTTCATTCATATTGTATCTATATAATATAATATAATTGACATACTTGGCGTAAGTATAACATTATTTTTTAGTATTTAATTATTCTTTTAATGTTATATTATATATATCATTATATAAATACAAAAATAATTGAAAGTGGAACTGAAAAGATAAAAGTAAGGATAAAGAAATAAAGAAAATTAAGAAACACAAAATTAATTAAAATATAAAATATTCAAATATACATAAAATAATATTCGAAAATAAGCATAATTATAGCTTTTCCAATTATTTTTATAAATTAATGACTAATTTTTATCGACATTATTTTTTTATTAAAATGATAAATTATTATAAATCGATCATATATTATATCATATATAATATTAATTAAAAATTAAAATTTTATATAACAAAAATAAAAAATACTTTTAAAAAAGTTGAAAAATAATAAAAATTATATTTATAAATAATAATTTAATACTTGAATTAATAATAATTAATATTTGAAATGTATTTATTATAGTTTGAAGTTGAGATCAAATATTAGTTATTATTAGTTAATTAAAAATATGAATATTATTATACAATAATAATTATTTTTTATATTAACATTAAATCTTAGTTATTTTTAAGTGCACTCCTCCTTTTAGCGCCAATAAAAAGCTGCGTTCATCAGCTTTGAAGGGAATCGTAGTTTTTTCACAAACATTAACTTTATGATTGCGAAGAATTGTTATAAGTCCAACCTTACTTTGATAATGCGCAAAACGAGCACCTGAAAAAAATAATTACGAAAATTAAAATTAAAATTTATAAAAAAACTGCATTGAAAATGCATTTAATTTTCATATAAATATTACAAATTATGTATCATCTGACGACATGTGTGATCAGTTATAATAAAAAATAAAAAAATTATGCACGATTCAATAAATAGATTAAAAAATGTACCGATGCAATTTCTTGGCCCATCGCCAAATGGCAAATAACTCATGGGATGTCTACTGGCGAAAGCATCATCCTCGAATCTTTCGGGATCGAATACTTCAGGTTTCGGATAAATATTTGGATCATGTTGAATACCATACACTGGCACCCATACCTTTGTGCCCTTTGGTATTGTAATTTTAGTACCTTTAAATGTATAATTTTCCATCGCTTTTCTGGATAATGTCGACAATATTGGATACTTCCTTAAGGTTTCTATGAAGAAAAAGCTAAATTAAATAATTATAAATATTATATTAATATTTATTCGATTCAAATTGATTTCGAATATACTTATACAAAATATACAAATAATTTTTTAATTTAATTCGAATAAAATTTAATTTTTAAAATTTTTTTTAAGTCTTTTCCTTTCAGACAGATTTAATAGATACCTTTAAACACCTTATCCAAATATTTCATTTCTTTGATATCTGTATAAGTCAATATTCCCTTATTTTTCTCGTGCATTTTTCTAATTTCTTCCCGTAATTTATCTTGTATTTCTTGATTTTGAGCTAATTCATAAAGACCAAATGCTATCGTTGATGAAGAAGTTTCAAATCCGGCAATGAAGAAGACGACTGCTTGCGCAGTTAACAAAGTATCTGTTAATTCTGTAAAAATATATAATAAAATGTTGATATTGTAAACTTTTTGCCAGTCGCTATTAAATTTTTTGATATAATAATAAATAATTATTTTCATTATTGTTAATCAATTTTGATATTTCCACATATGCACAATAATTATTTAGAAATTAGAATGTGTGATGGAATTTGTTTTAAGAATCGATATCGATAATATTACGATATACTGTACAAATTATTCTGTATTATATAAAACAAAGGCAATCACAAAAGTTGATATACGAAAATATCAATTTTACATATCAGTTTTTTATTTCTAGAAAAGTTTTTTATTTCGATTCTTCAAAGATTCTTCTTTGACGAATTTGTATTAACGCATACATACTTACCAATATTGTCCATTTTTTCTGGATGTTCTTTCAGTTGCATGAGCATATTGATAAAATCTGATCGAACTATATCGTTATCCTTTCTATATTTCATTGTGTCACTGACTAAATTTATAAAAAATTCATCGACGTCTTTCATTGTAAATATATTACCGATTACTTCATACAAAGATGGAAAAAATACTTTACAAGTATTTCCGATCATCAATTTCAAACTAGGTGAAAAAATCTTCTTGCCCATTCTACGAAATTCACTATCCTCCTCCAAAAGGGAATTTGTGTTGATCCCAAAAGCGCAGCTACCAATAACGTCGGTCGTAAATTTTGCAGCTAAATCACGGCATTCCACCATTTCGTTCTTCTTTATCACTTCATCTAAATATTTCTCTAAATTTCCCGCGCTTTCCACTATAAGGGAGAACATCTCTTTCAGTTTTCCGGATGTGAATATCGGCGAAAGTTTCATTCGCATTGGTCGCCATCTTTCAGCCTCCAACAAGAAGAGATGTTGCGTCAATGGTTCTATCTATTTACAAAAAAAAAATTAACATAAAATTTAGGTATATTTACGCTAAATTATTTAAAAAAAAATCTTTTTTTATAGTTGTGAAAGTCAAACTTAAATTTTTTTGGGGATATAAAGATTCTATGAATTAAAATTTTGAAGTACCTTCGGAAAAGTATGAAATCCTCGATCCACAAATATTGAAAAATCTCTGATGAGAACATCTTTGATCATATCTAAATCGTTAATGACAAGAACCGGAATTGTTCCCTCGTATATACCAAAAACTGATTCATGTTTGTAATCGTCGTACCATTTTTTAACAGTTTCAGATATTGATCTTTTTTTCACTATGGAATTCCCAAAATTGCCAAAAAATACTATAGGTTTTGGTCCAGATATGCCACGATCTTTCCAAAAAGCATATTTTGATGAATAATAATAGTAAATCATGAGAATCACAATGCTTATGGCGCAGAGAATTTGAAAGTAATCCATGTTATATCAATTTTTCTATATTTCAATAACAAAAAAAATCAATTAATGCAGTAATTTTTAATAATATACGCAATATTACGTAATAGCTTAAATATGCAGTGGATCATTGCAAACATATAAATAAAAAATTTAAAAAAAAATTAAAATTAATATTATTTTAATATTTATTCAAAAGAAGAAAAATTATTTTTTATTTCAATATTGATTTATTTATTTATGAGTATATTTATTTATTTAATGAATATTTAAGAGATATAAATAATTGCAATAAAAAAAATTTTAATTCTAAAATTTTAAGAATTAAATACAATTGATTTCACGTATATTTTAAATAATTTTGATATGATATCATACATTGACATTTTGATATCTAATCTCATTGAGATGACTTCTTAATAAAATTTTATTTCATTTATATCATCATTCATTTACATGATGAAAAAGATTAAAAATTATTTTATTTCATTGTATTATTTTATTTATTGTATTTTTAAAAATTTTAAAATTGTGCAGAATTAATTTAAAATTGAATAAATGATATGACAATAATAATGAAATAAATATATATTATTTGAAAATTATTATAAAAAAATATAGATCATATTCATATTTAAAAATTTCTACAATTTATTATTTATAATTATCACTATGAACTACCTTAATGTTTATACATAATTTCATTAACTTAAAAATTTTGCATCATTTTTTCTTTGAATTTCTCAATTAATCTATATCAACAATTAATAATGATACAATCATAAAAGTAGTTCTTTATCTAGAATTCAAAATATACTCACTTGAACAGATATTTATATCAAAAAAGAAATTTTAAAGAATGAGATTTATCTGAGATGTCTTTCACGACTGAACGTCAGATAGTGACTAATATTAAGTTTTCTTCCAATTGGTTATATCAGTGTGAGTCTAATTATATATAGTGTCCTTGATGGAGCGACGATGACAGCGACCTCTACTTTCAATAAAATTCTGAATTCTAGATAAGTATAATATGCATATATATACTTTTTATTTTACTTTTTAAACAATTTAAAATGAATTAAATTATAATTATATATAATTTATATAATTAATATAATTATTATTATATCGATATTACTTTCGTTTGTATCCACAAAAGATGAATCTGTAAAGTAATGCTTACATGAAAACATATACGTGTATATATATCTGTTACGTATCTTTTCTGTAGCGAATAATTATTCTATAAATTCAAGAAAAGAAAATAAAACAAAAATGTAATATCAGCATTCAACGATGCGCATATATTAATATTAATGAATTCAATGAATTCAATTTGCGGAGAATAAATTTTGTTTATCATTCATATAATAATTATGTTTTATGATAATTCATTGTTTACGAGAAGTTGAATAAAAATTGCTGCGTAATAATTGCTGTATAATTGAGTGGTCTTCTCGACATGATGTTAATAATCATTGTCCATGACTTGTATAATTATTATCTATCTCATACAAGTATCAGTAATTTTTCTAATGCTATAATGCATTGAGAACATAAATACGTATGTCTATAATTTTAGAAAATTTCTGAACTCGATAAAATTAGTATGTATATTTTTCTGATAGTGTGATTCAAAATGTTTTTAAAATCCTTGCATTCCTTTTCTTATATTTCTTATATTTCTTCGACCTTTCGAGATTTTAGAATTAGATATAGAATTTTTTTTTATTAAAACAATAAAAATATTTTTAAATATCTTTTCTGTAATGACACATTGACAAATTTCTGTTTTTGACGATATGTATTCTTAATATTTTTTAATTATATTTAATCATCAATCGATAATATGATAAGTTTCCGATAAAAATTTATTTTATCGAATTTTATTTTATCCCCAGATTATAAATTTTTATTTATTTTTTTTTCAATAATAAATTTATTGTTAGAATAAAGTATCTAAAGCATAAAAAAATTAGTTTAAATTTAATTAAAAAAATTTAATTCAAATAAAAAATATATAATTTACAAACAGTTTTGTAGATATATTTATCGAAGATATACTTATGAATATATTACATAAAAATGAACTGTGATATTATTCAATAATATAATAATATTTACATCGAAAAACAAAAAGAATAAAAAAATTTTGTTAATTTCTTTAAATTCTGTCTATTTATACATGTAATAATCAATTATATTTTAATTAGTCCTGTAAATTATCATTATATTATTTAAAAATAATTTCATCAAAATCAAATTAAAATCATATTTTATTCTAAATGATTTATTAGAAATGTGATTTATTATTTTCTTTTTTTTTATGAAAATTTTTAATTGTTTTTAATTTTTCAAATTAAATAAGTCATTAGATTTATATATATATTTTTTATCGTAATTATATTCTAAATATTGGATAGTTGCGATATATCAGTAAAAATCTTAAGATATATCATATTTCATAAATATGTTATTATTTACATTGAGAAATGCACACTTTGCTTCGTAAATTTATATCTTATTTATAATCTTATGTGATATATTATGTTATTATTATTTAAGCATTTAGGCTATGAAGAGAATAATTATATTATACGTCTGTATAGATTATACGTCTATACTCTACATTCCTGGATTTATATCCAGTTTTATAACTGGGAAGAAGATGTAATTAAGAAATACAGATTTGTTTGATTGCAGTCTTTCCTCAAATTTTTTTAGACATACTTAATTCATACATATATTCAACTAAATATTCGCGTAAAGAAGATTATAATTATTTTATTAGTTATTATTATATTCCTTTTCGTGATCATTTAGAAATTTTAATAACTTTTAAATAAAGATGAAAATAATAAAAATCTCATCTTCTTTTGTTTGCTTTTTTTTCATAGTTATTAACCTTTATTATATTTATGAATTATTTCATAATACAAAAATTTTAAATATATTAGAGAACACAAAAAAAAATTACAAATAATATTAAAAGACATAAAGAAATAAAAAGTAAAAAAATACTACAGAATAAACACTAATTCATAAATATTTAATTCTTTACAATATCTAATATATCTCAACTTACCTCAAAATAATTCATACTAGATTTTATGACTAGCAATAAGATTATTACATAAAAATTCAGGAAAGGTAATAGTTGCGAGAAGACTTTCGTGTATTTGTCCCTCTAGTGGCGAAGACAGAAAGGACGAGACTAGACGAACTATAATGTAATTGAAACATTCATTCATATTATATCTATATAATATAAAAAAATATATAATATAATTGACATACTTGGTATAAGTTATAACATTATTTTTTAATATTTAATTATTCTTTTATACTATATTATACATTATTATATAAATACAAATATAATTGAAAGTGGAACTATAAAAATAAAAATAAGGATAAGGAAATAAAGAAAATTACGAAAAACAAAATTAATTAAAATATAAAACATTCAAATATACATAAAATAATACACGAAAATAAACATAATTATTGTTTTCTTAATCATTTTTATAAATTAATACCAAATTTTTTTCGAAATTATTTTTTTATTAAAACGATAAATTATTATAAATCAATCATATATTATATATACAATATTAATTAAGAATTAAAACTTCATATAACAAAAATAAAAAATATTTTTAAAAAAGTTGAAAAATAATAAAAATTATATTTATAAATAATAATAATTTAATACTTGAATTAATAATAATTAATATTTGAAATATATATATTATAGTTTGAAGATGAGATCAAATTCTTATTTAGTTAATTAAAAACATGAATATTATTATACAATAATAATTATTTTTTATATATTTATATTATAATAATTATTTTTTATATATTTTATATTATATTTTAATATTAAATCTTAGTTATTTTTAAGTGCACTCCTCCTTTTAGCGTTAATAAAAAGCTACGTTCATCAGCTTTGAAGGGAATCGTGGTTTTTTCACAAACATTAACTTTATGATGGCGAAGAATTGTTATAAGACCAACCTTGCTTTGATAATGCGCAAAACGAGCACCTAAAAAAATAATTGCGAAATTACGAAAATTAAAATTAAAATTTATAAAACTGCATCGAAAATGGATTTAATTTTCATATAAATATTACAAATTATGTATCATCTGACGACATGTGTGATCAGTTATAATAAAAAAATAAGAAAATTATGCACGATTCAATAAATAGATTAAAAAACGTACCGATGCAATTTCTTGGCCCATCGCCAAATGGCAAATAACTCATAGGATGTCTACTGGCGAAAGCATCATCCTCGAATCTTTCAGGATCGAATACTTCAGGTTCCGGATAAATATTTGGATCATGATGAATACCATGCACTGGCACCCATAACTTCATGCCCTTTGGAATTGTAATTTTAGTATCTTTAAATGTATAATTTTCCATCGCTTGTCTGAATAACATCGGCAATATTGGATACTTCCTTAAGGTTTCTATGAAGAAAAAGCTAAATTAAATAATTATAAATATATTAATATTTATTCGATTCAAATTCATTTCGAATATATTTATGCAAAATATACAAATAATTTTTTAATTTAATTGGAATAGAATTTAAAATTTAAAATTTAAAAAATTTTTTTAAGTCTCTTCCTTTCAGATAGATTTAATAGATACCTTTAAACACCTTATCCAAATATTTCATTTCTTTGACATCTGTGTATGTCAATACTCCTTTATTTTTCTCGTGCATGTTTCTAATTTCTTCCCGTAATTTATCTTGTATTTCTTGATTTTGAGCTAACTCGTAAAGACTGAATGCCATCGTCGATGAAGAGGTTTCAAATCCGGCAACGAAGAAGACGACTGCTTGCGCAGTTAACAAAGTATTTGTTAATTCTGTAAAAATATATAATAAAATGTGGATACTATAAATTTTTTTCCAATCGCTATTAAATTTCTTGATATAATAATAAATAATTATTTTCATTCAAGTTTGATATAGTGTGCAATTATTAATTATTAATAATTATTTAGAAAATTAGAATTTGTGATGAAATTTGATTTCAAATCGACATCGATAATACTACGATATACTGTACAAATTATTCTCTATTATATAAAACGAAGGCAAAAGTTGATATACGAAAATGTCAATTTTACGTATCAGTTTTTTGTTTCTAGAATCGATTTTTCTTTGATGAATTTGTATTAATGCATACATATTTACCAATATTTTCCATTTTCTCTGGATGTTCTTTCAATTGCATGAGCATATTGATAAAATCTGATCGAATTATATTGTTGTCCTTTCTATATTTCATTGTGTCACTGACCAAATTTATAAAAAATTCATTGACGTCTTTCAATGTAAATATACTACCGACTATTTCGTACAAAGGTGGGAAAAATTCTTTACAAATATTTCCGAGCATCACTTTCAAATTAGGTGTAGAAATCTTCTTGCCCATTCTACGAAATTCACTATCCTCTTCCAAAAGGGAATTTGTGTTTATCCCAAAAGCGCAGCTGCCAATAACGTCGGTCATAAATTTTGCAGCTAACTCACGGCATTCCACCATTTCGTCCTTCTTTATTACTTCGTCTAAATATTTCTCTAAATTTCCCGCGCTTTCCATTATAAGGAAGAACATCTCTTTCAGTTTTCCGGATGTGAATATCGGTGAAAGTTTCATTCGCATTGGTCGCCATCTTTCAGCCTCCAACAAGAAGAGATGTTCCGACAGTGGTTCTATCTATTTACAAAAAAAAAAAAAAAATTAACATAAAAATTAACATAAAATATTATGCTAAATTATTTTTAAAAAAAAAAGTCTTGTGAAAGTCAAATTTAAATTTTTTTAATGACATTAATTTATTACTATTGAAATCAGATATCATAGAAATCATTTTTGCATATAAGAATTCTATGAATTGAAATTTTGAAATACCTTCGGAAAAATATGAAATCCTCGATCCACAAATAATGAAAAGTCTCTGATGAGAACATCTTTGATCATATCTAAATCATTAATGACAAGAAGCGGAGTTGTTCCCCCGAATATCCCAAAAACTGATTCATGTTTGTAATCGTCGTACCACTTTTTAACAGCTTCAGATGTTGACCTTTTTTGTATTATGGAATCCACAAAATTGCCAAAAAATATTATAGGTTTTGGTCCAGATATGCCACGTTTTTTCCAAAAAGTATATTTTGATGAATAATAATAGTAAATCGTGAGAATCACTATGCTTATGGCGCAGAGAATTTGGAAGTAATCCATGTTATATCAATTTTTCTATATTTCAATAATAATAAAAATCAATTAATTGCAGTAATTTTAATAATATATGTAATAGTACGTAATAACTTAAATTGCAGTGGATCATTGCAAATATATAAATAAGAATGAATAAAAAATTTAAAAATCTTTTAAAATTAATATTATTTTAATATTGATTCAAAAGAAGAAAAATTATTTTTTATTTCAATATCGATTTATTTATTTATGAGTATATTTATTTAATGAATATTTATGAGATGTAAATAATTGCAATAAAGAAATTCTAATTCAGAATTAAATACAATTGATTTCACGTAGTATAATTTAAATAATTTTGATATGATATCATAAATTGACATTTTGATATCATATATATCTAATCTCATTGAGGTGATTTCTTGATAAAATTTTATTTCATTTATATCATCATTCATTTACGTGTTGAAGGAAATTATTTTATTTCATTTTATTATTTTATTTATTGTATTTTTAAAAATTTTAAAATTAAGCAGAATTAATTTAAAATTGAGTAAATGATATGACTATAATAATGAAATAAATATATATTATTTGACAATTATTATAAAAAAATATAGATCATATTCATATTTAAAGATATCTTCAATTTATTTCGTTATGAATGCTACCTTAATGTTTATATACAATTTCATTAACTTTAAAATTTTCAATCATATTTTCTTTGAATTTCTCAATTAATCTATATCAACAATTAATAATGATACAATCATAAAAGTAGTTCTTTATCTAGAATTCAAAATATACTCACTTGAACAGATATTTATATAAAAAAGAAATTTTAAAGAATGAGATTTATCTGAGATGTCTTTCAGGACTGAACGTCAGATAGTGACTAATGTTAAGTTTTCTTCCAATTAGTTATATCAGTGTGAGTCTGATTATATACAGTGTCCTTGATGTAGCGACGATGATAGCGACCTCTACTTTCAATAAAAAAAAATTCTGAATTCTAGATAAGTATAGTATGCATATATATACTTTTTATTTTACTTTTTAAACAATTTAAAACGAATTAAATTATAATTATATATAATTTATATAATTAATATAATTATTATTATATCGATATTACTTTCGTTTGTATCCATAAAAGATGAATCTGTAAAGTAATGCTTACATGAAAACATATACGTGTATATATATTTATTACGTACCTTTTCTGTAGCGAATAATTATTTTATAAATTCAAGAAAAGAAAATAAAACAAAAATGTAATATCATCATTCAACACAACGATGCGCATATATTAATATTAATGAATTCAATGAATTCAATTTGCGGAGAATAAATTTTGTTTATCAGTCATATAATAGTTGTATTTTATGATAATTTATTGTTTACGAGAAATTGAATAAAAATTGCGTAATAATGGTCTTCTCGACATAATGTTAATAATCATGATCCATTGTATAATTGCTATTATCTATCTTATTTATATAAGTATCACTAATTTTTCTGCTATAATGCATTGAGAACATAAATACATATATCTATAATCTTAGAAAATTTCTGAACTCGATAAAATTAGTATATATATTTTTCTGATAGTGTGATCCAAAATGTTTTCAAAATTCTTGCATTCCTTTTCTTCATATTTCTTCGATCAGATTTTAGAATTAGATATAGAATTTTTTTTTAATTAAGCAATAAAAATATTTTTATATATCTTTTCTGTAATGACATTGACAAATTTCTATTTTTGACGATATGTATTCATATTTTAAAACTAATATATTAATTAATTCTTATATATATTAATATATTTAATCATCAATCGATAATATGATAAGTTTTCGATAAAAATTTGCGATTTTATTTTATTTTTAGAGATTATATATTTTTATTTATTTTTTTTTTCATAAATTTATTGTTAGAATAAAGTATCTAAAGCATAAAAAAATTATTTTAAATTTAATTTAAAAAATTTAGTTGAAATAAAAAATTTATAATTTACAAAACAGTTTTATAGATATACTTATCGAAGATATACTTATGAATATATTATATAAGAATGAACTGTGATATTATTCAATAATATAATAATATTTACGAAAACGAATATCGAAAAACGAAAAGAAATAATATAAAATTTAATAATTTAATAATAATATAAGATTTAATAATAATAAAATAAAAAAAATTTTGTTAAGTAATTTCTTTAAACTCTGTCTATTTCTACATGTAATTATCAATTGTATTTTAATTAATCCTGTAAATTATCATTATATTACTTAAAAATAATTTCATCAAAATCAAATTTCATAAAACCATATTTTATTTTAAATGGTTTATTAGAATGTGATGTATAGTTTTCTTTTTTTTTATGAAAATTTTTAATTGTTTTTTAATTTTTGAAATTAAAGAAATCATTAGATTTATATATATATTTCTTATCGTAATTATATTGTAAATATTGCATAGTGACGATATATCAGTAAAAATCTTAAGATATATCATATTTCATAAGTATGTTATTATTTAAATTGAGAAATGCGCACTTTGCTTCATAAATTTATGCAATTTAAGCAAATTTATGCAAATTTATGCAAATTTATAGTCTTATAGTGATATGTTATGTTATTATTATTTAAGCATGGGAAGAAGAGAATAATATAAATCAGAAACATTTAATTTTATAAAAAAAAAAATTAATAGAAGAAACATAAAAATATAATAAATAAATAAAATAAATATTAAAACAGAATATTTTCATAATTGATAGTACAATTAGGAAAAAATAGAAAGATGTGAAATGATTTATTTTTTATTCTTAAAGTTTATTTTTTTATTTCCTAATTTGTACTATCCTAAATCACATAATACTTTTAGACGCCGATAGATTGCGCATGAATCGTGATCGAAGGATTATTCGAACTTGAGTTCGAAATAAATAAACTTTTATATTATTTTTATAGAGATACATATACTAAGTAAATAATAACTAAATAATAAATTACTAATATTATGTAAGTTTTGTTTTAAAATTGTTTAATTTTATATTATTTTTAAATTAAATTTTAAAATAATATAATTTAATTAAAACTGTACTTGAACGTATGTTTAGAATAGTTAATTTAATTGTAATTCTTTATTTTATTTAAAATACTTTTTTTGTTTTAAAATAAGAAAAGAAAATATTTTTATGTATAAAATATTCTACCAATGTGATTTTAATTATTTAAAAATTTTATAATATTTCTAATAATATCACATTTTTAATAATAAGATTAAACGAGAAATCAAATTTAAAAATTAAATTTTTTTGAAAAATCATAAATTTTCTATTATCCTACAAATTATAACTTACTTAAGAAGATAATTGTTGCCTTAATAACATTAAGATTCATATGTAATCAGAATTAAATTAGATTTTATAAGATCAGATGTTAAGAAGTAACATTATTGGGATTATGATATCATTGTATGTTTTCTAATACGATTTTGTACATTTTATTATCATATAAAAAGATATTTCGAAATTGTTATTTTTATACATTATATATTTTATATATTATATATTTCGATTCTATTATTTTCTAAAAATTTAAAATATTTTAACACTATAATACATCTTAAAAAATACTTATATATATATTTTTAATATCAATCTTATTTTAAAAATAATTATATACTTTTAATGATACGAATAAAAAAATCAGTATGATTACTTAAATTTAATATAATTTAATTGATTATTTCAATTAATTTAATAATCATATCGCTGATAATTCTTATTGTAACGATAATTATATAATATACTTAAAAATTTGTATCTAATACTGAAACATTTTTATAAATTTTATAATCTCATAATTATCTTTTAAACTTTACAAACTTTTAACTAATATATGTTGAATAACTTTTACATATTAACTTTTGTTAATATGCATATATACATACATAATACTCATATTAATTTTATATTTTACTTATTTTTAGATTGATACCTCCTTTCAGTGCTAACAAAAATTGAAATGGATCACTTTCGTATGGAATCTTAGTTTGCTCGCAAACATCAATTTTGTGATTACGAACAATTGTTATAATACCAATTTTGCTTTGAAATTGTGCAAAACGTGCACCTAAAAGCGATAATTAAAAATTAGGAAAATAATTCTGCGGATTATAATCCGTTATTTTATCTTATCTTATCGTACCAATGCAGTTTCTTGGTCCATCGCCAAAAGGTAAATAACTCATTGGATGCCTGGCAGCTACAGCCTCCTCATCGAATCTTTCGGGGTCGAAAATATCAGGATTTGGAAATATATCCGGATCATTTTGAATTCCATACGGCAGTATCCACACTTTTATACCCTTCTCGATAGTAACTTTAGTGCCCTTAAACGTGTAATTTTCCTGCGCTTCTCTGGTTAGCATTGCCATTATTGGATACTTCCTTAAAGTTTCTATTCACGAAAGAACGAATACTTTGTTAGAAAAATAATACACATAAATTAAATTTTTTCTACACCGATAATTTAGTGATTAATTTAATAAAAAGAATCTAATTTTACGTAATTTTTGTTTACCTTTGAGAACCTTGTCCAAATATTTCATATTTTTAATCACATCGTACGTCAATTCTCCGTGTTTTTCATAAACTTCTCTGATTTCCTCGCGAAGCTTGTCTTGGATTTCCTGATTCTGCGCCAGCTCGTAAAGGGCATGAGATATCGTGGATGAAGAAGTTTCGAAACCAGCAACAAAAAAGACAAAAGCTTGCGAAGCAATCATCGAATCTGTCAGCTCTGTAAAAAAAAAAAAAGACATTGAAATGACATTTATAATTTTTTTGAGAGAAAAAAAAAGAAATTGATTTTAAACGACATACTTATAGTTTCTAATTTCTCTGGATGATCTTTAAGCTCTATCAATGTGTTGACAAAATCGGGTCTAACTATTTTGTTCTCTTTTCTGTAATTTATCGTGTCCTTGATCAGATTCGTGAGAAATTCATTTACTTCTTCGATTTGAAGCTTGTGACCGATCACATCGTACAATCCTGGCAAAAATTGCCTGCAGACATCTCTGACTATTGTCTTACACGTGGGCGTGAATAATTTTCTGCCGATTATACGAAACTCGCTGTCCTTGTCCGATATGGAATTCATGTCGATCCCGAAAGCGCAGCTGCCGATCACGTCGGTCGTAAATTTCGCAGCCAGATCGCGGCATTCGATATATTTCCCCCTCTCCGCTATTTTGTCCAAATATGGCTCCATATTTTTCGAGCATTCTATGATGAGCGGGAACATCTCCTTCAGCTTGCCAGAGGTGAATATCGGCGAGAGTTTCGCTCTCATCGGCCGCCATCTTTCCGTCTCCAAAGCGAACAGATGCTCTCCCAATGGTTCCGCCTTAGAAAAATAAACCTCTCTTTCTCAAAGATTAATTGTTTAAATTAAATGAAAGCAAACAGAATGATAAGATAACTGTTACAATCAATCGTTTGATCGGTATAAAATGTATTAATTCACTTCGTGAATAATTTCAAATAGCTTGTTTTAATTATTTTAATTATATTCTTTCTTTTTTCTTACAAATTACTCATCCTGAGTGAATAAGCAAAAATGCACGGGCAATAATAAATGTTATTGCAAGATAAAGGATGAGGATCGTAATGAAAAATTTCGATGTAATATAATACCTTTGGAAATATGCGAAAACCTCGGTTAGAAAATATTGAGAAATCCTTGATGAGAACATCTTTGATCAGATCTAAATCGTTGAGAACAAGAATAGGCGAGGATCCTTCGAATATTCCGAACATTGGCTCGTTCTTGTATTTATTGTATAAAAATCTCAATTTGTCGTTTATCGATATTTTTTTGAGGAATACTTCCATAAAATTGCCAATGATGATAGTTGGTTCTGGTCCAGGTATTCCACGAACTTTCCAATAGTTGTAAATTGAGGTATAGTAGTAATAAATCGCAAGAAGCATTATGCAAATGGCGCAAAATATTTGGAAAAAATCCATGTTTCAAATATCCTGTATATAAATAAAATAAAATTTTATTAATTGAAGCACGTTTATACTAACTTTTTATTATAAAATATATACATATATTTGAAAATTCTTTATTAACTCGTAATTAAGTTCGTGATTGGATCATTATCGTATTAAAAAAAAAATTGGAATAATAAATTTAAACAAATATCAACATATTACATTGAATAAATGTCTAAAACAATTGATGATAGAAGTAATTGATAATCATTTCTATTAATGGAGGATTGTATCCTTGAACCACACTATAAAATTTATCGATATCGTTTATTTTAAATCTTTTCTTTCGTTCGATGAATTGTCGAACGAAATAGTCATTTCTTCACATTTTTTTTCGATGTATATAATTTTTTACGGAGGAAATGAAAATAAATTTTAATTTCAATTCAAAATGAATTATCTTCAATGATCGTTTGAGACGTTTAGAGAAATAAATAAGAAATAAATGGTTGAAGTAGCAATGAAGTCAATCTTCAGCGACATTGAACAATTGGTATCTATGAAGAACGTAATTGCTTTGTTATATTACTAGAACACTTTATCATCAAATTGCATTATTTAAACTAAATTTAAAATAAATAAAGTTTTATTTCGATTGGTATATTATTTGATTTAATCCTTTCTTTTTATAAACATCGTAATATTTTTCCATTCATTTTGTTGTCAAATTTTTTTCAATATTTTTCAAAGTTTTCAAAAATTTTGAAAAAATTGTGGATGAGTTAACTAGTTATCATATATATATCATATAATGATCGAAATAATATTCGAAATAAAAATCAAAGCAAAAGTGAAATGTATATATTTAAATACTATTGAACAATTGAAATATAATATATCTTATATATCATAATTTATATCTTATCTTATCTCTATTGTGTAACGCTTATTTTTTTGAAAAGTAATTATATATGTATTAAATAATTTTTGCATTGAATTATATTATGTAGATATTTTATATAGATTTTTTTATATATTATATAGATATTTTAAATATGATATTTCATATAAATATATTACCACTGCAAGTATATTGGTTACGATTAATATAACAAATGTGATAAGAATTATCATTTGTTACATAATTATTTATAATATAATAATTTATTAATTAGATTAAATACAGTTAAATGCATTATCATATCAGCAAACTAAATATCAGAAGAAGATATATTCAATAAATATTTATTAAATTATTTATCAAATAATAAATAATAAATAAATGTCATTTTGAAAAAAAATACTTATATCTCAATTTTCACACGAAAAAATGGGAAATTGGATTTTGTCAACTGACGATAGATTTAATTATTATATTTTTCCTTTTTTTTTTATTCGAAACTTAGTTTCAATATTGAAATAACATTGTGATATAATATAGTAAAAAACTAGAAAAGTGATATGTATAATACATATATATATATATTTAAATAGACGCATATCTAAAAATAATAATGATTTTTATAGAATTTCTTGGAAAAATGGATGATTAATTTTTCAATTGTTAATAATTTAATCGTTAATAACGTTCATAATTTTTTTTTAATTATTCTACTCAGTTGCATATTATGAATAACATGTTAAATTTTCTGAAAAATTAAATCTTTGAAAAATGTGAAAGAATAATTATTCGTTGCATGATTGAAATATAATGATTATATCAAAAACTAATTTTTTACGCACTTATATGCACTGCTGATCTATTGAAACAAAATTGTTGCAAATTGTCCAGTCCTTGTGAGATAAAAGAAAAATCTGCCTGAGATTTATTACGTATCACGGTCGAACGTCAACTGATACTAACGGAGTAAGTAACACGAGATTATTCTTGTTTTAGAGAATGATGATGTAATAAAAAAGATAAATTAAATGGGTGTCTACATTGTAAGTATCAATTTAAATTAATCCTTGTTCCGTATTATGCATTTATTTCCGCTTAACAAAAATAGATGTACAAATATTCAAAGAAAAATTAAAAAAAAATTTTTTTTATTTCTTTTTAATTTATTTATTATTGTTTCTTGTTAATATATAAAAAAAATGGGAAAAAATGTGACTTGATATTTATTATAATTAATTATAATCCTCAATTTATTATTTCTAATAATTCAAAATTTGTCAATTAAAATATTTGAAAAAATCATTTATAAAATAAATTAACATTTTTCAGAGTAATTGAATAACAGAGTAGCAGAATAGAAAAAAAGAGAATCTCAATGACTTTTTAATAATTCTTAATTTAAAAATCTATCGTTATTTTTCTTTAATTATTTTCTTTAATTATTTTTAAGTATAATCCATTTTTCGGGCATATTATGAAAATGAAAATGAATTTTTTATGGATCAATCTCATAATGGATTTTTTGTTTTTTCACAAAGATGAACTGTATTGTATGTATCATTATTAATCCAATTTTCGTTTGATAATTTACGAAATGTATGCCTGAAACAAATAATATAAGATGATAATGATTTAAAAAAAAAAAATAATAAAAAAAGAAAGTTTCGATCCAGTGTTAAATTAGAATAATTTATAATATTGAAAATTAAATTATTAAATTAAAATGAAGTGAATTTTTAATAACTTTTTTAATAACTTAATCAAAAACCAATCCTTAACTGAGTTTAAATTTTTTTTGAGTTGTAGTTTATTTAACAATTATATATAAAAAAAAATAAAAATAAAAAAAATATATTAGAATGTTTTCTTTCTTTTCAATTATTTTAAATTTAAATTATACTATTTTGAGCTTAAAAGAATGTCGAATTATTATTTTATTCATACTCTGTAATTTTTTGGATCACCAAAAACTAAAAACATCATGGAACTCCTTATTTTCATATTCTCCTCTGTAAACCTTTCGAGATCGAATTTTATTGAATCTGACTAAAGATCTGGATTATTGTGAATAGCATACATTGGTATCTATAAATTCATTTCCTTTGGCAATGATAAATTTAATATTTTGAAAAATGCATTTTTCTCTTCTTTGCCAAGTTTAGAAATAAATTAGAAATAAATATTTCCTTAATATTTTTGTATAGAAAATAATGTATACAAATCTAATTCTCAATTTCTCTTTAGAGGATCGATTCTAGAGACCAGAACAAACATAAAAATTGGTAAATAAAAATATATTGAAGTTTATTTATTTATTAAGTTACTGGCAAGGTTTTAGATGAAACGAAATAGAAATAGAATGACATGGAGCGCCACGACGTGGTGCAATGATGTAACAAAAATAATATTCTTACTCTAATATCTCGCTCCATCTAACGCAAATTTAAATTACTTATAAATATGGCTCAATCGATATTTATATATTTTAATGTTTACTTTGGCATTTAAAATTGCTTCTAAAAGTATCCCACGAATACATTAATCATTCTATATTTATCATAATATTAAAAGATTTAATATTAATTTTCTTTTTTATACTTTTACAATGGAATAATATGATTCTTATCTTTAAATACTTTGTTCAAATATATCATTTATCTTATAGTGTCATATCTCCTTTATTTCTTCTTTTTAATTTCTTTAGTATATCTTAGTAATCTTAGTATAATTTAGGCTAATTCAAGATAATACAAGATATTGGCGATAATGGTTGGAAGAAAGTTTCAAAACCAATACAAGATAAATGCTTATGCATAAAAATATTTATAGCAAATATTTACCTAAATATGATGTTAAGAAAGAGAGATGTATCTTATTTCGAATTTGAATATAAGTAGCAACATAAATAGTATTAATACGTTGCAATTGCATAAAACGTATATTATAATCAAGCAGTTACGTTTGCATGAAAAAAAAAAAATTATTCATAAATATATATTAAGAAAATAATCTGATGAATGATAATAAATGTTTATAAATATCGCCAATTATATTAATAAAGAAAAATGTTGCATAAATATAAATTAATTAATGTTTTATTAAAAAAGTATAAGAAAAAATCATACGCATACAAAGTAATTACATACATATATATATTTATAAATTACATAATATATATAATAAAATAACATGTAATAATATAGTAGTAATAATATTCATATGTTTTAAATTAGATTTACGTATCAAAAAAAAAAAAAAAAAAAAAAAAAGAAAAAGAAAAAACTGAATATATTAAATATAAAATATATTAAGTGTTAAATAAATATAATAGTATAACATTTTTTTTTCTAGATACGTATAATCTTTTTTTAAAATATTTAGATTCAAATGTACAAAATATTTTTCTAATTATTAAACATTTTTTTATCTAATAACAATTAAATAATAAAATTTTCTGATTAAATTTTAACAATCCATTTCTTCTTTTTCATTATTTAGTATTTCCAGTTTGAAATTTCTTCTATTTCTAATTTTTGTTTTTTGATTCTAGTTTGAAAAATCACTTATTAAATTTGTTTGTTGTTTTTATATTTATTAAATGTGTTTTATATTCATAGGAATATAGGAAGAGAAAGAAATTTAAAAACTAAAAGAAAAAGAAAAAAAATAATGCTTGCCAATTTTATCCTTTTAAAATATAACACAATTTCATTATAACACAATTAACAATGACTGTAATAATTACATATATCTCAATAATTATATATATATAATATATATATTATAAATATGTATAAATATTCTTATAATGTTTATAATATACAATATGTATATCGTAACATTAAACAATTTTATCAAATTAAAGGAACATCGTATCAATTCTGTAATTTGGTTATCTTTAAGAATATACCCGTTAATGGTAACGAAATGAATGAAAATGGGTCATATTTATAAGGAATTAACGTTTTATCACAAATTTCAATCTTGTAATTAGAGAGGATTTTAATTAGTGCAATTTTTGATTGGTAAATCGCAAATCGCAAACCTGGAACGAAATATATTATATGTAAATATAAAATAATATTTAAATATATATATGGATATATTTCTTTTTTACAAATGCATGCACTCTAACTTTTTTCTATTATGAAAAATTTCTTAAATATCTATATTTTATATTTATTTTTAAAGTTTCTCTATCAGAATTTAAACTTTTTCTATTGTCAAAAACATAACTTTATCTAATTTTAATTATTGTAAAACAAATGTAAATATCTGCAAAATTTTCCAATGTACAATACGTTTCTGTTAAAATCGATACATACCGATACAATTTCTAGGTCCGTGTCCAAAAGGAAAATAGTGCATGGAATGCCTTTTCTTTACCTCATCCTCCGAAAATCTTTCAGGATCGAATTTTTCCGGATTTGGATAGATACTCGAATCGTGGTGAATAGGATAAACTGGTATACAGATCAATGTGTTTTTGGGAATTGATACTTTAGTGCCTTCGAAAGTATAATCCTCGATTGACCTTCTGCTCAGATATGGCAATACTGGATACTTTCTTAGCGTTTCTGTAAATCAAATAAAAATGAAATCACTATGAAAATAATGATGGAACGTCTTTAACGCGTTTTGATCTTAAAATATGACATACATATTACACCAAACGTTTAAAATGAACGCAGTTAAATCGAAACAATGAATAAATTTCTAATTTTAATTATTCAAAATTGAAAATTGATGGATATTTTTTTTAGCATGAACGAACGTAGGACAATTATAGCTCTACAATTTTTAATATATATGATCAACATAACGTTGAGTATATAAATAATAATGGAGATTAGCCATGAAGATCTAATAACTGGATTATGGCAATAAGCTTTTATTTCATTAAGTTTGAAGATCATTATATTCCTTCAATTTTTATATTTTTTACATAGAGATTCACTTAGAAATTTTCCTTAATTCATTTATTATTAATAATTAAGAAACAGAACAAGTTGAGAACACAATTTTTTCTTTTTTTTATTCCAGATTTTAATCTTATTTTTTAATGCGAGAAATTATTTTTCAAATTTTTGAACATTTGCCGAATATTTTATAATAGAAAATTTTAATTTTTAATTGTAATGCAATTTTTTATAGGAATGGAAATATTCAGATTTTTTTTTTATAAAATCATGTAACTTTTGTATTACGTATGTCATTTTTTGCAGCAAATCTTGAAACGAAACATGAAACTTTCACATCTAGATACAACAAATTTCCATACCGAATATGATTATCGATATTTTACATTTAATTCCAAGTTAATTACTTACCTTTAAATGTTTTATCCAAATATTTCATTTCTTGTATAGTTTCGTATTTCCACTCTCCGTCATTATTCGCCTCGAATTCCTTAATTTCTTGTCGCAATTTTTCTTGAATATCAGGATTCAAAGCCAATTCATAAAGGGTATTAGCTACTGTCGTCGAGGAGGTCTCGAAACCAGCAGCAAAGAAAATGAATGCTTGAGCGGCTAACAAACCATCTGTCAAATCTATAATAAAAATAAGAAAAATGAATATTAGAACTATTGAATATTATGTTAAAAAGTTGTTAATTTGTTCAATCATTTTCTCCAAATGTGCTAATTCTATTCAAGAAGAATTATATTTCTTGAATAGAAAAGATTGAATGATGAAAATTTTAAAAATTATAAAATAAATTATAAACAGTACTTTTCTATTATGTTAAAAAGTTGTTAATTTGTTCAATCATTTTTTCCAAATGCTAATTCAAGAAGAATTATATTTCTTGAATAGAAATAGAATTAAATGATGAAGTTTAAAAATTATAAAATAAATTATAAACAGTATTTTTCTATTATGTTAAAAAGTTGTTAATTTGTTCAATCATTTTTTCCAAATGCTAATTCAAGAAGAATTATATTTCTTGAATAGAAATAGAATTAAATGATGAAGTTTAAAAATTATAAACAGTATTTTTCTATTATGTTAAAAAGTTGTTAATTTGTTCAATCATTTTTTCCAAATGCTAATTCAAGAAGAATTATATTTCTTGAATACAAATAGAATTGAATGATGAAGTTTAAAAATTATAAAATAAATTATAAACAGTACTTTTCTATTAAAAGTTTCAATTTAGAACAATCTGGTAATTTTAATTTCGTACAATTGTTCGTACATTGATTCGTAAAGATTTATCAATTTTAAAAATTACATACTAACCGAGACTAGGAACCTTTTCAGGATGTTTCTTGAGTTCCATGAGTATATTCATGAAATCCGGTCTGACAATATTGTGCGCCTCTCTAAACTTGAACGTGTCTCTGGTCAACTTCAACATTATTTTCGTTTCTTCGTCCGGTGGTAATATACGAACGAGTAAATAGTGAAGCATAGGCAAGAATTGTTTTATCCTGAGTCTCAGTATCTTTAAGAAATTCATAGCAAAAATTTGTCTTCCGAATCGACGAAATTCGCTCTCCTTTCCCGACAACGAGTTCATCTTGATGCCAAACACGCAACTTCCAATTACATCCGTGGTAAATTTGGCGGTAACTTCTCGTACGTCGATCGGCTCTCCTATTTCCACCAACTTGTCCATATAAGTCACAAGATGATTGGAGCAATCAAGAATTTGAGTGAATGTCCCTCTCAGTTTACCGGTTGAGAACACTGGGGACAATTGGGTTCTTAATGGCCGCCATTTCTCTTCCTCCACTAAGAAGAGATGCTGGGTCAGTGGATCTGCCTATTGTCGACAAATGTAAACGAGAAATTCAAAGTTTAAAATATTACACATTAAGAGAAATACATAATAGAAAATATTTAAAGATTTGTGTTTTGAAAAGTTGATCAAATTATATTTCTAATTATTGTCTAAAAATATGTATCTAGGAAATTACAAGGAATTGAAATCATTTGTTCTTTTATTTGATACAAAATTTGATAATTTGATGAATTTGTAAGAAATAAATTTTCTTTGAAATGAATAAATGTGGAAAATGTGCAATTAATTATAAGAAATAATTATAAATATTTATTCGTGTTTATACTGACTGAATCACTTTTCGGGAATCCTCGATTTGGAAACTTGTAAAAATCTTTAATCATGATATCCTTGATAAGATCGGGATCTTTGACAACCAAGGCAGGATATGTTTTCATAAATACTCCGATCAAAGCCTCGTTTTTAAATTCATTGTACACCCTGGTTAAAAATTGGAAAGGCGCTTCCTTGCCTAAAACTATCATCAAGACATTGCCGAATCCAGGTAAAGGCTCTGGTCCCGGTATACCACGAATTTTCCAAAAATTGTTTCGAGCCGTTATATAATAATAGAAAGCAATGACTATTACTATTATGCCACAGAAAATTTCCAAATTGGCGATCATTTTTTAAATTTGAAATTTGAAATTAAACATCAATCTGCAGTGAACTGAAAAACACAAATAATTCTTAATTAAATAATTATTAAAATTTAATTTAAATAACGATAAAATGAATGATGCACGACAAAATTTTTTTTTCAAAAACTCGCAAAAATAATAAACGAAACAATTATATTGTACGAAATAATATTAATTATGAAATGAATTGTTCGTTGTTTATAAAAACAGTCGTTGGATAATTTCTTATAAAAAAAAAAAAAATATATGAATTTCATTCGTAATTTTATATTTTTATAAAGAACTATTTGATGTTTAATTTTAACGTATAATTTTCGAATTTATATGATACATTTCTTTTTCTTAATTATCAAAATTTATAACTTATATTTTTGAATTTAAATTAAAAAATTCACGATTCAGTCTTCACTTAATAAATTATTTTGCTATCATAAATTTGACTGCGTCCAAATATCCGATATTAAGAGTTAAAAATGGAATGGAACTCGAATTGAATATGAATAATTGCTAAATTTTAATTGAATGTAATATCTGAATTGCAATTATTAATATTTACTTTTTGTACTGCTCGGGGTATTGGTATAGATTCCCTATCCTAATACTACACCGAAGGCGGTTCAACATTCACTGCACATTTGTCAAACAATTTATCAGATTTATAACATCTGTTAGATAATTACGTATAATTACACATACACATATACACATGTATAAGAATTAGATATGCTTAAGCAGATTTTTTGCTACATAATATAAATATAACAAATAAAAAAAAGAATATATATTTATCGATTTAATATTATCTTCTATATTTCAGATCTAATTTCACATCTTTATTTTTATTTATTCAATTTTGCATATATCCATGGCGTTTGTTTTTCAATTCATGGCGAATTTAATGGAAATTTTGTAATTTTGCAATAGTGTTATTGATCTTCTACATTATATATGAGACAATTAAAAAAAAAAAAGAAATTTTCGAGATTATAAAAAAAATATTTCGTATGAAAATTGTAATTAATTTCAAGGAGAAAATAATTTCTTCTTTTTCTTTCTTTCTCTCTCTCTCCCTTTCTTTTTATAGTTTTTTGTAAATGAACGTGCAAAGATCAAATTTATTTCAATAATATAACACTTTCAAATACATTCGATTTTTTAATCATTTTTACTAATCATTTTTTATAAAAAAAAATAATAAGTTATTAACACCATACTGTTTTTCATAATTTATATAAAAAATTATATTTAAATTTAAGTTTTTAAATTTTTAAAATTAAATTTAAAATTATATTTAAATTTTTTTATACAAGATATATTTCGTGAAATACGTTTTAAAAAGTTAATTTTCTGTCGAAAAACAAGGGCAGAAGTTGTTATATAAAAATTATTTATTAAATTATAAGCAAATTAATTTGTATTAGATGAAGAGAATGACATGTCATACCATGGAGTATTTATGTATCAACTTTTGTGTTTATTTTGGCTTTTAGGATCAAACATTTGTCCACAAATATATTAAATAGCTTGTATATTAAAAACAAGAATGATTTGGTAGCTTTCTTTGATGCTTTTCTTAATAAAAAAATCTGCTCTATAATTTTTTCCTAGATTCTTATGTTATGTTTTTTTTAAAACTGATTTTATATAAAAATTATGAATTCTGGAAACAATTTGCAAAATTTATATTTTTATATTCAGTATATTAAGAAATTTAAATATATGATTTATATTAAGAAATTATTAAAAATTAAAAAATCGAAAAAAATTTTTAAATTTATCGAATAATGCTAATTTAATTAATGCTGTGAAATGAGCAGAGTAAAATCAACGAAATCATATGCGCGATTTTCGAAATATCGTATAATAAAAATAAAAATAATCTATTTTTTTCGGTATAGTTGCGACATTGCAATTTAAAAAATGTTTTTTTTTTCTTTTCTAAAAAAGTTAAGGTTACATTATGACATATTAATTAATTCTTAACAAATATTATAAAAATGTGTTATTAGCAACAATTGACGTAAATATACAGCTGATCGATTAATTGCAGTTTTTATATTCATATTTATATGCGTATTGAAATTGCGTAAATATACTGAATGTTTATTTAAGTTAATTAAATTATATTTTTTCAAGTTCATTCATCACATTAAAATCTTTATAATTAATATTAATAAAACTTTATTGATAAAAAATTTATAAAAATCTTTTTTGGTATTATTGGACAATTTTTTTTTTTTTTTTTAATATCCAAATTTATTCCATGAGATTACAATTCAGGTATTTCTTAATTTTATTTCCCAATTTATAAGTTATTATACTGCATCCACAACTATAGCTATAATAATGAACAAATGAATAAAGAACAAAAAAAGATGTTCGTTCAAAAAATGATACATCCTCAAAAATTGATATATTTATGATATAGTTACGAATAATAGCGAATTATTGATAGTACAAATTTAAAAGTAATTTAAAAAAGTAGAAAATTTAAAGTATTCCATTTGAATATCTATCCACTGTTTGAATAATGAAACTACGATTGTGTCTTTCAATAAAAGATAATAAAATTCAATTTGACACTTCTTTTAATTTAAATATTTTAATAATTATCATTATTAAATGATCGATCATGAATATTAAAATCAATCATGAAAAATTAATTATCGTGTATTTATAAATTATGAATGCGATGTCGCCGATATTTTTTATTCAAACAATCTGCATATCTTGTCGAAAACTCGTTTTAATCGTAACGTAAAAATTACGAATAATTAAAATTTTCTTGAAAAAAAAAAGTAAAAGAATTTCATTTATACAAATTTCTGCTTTTCTTTAAACAATAGTTAAAATAATCTTATATAATATTCTTTTTTATTTTTCTCACACAATAACATTCATTGTTCATCAATTTATATTAAAATGTAAGCGAATTAAATTTATGATTATGATATTCTATTATTTATTTTATACATATAACATACAAAATATTGATATATTCGTTAGAAGAAATTTATTATTATATTTTATTATTATATTATTATATTTTAGTTTAGAAAGAAATTTAAAAATTCTTTTTTTAGAAACTAAAACAAATACAAAAATTGATATGACGACAATGTCGTTTGAAGCTTCATTAAGTCATAATTTAATAGAAATATTATTTTTCATAATTGATAATGATTATTTATTAAATTTGCGTTCCATATAAAATTTATATTGTTCGAAAAAAATATATAAATATATTAATCCTTTGAGCTTTAATGGTGACTCTCCACCACCATTTTGATGGCCATTGAACAGAGACAATATTTATTTATGTTTGATTTTTTTAGAATATCGCTTCATAAATAGGTTCCTAACCTTTTTACGTATAATCTTATGAGATATAGAATAATATGTCATTAAATAGATTTTTTGAAATTGTACCTTGATCGCAGATTGAGCGATATCTTTGACAATAGAAATATTATTTTCAAAGTTGTTGAGTATTGTGAGCATGAAATAAGTTAATGAAATTAGTTCAGGCGAAGATGAGTTTGATTTTTCGTTATTGAATGACGAAATTACTTCAAATTCATAAAGAAATTAACGACAGAGGAAACCATGATGAATATGGAGATGAAATAAGAAGGTGAAAGATAAGAATAATAGATAATAGTGAATGTGAAAGCAATAGTTGTAGCGAAGATATCGCAGAAGATGCAGAAAATCCCAAATATGCAGAGAATCGAAAAATATACGAAGAATACAATTTGTACGAAAAATCTGCAGAAAGTATCTTCGAATATAAATGAGCCATTACATTTTTTTCAAACTATTTCTTATTAGTGAAATAGTGCGCAAAACGAATAATTATGCAATTATTTACAAAAATTAGAAGGAAAGGCACTATTGCTTTACTTGAAAACCTGACAAACCGAGGATGCATCTTGGTTCATAAAATATAATTGCTTAATTGATTCATGAAATATCGTAAGAATATAGACTTTAACTCTTTTCATTCCTGTTTCACTTTAACACTTTATGAATTATTGTAGATAATATATCACTTGCGATAAATTTTTCTTTTCTTTTTAAAATTATTAATTAATTACCACGCTTATTAGTTATTATTTTATTTATTTTCGTAACAAAATCATTTAACTTGTTATGTTATGTAACAATGTTTCATTGCTGCACAACTATCATTGATAAATATAATGACATAAATATAAAGGATTGTTTTGTTTTTGCACACAAGATACCCGTTAAAGTTTATAATTAATCACGACAAGTATTTATATACAATTTAATTAAACACCATGCAATTTTTTAAATATCAAGTACAATTAAATTACTCACATAAATATAAATATAAATATTTATATAAATAATAATAAATATTCAATCTTGTATCCTGGTTATTTTCAAATACAAGCCGCCTAACGGTACTAAGATAAACGAAAATGGATCATATTTATAAGGAATTAATGTTTTAGAGCAAACATCAACCTTGTAATTACGGAGGATTTTTATCAGACCAATTTTTGTTTGATAGATTGCAAAACGTGCACCTGAAATAAATTCGTTAAACTTAAATAAAATAAAGAGGAATATGTTTTCAATAATATATAATAATATACAATAATATATATATAAAATAATAATATATATATAATAATAATATATAAAAATGTTATAAGTTCATCGAATCAAATCAATTATTATTTTAAAACTTATTTAAAAGTTAATTTAATCTCGAATTTGTATTATATTATTGTATTATTGTATTATATACGTGCCTATACAGTTTCTTGGCCCGTGTCCAAAAGGGAAGTAGTGCATGAGATTCCTTTCCTTTATCTTATCCTCGGTAAATCGTTCAGGATCAAACTTTTCTGGGTCTGGATAAATATTTGGATCGTGATGAATGGGAAAAACGGGTATCCAGACCAATGTACCTTTGGAAATCGTTAATTTAGTATCGCGAAATGTATAATCGTCGATGATTGATTCCCTGCTCAAAAATGACAATGCTGGATACTTTCTTAACGTTTCTGTAAATAAAATCAGAATCAATTATGTTATTACAATAATTAATTTTTTAAAAGTTAGAAGTTAAAAGAATAAAAATTATAACAATTAACTTTTTAAAAATTAAAAGCTAGACGAAAAAATAAACTAATAAACTTAAGAAATTATATTTTTAAAATAAAATAAATTTAAATTAATCCATAAAATAACATAAATCAAAAATTAAAAGCCAAGATAAATTTTGAAGAAAAATATCGTAATACTAACCTTGAAATATTTTTCCCAGATATTGCATCTCTTTAATGGTTTCATACCTCCACTCTCCGTCATTCTTTGCCTCGAATTCCTTAATTTCTTCTCGCAATTTGTCTTGCATATCGTGATTCAAAGCTAATTCGTACAGAGCGTTGGATATTGTCGTCGAAGAGGTTTCGAAACCAGCCGCAAAGAAAATATATGCTTGTGCGGCTAACAGATCATCCGTTAATTCTGTATATGTATGAAAATAAATAAATTCGATAAAAATATGAAAGATTTCAATAAATAAATATGATACCTAAAAAACAATATTAAATATTTGTTTCGATCTTATATTTCTCTGCCAGTTTCATCCAACAAGGATTATCTGTATCTCGTTGTGTCTTTATTTAATTGAATTTAATTTATGTGATAAATTTTTAACATCTATTCAATAATAAATAATAATAAATAATAATGAATAATAATCATTTTCTCCATTTATTTTTTACTCGTAGAATTCTAATTTATTATCGTTTCACAAATTTATAAATAATAAATAATAATAAATAATAATAAATAATAATCATTTTCTCATCATTTATTTTTTACTCGTAGAATCCTAATTTATTATCGTTTCACAAATTTATAAATAATAAATAATAATAAATAATAATAAATAATAATCATTTTCTCATTTATTTTTTACTCGTAGAATCTTAATTTATTATCATTTCACAAATTTATTAAAAATTTGTATACTGACCAATATCAGCAATCCTTTCGGGGTGTTTCTTAAGCTCCAGAAGTATATTCATAAAATCCGGCCTGACGAGGTTGTTCTTCTCTCTATATTCCATCGTCTCCTTGGTAATTCTCATAAACATTTCCATTTCCTCGTCGGGCAATATTTTGCAGAGCAAGGAATGAAGGAAGGGCGTGCTTTGTAGCAACCTAATCTTCAATATATTTGTAAAATTAGTGGCAAATATGTTTCTACCAATTCGACGGAATTCATTCTCTATTTCCGACAATGAATTCATCTTGATCCCAAAGACGCAGCTTCCGATTACGTCGGTGGTGAATTTGGCAGCAACTTCACGCATGTTTATAGAGTCTTCCATCTTCGATAAAGTGTCTATATGAGTCACAAGATCATTGGAGCAGTTAAGAATTTGCGCGAACGTTCCTTTCAGTTTGCCCGATGTAAATACCGGGGAGAGATGATTCCTCAGCGGTCGCCATCTTTTCACTTCCAGAGCGAAAAGGTGGTTAGTCAACGGAACTTTCTGTATTCGTTGAAAGATCGTATTTACTTTATTACATTTTTCTTATTATTAATAATAAATTAAAATAAATATTAATTAATTAAATAAAATATTATAAATATTAATTAATTAAAATATTATTAATAATAAATTAAAATAATAATAAATTAAAAACATTTGTAACGAAAATAACTCTCAATTTCAGTTATATATAAGATCCATTAAAACTTCATAAATTCCAATTTTTCATTTTATTCCAATATGAATTGAATGTAAAAAAAAAAAATGTTTATTTATTGAAATTATTTGATTACAAGATATAAAATTTCTTTCACATTATATATGTATACTTACTGGATTCGTTTTTAAAAATCCTCGATTCGCGAATTTGGAAAAATCTTTAATCAAAACATCTTTGATGAGATCAAAATCTTTGAGGAGCAGGACAGGCCTTCTTCTAAAAAATATCCCAATCATCGGTTCGTCCTTATATTTATTGTATATCGTAGTAAGCAATTGTGAAAACGATTCCTTTCCAAACATTACTGTCCACATATTTCCGAAACCAATGGTGGGTTTTGGTCCAGGTATGCCACGATTTTTCCAGAAATTGTTGTTAATCGTTAAATAATAATAAAACGCAATAAGCACTATTACGAATCCACAAAGTGTTTCCAGATTGATGAACATTTTTTTAATATTTGGCGAATCACAAATTTGGACAAATTATTATAATTTGTTGTTTGCTGCAAAATATGAATATTATTAATTTATTCAAACATCACGGAATAATGGAATATATTTGGAATTTAAGATACGTTTTAATAATATATAGTAAAAAATTGCATTATTTTTCTTAACTTTTTAAAATATTTGGAATAATTTCTATGTAGCAAAATATTCGCGTATTTTTCATTAATTTTTCAGAAACATATTTATTAAGAATTTTTTTTTCATTCAAAAAATTTCATTCAAAAAATTCATAAAATGATCACCATCTATTTAAATAACATAATAAAAATAAATATTTCGTTAAAATTATTTATCTTTAAGTACCTTAAATTTTAATTATTATGAATTTACAAAAAAAATTTTGCTTTTGTCGAATTCTTTTCTTTTTTTTGTTATATCGACATTCACTTAATATGTAATATGATTTTTTTAATTTATTAATTTTTGAAAATAAACAACATTCAGCACAATTTTCGTATATTACACTTCGTATATTACTTTTTTCACACGATAATTGAATTATTAGCGAATTTTAAATTAATTTTAACAATATTAATCTTTTCTTTTGAAAAATAATAATATTAATCTTTATTTGTATGATATCTCTTGATATCTCTTTATATTTCTATGCAATCTTTTGCACGACTGAATCTTGCTTCAATAAATGAACAATATAAAGGCTTAGTTATTAACACTCACTCAGGATAAATAATCAGTTGTCTACATATATATATATATATATACAATATATATATATACATGTATATATACAATATATATATATATACAATATATATATATACATATATATACATACAATCAATTACAAAATATATTTTATATACATTCTAAATAAATTCAAACAGGAAGTGTATAATTAAAACCATTAACTATAACATTAATACATATAACTATAACATTAAATATAACATTAATAAAATATTTTATATAAAATACAATGATTTTGTATTTTATTATATTCTATTCAATGATTGATGTAAAATTCTACTGATTTCCAGATGAAAATATATTTAAAAATGAAAAAGTAATAAAAATTTAGAAATTAATTTATTATAATTATTTATAATAATTAATTATTCATTATAATTAATTTCATGCACTCAAAAAAATTTTCCTTTGGAAAAAAAATTACTACGTGCATAATATATTATATTCAAGTCAAATTAGATGAATTTTTTAATGATGAAGAATACGAAGAATTTTTATAATTATATGTAGAATTTTGATTGTATGTTGAAAAATTCTGAAAAGTCATAAAAAAGTGCAATCTAATGTTTTTAAGGTAAATTAAAATACATTATAAAATACAAGACTATTTTACCATTCATCTACAGGTATGAAAAAAATTGTAAATGTAATAATATAATAATAGTAATATAATAATAAATAATAATAATAATATAATATATATAATATAATAGATATAATAGATAAACTATATTTTTATTTTTTTATATAATATAAAATTTCTTTTTCTCCTTAATAATAAAGTTTTTAACTATTGAAATCGAAATATTAAAAAAAATAATACATATATATTTTACAAAATATATTTTTATGTATCTTCTTATTAACCATATTTTGGCAATAAAAATTATAAGAACCAATTATTTATATATTGTATATAACTTTTATGGTATCCTATATAATAATAATATTATTTAAATAAAAAAAATTTCTGCCTTTTTTTTAGATTTTATTTAAAATTTATATTTATTTATCTATAAAGAGTTTATCTAAACATCTTTATGATTTCACTTGGTATATTCATCTTAGAAAATATTTTCTTTTTATAAATATTAGATATAAATGTTTATATATAAATATTATAAATATTTTATAATATTCAAAGTTTATAAACCTAATAAAAGTTAATACTTTGGCAATATTCAAATAATTTCATTATTCATTGCAAATAATTATAATTAACGATAGATAATTTTTAAGTATATATTTATAGAATTTAAAATAAATATATTTTTGAAATAAATTTATATATTTTTTTATTCGTAGCAAACTACATATATATAGATAAATTAAAAAAACAAAGGATAAAAAGGATATAAACAAAAAAGAAAAATACAAATTTTCAAATATCATATATTATCAATCATGGCTTTATTAATTTTTAATCAATTTCACATTATTTTGAAAATATTTTTGACTTATTCTTTCTCTAAATCGAATTGAATTTATTTTTATATTAATATCACTTTAGGAAACAATTCATAAATAAAAATATTTGATATTATATAATAAGTGATTACTAAATCTTAAAATAAATCTACGTTTTGAAATCTTTTCAAAAAAATAAAAATATTCATATATATATTTATTATATTTATATTTATATAAAGATTATTTGTACATATAATATATTTAATAATTTAAATAGTTTAAATAATTTTTAGAAAAATCATATTCTATTAGTTTTCTATTTTCGTAATTTTTAAAGTAAGGTCGTGTTTAGGAGCTAGAGTAAACGTGCGTGGTTCGTTTATGAATGGAATCTGCGTTTCGTTGCAAACATCAACTTTGTAAGTACGAAGAATTTTTATCAGTCCAATTTTGGTTTGGAAAATTGCAAAACGTGCACCTATAACAAACATGAAACAATACGTTTTTAAATCATATTTATTATTGATTTTCGAGAAATATATATATTTAAAGTTCTTTAAAATTTTCTAAATACGTTTTCAAATATTAAAATTTCATTAATTAATTTAATAAAAGTTAAATCGATCGAACATATTACGATCCTTGTCAATTGTTTTTAGGTTTTTTTAGATATTTAATTATAGATTTTTTTCTTACGTACCAATACAATTTCTTGGACCATCGCCAAAAGGTAAATAGTGCATAGGATGTCTTGTCGCTTCTGCTTCCTTGCTGAATCGATTAATATCAAACACCTCCGGATTTGGATAGATATCAGGATCACGATGTATAGCATATATGGGAATAAAGATTCTCGTATCCTTTGGAATCGTTAAATTTATGCTTTCAAAAGTATAGTCTTCCAAACTTTGTCTCATTAAAACTGTCAGAGGTACGTATTTCCTTAAAGTCTCTAAAATTATAAAATATAATCAGATAGAAAATTTATAGTTTTCTAAAATTTTGAATATTTGTTATTTTTTTTTTTTTATTCTATTTTAAATTTATTGTCGACGTTTATACGAAGATATTAATTAAATTTAAAACCGGAGCATACTTTTATCACGTTCTAGATCTTTCTTTTTATTTTATCAAAAGATCATTAGATTTAGATTTAGGTGTTGTATATTTTATTCGTTTTAAATTTGCAAAATTTTTATCTAAATGTAAGTAACAATGAAATATACCTTTGAACACAGCATCTAAATACGGCATGTTTTTAATATTTTCGTATTGCCATTCTCCATTGTTCAATTTGTGATGTTCTGTAATCTCATCTCTTAATTTATCTTGAATATCTTGATTTTGCGCCAATTCGTAAAGGGCGGTAGCTATCGTTAAGGACGAGGTTTCGAAGCCAGCCACGAAGAAAAGGAATGCTTGTGCAACTAGCAAAGGTTCCGTTAATTCTGAAAAACGAATAAAAATTTGGTTAAATTACATTTTAATTTTATCGAAAAAAAAAAATGTTAGAGTATTTTATTTTAAATTTATTTTAAATTTATGATTGAAAAAAATTCATAACCACAATTAAAATTTCCAATCGCTCATATCTATATCACATTTATCTCATTTTACAATATATCTATCTACAGTTAATCAATTTTATTGTTTGATGAGCAATTTGATCAATCATTGATCAAATCAATTCTTGACGTTTCATTTCATCATTGATTAAAATCAAGCACTTCTTCACGTTCTTTAATTTCTTTTATAGAAATTAAATTTTTTTTATTGCAATTAATTTTGCAATCGTATTGCAATAAAATTAAGAAATGTATCTGTCACGTATTGTCACTTTATTATATTTTATCAATTATCTTGACGTTGCAGAACTTTAGAAAAGAAATTCATTCTGATAAAATTTCTCATAAATCAATCAATTCGATTAATTCAATTCAATTCGTATGTTATCGAAAAATCGAACACCCACCTATGTCCAATTTCTCAGGATGATTCTGAATATTTATGAGAGCATTGATAAAGTCCGGCCTATAAATATCGTTTGTCTTCCTATACTTTATCATATCCAAGACAACGTTGGTGAAGAAAGTAGTAGTTTCATCACGTGGCAATATGTAACCCAAAAACGTGTACAATCTTGGTAAATTTTCCCTAAGCCTGATCTTCAATATCTGCTTAAAACTTGGACCGAAGAATTCCCTTCCTATATCGCGAAATTTACATTGAACGTCCGACATAGCGTTCATATCGACTCCAAACCCGCAACTGCCAATTACGTCGGTGGTGAATTTGGCAGCCAAGTCTCGTACTTCGACACGATCGTTTTTCGATATCAAGTGTTCAACATAATTCTCGAGGGTATTGGAACACTCGATAATCAGGGAAAACATGTCTTTCAATTTGCCCGATGTAAATATCGGGGACAATTTCGTTCTTAATGGCCGCCATCTTTTTGGTTCCAGAACGAACAGGTGTTGAGAAAGTGGCTCCGTCTATAATGAAAAAAAAAAAAAATATTTCTAAAGAGAATAATTGCTTCTCTTAAATTCTAGCACATTATATATATGTTTTACGGAATTTTAGAGTTAAGTAAAGTTTTTTTTTTTTTCTTTACACGAGCTTATTGTAAGTTTCCAATATGAATAATATTGTTTGATAAAATTTTTTGTTCGATATATTTTTCTACAATACGTATTGTCATTTATTGATTATCGGATTACTTATATATTTAATCATTGCGTTTATTTAACTTCACGTGGTAGATTTTATATTAAAAATTAAATTGATTAGATTTTTAAAGATTAATTGGAGATAATATGAAAAATGAATGAAATTAAAAAATTTATCTAGAATTTAAGAAGATTATTTATCTATAATATCTATATAAAGTTATTATAGAACGTAAGAGTTTATATTATATTGCGTAATAAATTTTTTTAAGAATATAAATTTTATAAGAGAATATTAATCATAATATTGATAATAAATAGTGATAATACTGATTTCATATATTTGATCAAATATTTTGTTCTGTGAACTTTTATTAAAATTTTTATTAATTTTCTTTATTATAAAATTTTTTTTTTGTATTCAAAAATTCGAAAATATATATGTTTATTTTTTTTCCGTGTTTTTAGACAATTATGTAATTTACGAAATAAATAGAAAAAGAAATACAAAGTTTTAACAAATATTAAAAATTATTAAACACTTACCACCTCATTCAGAGCAAGCCCTCGATGGGCGAATTTTGAGAAATCCTTTATGAGAACAGTCTTGATTAAATCAGGATTATTTATAGCCAGAACACGCACGTTTCGCATATATAATCCAAACACAGGCTCATGTTTATATTCTTTATAAAACTTTGTCATCAAATCACCTATCGATATTCTTGCGAATGTCAAACGGAAAAAGTTGCCAAAAATTGGTATTGGCTTGGGTCCAGGTACCCCACGATTTTTCCAATATTCTTGAGGTTTTATTAGATAATAATAAAAGGCGAAAATAAATATAATGAATCCACAAAGAATTTCGAAGGCAGCCATTTTTTATAGATTTTCATCGAATCCTTGCTGACAAAAATCGTTTTATACAAATGTTTTGTAAACTGTGAAACATATAGAAAAATTTATGATAGTTATTAGTTGCAGTTATTATTGCAATTATATACAAATTAAAAAATATGAAATATGAATTATATACTGTAACTTTTTGAATGAATTATGAAATTATGGAAAATATTTAATTTCGATATATAAATTATTTTATATTTTATACTTCTTTTATATTTATTCACAATGAACACTCTATTTCAATTTCCATCACGATTTTCTATATATATTCTGTACAATATACCTCAATTAAAATATAAAAAAAGATATATATAATGAAAAATATAAATAATGTAATGAAAGTCTCATTTGTTTAAGTATTTTCCACAAAAATATTATTTTACACAAATATTCATAATTCATGTAAAGTAAAATATAAAATAATATAAGTGCATAAATAATTAAAAAAAATTAATAATTTATCTTAAATTTTAAAAGGAAAAAAAAAATTTACATGATACACTGCCACTGTTATAAAGTATAGAATTCAAGTGATATACTGTACTCTTATTATTGCTCATAAAATTATAAATACTTTTGAAAGGAAATATCAGAGTCGTTATATTTTATTAATTCTTATCATTCATTAGTTGATAAATGTAATATACAAATCTATTTAAACGTTTATGATAAAAGAAAGCAATATGATATATAAAGAATATATTTTACTATAGAAAAAAGTAATTATATTTATGTAAGATAGATATTTTAAAAGATTAATATATTCCGATAGAGAATGAATGATATTCTATCCTTCATTTTCTTTACTTAATTTAACGATAAAAAAATGCAGATATGATCAAGTTTTCAATATCAAGATTTTCGTACTATTAAATATAAATATACATATATTTTATTAAAATTTAAATTTTATTTTTCAATATTGTCAAGATCTTGTATCTTGAAGAATATTAGTTTGAAACTTGAGATAAATATTAATTATTATTTTGATTATTTTTATCTTATATCATAACAATTTTTTTTGTATTTTTGTATTAATATTAATTTTTTTAAAAAATATTAATTATTATTTTGATTATTTTTATCTTATATCATAGCAATTTTTTTTATATTTTTGTATCAATATTAATTTTTTTAAACTTAATTATTATTTTGATTATTTTTATCTTATATCATAGCAATTTTTTTTTTATTTTTATAATAATATTAATTTTTTAAAAAATGGAACTTATGGAACATAATAATAAAATATAATATTCTTTATATTTTATAAATAATTTTAAGAAATTGTTCGGAAATTTGAAAATTTATAATTTTATTTGGATATTGAAAATAGAAATTGAAAATTATTACTAATTTATTTATATCTTTATTATTATTTATTTTAAATGATATATGATAACATTGTTTTTTTGACTTTTTTCAATTTACTATATATTATAATATTGATATAAAGAATATTAAAAATATTCTATTCCTATAAATTATTATCTACTTGGTTTTTAAAAAAATTAAAGTTTGGTTATAACTTTTTAAAATTTCAATTGATCAAATTATTAATTAATATTTATAAATTAATATTATATATATAATATATTATTATAATTAATTATAATTATTATAATTATATTATATTATATAATAATATAATAACTAAACTCTAAATTATCATATTAATATGTTGAATAATTTAATTAATTGAGATTAACTTATCCTTCATTTGTTAGATATTTATACATATGTATAAATATAATGATTAATAGTAAGATACATAAGATTTATATATATATATATATATATATATATATATATATGACGTAAAAAGTTTTTACAAAAAAATTATAAGAGCAAAATATTACATTTTAATATTTATTTATTATCTATGTATGTCTGAAAATTGTATATATAACATAATAAATTATTAATTGGTTAATTTATCAATAATACTTAAATCAATAAATCAATAAGAGTTTTAATTTTCATTTTATAAAATAATTGTAATTTTATAGAAAAAAAAAATCAAAATTTTTCTTTTCTTTTATCATTAGTGATATAAAAATTAATGACATTTTATTATTTGTAAGAATTAGTCTATAGAAAAGGAATTATTAATCATATATATAAATATTTCAAAATATAAAGAATAGGATTAAAAAAATATTGATATTATATTTCATGAAAATTATATTTTAATATCAAAATGATTTTTCACTATTTTAAATATTTAATGATGAAGAATTACGATATTTTGAAACAAGCAAAATAAATAAATATTTAAATTAAAAAATAAAAAATAATGGATTAATATTACTTCCAAATAGAAAATAGTTTCCAATATTATATATCTTAAAACAATTCAACTTTTGTTCTATTTTTTTTTTAAGTTTATAATTATGAGTGATAATTATTGGTTTTGAAAATATTGATTTATCATTTCAAGTACATTCATAAGATTTTTAATTATAGCTGCTATTATTAGCGATTAAGATAAAATAAGAAATTTTTATTATAATTATTTTTATAACTTATTGAAGAATATTAATTTCTTAAATATAAATATCGAATGAAATTTTTTCCTCAATAAATTCGATTATAATTTTATTCACATATTTTATTTGGACATTTCTGAAATTTATTTTTATACTTGAATTGGAATGAAAAAAATTTTAAGAAGGGAATCTTTTACAAATTTTTCTTTATCAATTTTCTAAAATTAAATTAATTTAATTGATTAAAATGATAAATTCTTTATTTTATTCAATAATCTGCATAAAATAAATCAACATCTGTCACGCTTCATTATATCTTATTTTGTATACTTAAATATATCTATTTATTTAATCTTCATTTATTTTTTTTAAATACTTATAAAATATTAATATACAAATAGTTTAAATATTATAGTTTATTCATTGTTCGTGATATAATTCGATATAATTTTTTATCGATAAAAAAATATTTCTTATATTTATATTCATTCTTTTTTTGACATATATATTATGTTATCTGAATTTATTCATATTTGATTGGTAGCACGCTACCGTTGCAATTCCCCTATTATGTGCTCTATGATTGGTCAGTGTTTTTCTCTGTTGATAAAGTCGTAACGAAAGTTTTTAGAAAGAAAACTATTGCTTGAAATCTCAGGAATTTTCAGTTAACATTTTTGAGACATTATTTATATATATATATATATATATATATATTACTAATTCAGTATTATATATAATATTATATACTGCATAATATTATTTTTGCAATGTTGCATTGTCATGATGATATACACATTTTATGATGTGTATGTTCATGAAATTCTGATGTACGAGAATTGTAGGTGTAATTGTACTACTTGTTAATACGCACATTTTATATATTAGGTAATTATTTATTGAAATATCTTTAACATAGAAATATATAGTATCAGACCACGTAATATAATATAGGGTATATTAATCGATTTGTTTTAAGAAGTACATTACAAAATTATATAAATTATTTTGCAGAAAATTACTTTCTAGAAAATTTCATTTTATATTTTTGCGTTGAAATAGGTAATTAAAAATGCATTAATATTTATTAAATTATTATTACTCGATTTATTTTCTGTATTTTCGAGTTTTTATTTCTCATTAACGGATAAATATAGGAATTTTTTTTATTTAAACACTAATACTACTAAAACTACTGGCGCTGATGTGACAATCGTTTTTCAAAACTTTTAATAGTACATTTGTTTATATATTTTCGTATTATTTCACTAAAAATTTTCGTTTTTTGTTATACTATTCCTCTTCCATTTTATATAAGAATAGAAATCTAGAAAATATTTAAAAAATCTATTTATTTAATTTTTTACACATAGAAACAGAAAATATGTGTATTTTCATACATTTGATATAGGTTAGAGGTTATCTATTTTTTTATCTCATTATGTAGTCATTCTTGTTCGATTTCTTCTGAATTAATATTTAATAAACAACGGCAGTGTTGTACAAATCTTCAATTATATATTAAAAACATTACAGGTAATATTGTATTTTACTATGTGCTTGTTTCATCTTAATATTGTGCATCTTAATTTATATATTATTATTACAATAAAATATTTTGTAAAAATCAATAAAACATATCTATTATAAAAAGATATTCATTCATCAATCATCATTTTATTTGTAAAAGGAAAATAGTAATTAAGAGCAACTTTTATTATTAAGTTGGAGAATGGCTCTTGGTATTATGAATTTTGCCCGTAGGAATTCAAACAAGTTTCCATTAGTTTCCATCATGTCTACAACAGTATCAAATGATGAACGTATGTTAAAAGGAATAAGAAGAGTAATTCCAAATTTGAATAATACCAAATATAAAGGTCAAGATGGTCGAATTGGTATATTTGGTGGTAGTCTTGAATATACTGGTGCACCATATTATGCAGCAATGAGTGCACTCCGCACTGGATGTGATTTAGTACACATATTTTGCGTAAAGGATGCTAGCTTTCCTCTGAAAGCATTTAGCCCAGAACCTATTGTACATCCAGTTTTAGATCAATATGATGCGATTAAACAAATAAGACCATGGCTTGATCGTTTACATATAATTATTATTGGACCAGGTCTTGGTAGAGATGATAAAGTATTTAAAATAATTGTTGAATTAATTTCAATTTGTCGTGATATGAAAAAGCCATTGGTAATTGATGCAGATGGCTTATTTTTGATTAGCCAGAAACCTGATATAATAAAAGAATATCCAGGTGCTGTCCTTACTCCTAATGCAATGGAATTCAGTCGTCTTGTTAAAGGAGTGCTTGATAAAAATGTTCAACCTACACCAATGGTTAAAGCAAATGACGTTAAACATTTAGCTGATGCACTTGGGAAAAATGTAATAGTTTTACATAAAGGAGCAAAGGATGTAATTGCAGATGGACATAAAGGTACAGAAGCTGTATCATGTGGATTAGCTGGTTCTGGACGAAGATGTGGAGGTCAAGGAGATTTATTGTGTGGAGCATTAGCTGTATTTTGGTGGTGGGCTATTTGTGCAGGAAATAATGAAAGTGCTTTGTCCCCACCAATAGCTGCAAGTTATGCTGCAAGTAGATTAGTGAGAGAATGCAATTCATCTGCATATAAATTAAAGCAAAGGGGAATGCTAACAACTGATATATTGGAGCAAATACAACCTGTTTTTGCCAGAATTTTTGAGACTCATTTTAACAAGTGAGCTATTTAGTTAAAGTGACTATTATACATGATTTTGATGGATTTTACATAAAACACAATTATTTTTATTAAAAAATTTTGTATATAAGATTTTTTATGTATACGTTGTACAGAGCAATTAATAATAACAGATAATTATATTGATATTGATTGTAGAACATCTTCATTCAATGGGAGAAATCGAACACGAAGCATTGATTCCTGAATTATATTAGTATTATATTACTTAATTTTTTAATGCATATAGAAGTTTGATAAAAATTTGGTGAAATTTTTAAATTATTAAATTGTGAAATGATAAAATTATATTAAACCTGAAATGTTAAAATGAGAAGTTATAAATTCAGGAATTTAAAAATTACAATAAATTTATTGTAACTAATAAAATATTTTTAATGTCACTAAATGCATTACAAAATAAATAAAATATTTTATTTAAGCTTCTTATAGATTTAATTTTAATTTTCTTTTATCTTTTTTTAAAATTATCTTTATATTTACAAATGATGCAGGATTTACAATTTCAGCAGGATTTTGTCTATGAAAAGACAAAATTTCTTTCTAAGTAAATCTCTTTCTTTTTTTTACAAGATAATTACATAAGAAATCATCTCTTTACAAATTTTAAAAAATTATAAAAGATTGCAATTAAATTGATATTTATATTTGAAAAACGTAGGAATTTTTTAAATATTAAAAGTTACTTACGTAATTGTTAGTAAAATAAAATTAATTTACGATAATTTATAATTAATTCTATTTTTTAAAAAATTTTAGAAGAAATTTTATATCTAATTAAAAATTATTTTAGAATAATAAAAATAATATTTCTTATTAAAACATCAGTAATAACAATAATAATAATTAAATATTTTGCTAATTAAATATCATATCGTTTAAAATAAAAAAATACTTTTAAAAAAAGTACTATCATTTTCTTTTATTCTTAAAAGAATTTCAATAAAAATTCTTATTTTTACAGTTTAATGAAAAAATATATTATTGATAAGAAATAAGAATTTCTTGTCTTCTATTATTTAAATTTAAAACTATACATTTAGTTCCCTTAAAAAAAATTTTAATATTAAGAATATAAATATTTGATATTCATATTAAATTATTTGATTATATTAGTTGATTATAAGTTCAATGTGCGCTTAAAAAGTACATTGCATTTAATCAAAAAATGAAATTCTATTTTCTCTATTGTATTATCTTTTTTCAATAAAATATTTCAGAATATTGTATTTTATTTCAGAATATTGGCGCATATAAAAATCATTCGTTATTATCTAAATAAAACTTCTCTTTAAAGTTCAATACAATTTCATAGTGCTTGTATCGTATATTTTTTTGTTAATGTCTCCTAGAATTCTATATGAATAAGTATCAAAGTTACAGGACTAAAAAGATAAGGTAGTCCCTTGTCTTTCATATCTACGCTAAAATAATCTCGTCAGTAAGTACCACCGGGTATGATATTGATGAATACTGTATAAAAACGAAAACAGATCATAGTATCTATATAATTTTTGGCATGAATATACAGAATACTGTCTGTCCGCATCAGATGTCTTTAGTGATTGTATAGACTTCCTCGATGCTATTCAAAGTAAATAAATTCATCTTGATGCTAAAATTATATTTATTGTTTAGATCAGCGTTTCCCAATCGATATATCACGACACATCAATATATCGTGAAGATAAAAATATTATATATATATATATATATATAAAAATATTTAATATTTATTGATATATAAATAATGTTAAAAAATGTGACATAAAAAAAAATCCTTGTAAAATATAAATGTCATTAAAATATATGTCAATATTATAAATATTTTTATATTATATTTTTAAAACATTTTTCAATAAATAATAAATTACAACATTAAATGTTATTATACATTATATTATTTTAAATAGATTAAAATTTTTATCTTAACAATTAATTATGATGTATCGCAAAAATTTTACTAGTTTCGAAATGTATCGCTAATCGAAAAAGATTGGAAAACACTGGTTCAAAATAATATCGGTGAACTACGAATAAAAAGTTAACACTGAAGTATGATTTCCGCGTATCAAAAGAGTCGGTGGCATATTCTTGGTTAAAGCTTCCAACCATGCCATGTACAATGGAGCGGAAACTGCACCCTTTCTTGGCATTGGTAGTGACCTATACAATTAAAAAAAGAAATTTCAAAAACTATTCATTTATTTATTAATTTTCAAATATATTATTTTAATATTGTTAAAAAAAATTAATATCTAGAATTCAACTCGTTTGAAAGTTACATAAAATATTTTTTTGATAAGAAAAAAACATTATTCATTAATAAACTTTATATTATTGGTAATAAATATATATATATTTTGAAAAATTGTATTTTCTAAAAGAAAAAAGATTAAGATTTAATTAAGATTTTAATTGTTTTATAAGATATTATTTTTATTGTTAAACTTTATTACGTTATAAGTAATTTTTATTGTTCATATAAGTATTGTGCATACATACATTACAACTAAGGTAGATTGACTCGAGTTTTCCAATAAAAGTTCTCGTAGTCTGAGCTGTCTGTGCGTTTTATCTTTCAAAGATTGAAGCTCAAGATTTGTTACGCAGCATTCTATAATGAAATATTGAAATAATCTTTTTTAATTAACGTATTTTATTAATTATCGATAAATGGATAAAATTATCGGTTAATCTAATCTCTTAATTTTTGTAGATAATATATCTAAATTCATTATTTTACCTGTATCAGACACATCATTTTTTCGGAAGTTAGATATGAGTTTATCGAAAAAATCTAATGTTTCTTGTTTTGGTTGAACACTTATATCGTCTACCATTTTTAAACTGGTATATCTTATCCTGAACTTTGCCATTATTTCGGCCATTCTGAAAATTATATTTATATACATTGATTGATTATTTTATTTTTTTATTATCGATTACTTTTAAATTATTCGAATTTTTATGCTAAAGATAATATTTAAAATCTACTTTAAATTTAATTTTGATTACAATAGATATTTGCAATTATAAATAAATTAAATTTAATATTTAAAAAAAAAAATTTGAATAAAGAAATATATTCGATAAAAAATATTGACTTAAATAAAAAGTCTAATTTGAAATATAGATTTGTAATTATAAGAATTTTCTTTTTTAACTTACTCTTTCTCCTGTGCTACAATGTCTTGCTTGTGATTGGCCAAAGCAAAAATTCTCATTTTACAATGCTCCCAATTTGAGCGTGTACTAATAATGTATGGAAGAAGAATCGTTAAACCTGTAGAATATAAATTTCTGCCACTTAAAAATGAGTACATCCTTATATAAAATGTAAGCAAATGATTCATTAAATGTTTTGTAAATTTCAACTAATATTTTCTATTATTTTGTTTGAATTTTTTGAAAATTATTAGAAATTTTCTTGCAATTTTTATGTTTCGTTTTTTCCTGTTAAAAAACGAGACGTAATATTAATAACGATAAAAGGCTATAAATATAATAAAAATTCTTAATATAATTATTGCAATATTAATATAAATTTTTCAATTCAATTGTTTAATTTGTTAAAAATATTTTCTATTTATAATTGTTATATATATTATATCATATGTGTTCTACATGAAGCAAGTTCAAAAATATTTATACAAAAGTACATTTAAAATAAATAAATATATTTAAAAATGTATATTGAAAATTTTTATTGATTAATAATCTAATTGCTTGAAAATACGTATTATGAAAAAACATTTTATGAATTACCTCCATCATCGTACAGCCACCATACATCAATTGTACCATTTTTGTGCTTTCTTTGAAAAATCGCTAAGCGTTCAGGTATAGATGGCATTACATGACGTTTTTCCCTGGAAAATTAAATTTAAAAATAATTTTTCGTCTAAAAGTAATTTAAAAATGAATTTTTCAAAAAAATTATTCAAATATTCATTCAATTAAAATGTAATATTCGATTTTAATTTTTCCAAAAACTTCTCGTTTTAAATCTTCGATAAAATTGATTCTTTAAAAATACATAACAATTATAATTAATTTTAACTTACATTAGTTTCTCTATAGCGTGTTTTCGTTTCTGTTTCAAATGTTCTCGAGCACTTCCATGAGTAGGCGAATCTCTAATAATTTGTGGACCATCGATAGGCACGAATTGACTTCCTAAAATGAAATTAAAATCGTTAAACATTAATTTTAACTTTTTAGAATATTTTTACAACAATTTTATGCGATTCATATAATAAGTATTTATATACAATAACAATAAACGATGCAAAAATGATTTATTTCTAAATTGTAATTCTAATTTATATTTCTTATTTTGTTCATTATACTAATTATTTGTAGTACAAATTTATCCTTATAAATTAATAAAATTACTATTTTAAGCTCTTCTTTTTCAAAAACTGCAAATATTAAATAAAATATTAAATAAAAAAATATTAAATAAAATATTATTATAAATACCCATTGTTGGCACGCTTTGCACTCTTGGAATTTGGCTGGACATTGACAAATTGCTGTCCACGTGCATCAAAGTGTTTCCTGTCAAATCGTAACTACTTTGTGCTAGGACACCGTGTTCATCATCGCCGTTCGCGGTCGCAACTTCACAGCAATCCAAACCCTCTGCAATTCGCAACATGGCTACCGCCAATTTTTGATCGAACGCGTTGCTAAAATAAACAATATAAACTTTCATTAAATAATATTTAACGAATCTCGATCATATCTCTAATCTGTATGAAAATTTAATTATCTCTGTTGTATAAATTTTCAATCAAATTAAATGATGCAGAGTGATACATAGAAATACGCAATTTTTCCATAAATAAATATCAATTTTTGAGTTCATTGTATCCTTTAGAATTAGATATTTGAAAGATGTGCTATTTCTCAATCACTCCGTTTTTTTAATTTCCGCCAAATTCGAGAAACTTACTGAAGCACGTTGAAATATTCCTGAAGATCTTTGTGATTGCACGTTGACCAGTGCGTTTTATAACCCATCAGAACAACGTTCGGCGCCAATTTCCCGACACCTGTTGCCTGCATCAAAGCCGATGCACCCCGTTCGAAGCTCAGATCCTCCACCACGTGATAGAAAGACTTTATGCGCTGTTGATGCAACCACGCGTAACCGTTTCTCAGCCTCATTGATCGCAAACGATATGATAAACGAGTCTGTTAAGAAAAATATTTATATAATAATAAATTGTTATCGAGTTCAAGGCCCAAAGGATTATAAAATGATTGACGAGAATTCGAAACGATTAATATTTCTAATATGAAAGTATACGAAGGTATAGAGAAACGAATTTGATTATTTTATATCGCATACCGGGCATATTTCACCGCAAATTAACAGCGAGTGATTTTTCGTGATGAGATTTGCCAGATGCAATAACGCTGGCCTGGCGCCAGGAGCTCCGCTCAATGCCAAAATTTGAGGAGCATAGTTTTTAACATGCTCGTCGATCGAATTCAATCTGTAAAATATAACTTCTTTGTAATCTTTGTAAACGTATGTTGTTTCGTGAATTAATTAAAGATAAAAGTTTAAATTAGATAAAATTAATATAAAAAAAAAAATGGCGGATTTAAAATTTTCAGATTAATAAAAATTTCTTGCAAGTAATTTAACTCTGATTATTATTATGAAGTTGTATAATTTCATGATTCAATTAACTTGTAAATATAACATTTTGTATGGAAATATTTTGTTAATATAATGTTTATAAAATTAGTATAAAAAAAATGGCGGATTTAAAATTTTGAGAATAATAAAAATTTCTTGCAATGATTTTAATTTGACTCTGATATTCTGATCGTTATGAAGTTGTATAATTTCATGATTAACTTGTAAATATAACATTCTGTATGGAAATATTTTGTTAATATAATGTTTATAAAATTAGTATAAAAAAAATGGCCGATTTAAAATTTTCAGATTAACAAAAATTTCTTGCAAGTAATTTGACTCTGATATTCTGATGAAGTTGTATAATTTCATGATTCAATTAACTTGTAAATATAATATTTTGTATGGAAATATTTTGTTAATATAATATAAAATTAGTATAAAAAAAAATGGCGGATTTAAAATTTTCAGATTAATAAAAATTTCTTGCAAGTAATTTGACTCTGATTATTGATCGTTATGAATTTGTATAATTTCATGATTCAATTAATTCATGTTCAATCTTTATAATAATCATCCTATGAATATATTATTTATTTAATTACTTAATGATTAACATTAAAAAAAATTAATTGATCAATCAAATTAAAATAGAAATTAATAATAAAATCAAATTAAAAAAAAAAATTATCCAGATTATCCAGAAATTGAAAAAGTGAGAAAGAAAATTGAATGATAATGAAAATTGAATTACAGTTACGCTCTTACCGATAAACAATAGAAAGTGCAGTTTTGTACGTTTGAGCTTGGGTGCTGCTACCCCAATTCACGTCTGGTTTCCGATACACGACTATCAGGTATAATGCGAAAATAATGACAAACGTGATGAGCGATGTCACCCAATCGATAAGAAACATTATGGCGACGCAGGTAATGAAACCTGACAGAGACAGCCAAGTGTTGTAAAACTGTAAACAAGAGATTTTTTTATTTCAATTATTCTAATAATTCTTTTTTATTATTTTATTACCAATTATTTAATATGTATGTAATTCTATACACAATTCTTGTAAATAACGATAAAAATTTGAACAAAAATCAAATTCTTTTCCATTTTATTACTTACTCTGAAGGTAGGACGCCATCCAAGTGGTCGAATAAGGGCTGCATGGAAAGTGCAGAAATTAATCAAAGCGTATGATGCCAGATAGAAGTTTGAGATTAAAGGTGCGACCACATTTAAGTTTGCTGAAAAAAGAGTATTTATTATTCGTAAATATCATTTGAATTAATTTAATTGATATAATATGTAAGAAAAAATTTCTGTATTTAACAATTTAATACAGAAAAACTCATTGATTGAAAATTACACTCTTTTGAGATACATTCTCTTTCCTATTGATTCTGATAAATGATTATGTTTCAAAAAATTTTTAAGAAAATTTCATACATATATAAAATAAATTTAATAAAAGAATTGTAAAAAAGAATTATTATCTTGTATTATTATAAATTCACTTTTATTCGAAAAAAAAGATCGTTCAATTTTATTTATACCTATCAAAAGGAACAACGTTGCAACAATGAACGTGAGTACGTATCCACGATAAGGTTCACCATGTTTTCCATAACCTTTGCTGAAATAGATCAAGCCGGGATAAATCCTGTCTTGTCCCAGCGCTTGTATCAATCGTGGTACCGATAGCAAATTTGTCAAGGCTGTGGAAAGTGTTGCAGCAAAGCAGCCGGCATAGATAAATGGACCCCACACTGACATAAGTTGCATCACCTACGTGATAGAAAAACGCAACGAGATCTAATCTAATTTAATCAAGAATATAAAAGCTGTATCGTATAAAAGCTATAACAATGAATAAACGAAAAATAAAATTTATATACTACATTCGATAAAAACAAAATATATAAAATTGTATCAATTATATTATATTACATATTTTCAAATATATTTATTTTCATTACAAAAAAAACAAATATATTGAATTAAAATAAATTTTAATTTTATTTATCGTTAATAGAAATATTGAAAATTAAAAGAGCAAATATCAACATTTGCCTTTCGTATCGATAAATATATATATATATTTATATTATTAATCGTATAACCATACCATACCGAGTAACTGTTGTGCAATCCAAAACTGCAGTTGACATTCGGTATGCAATCTATAATGGTACTATTCATAACAAAGCCACTGGCATCCCTGAGAGCGGCGCCACCCGCAAAGAAAACAAAAGTGACATAGCTCAGCATCGAAATTAGCAGCGCGAGAAGAGTTCCAATCGGGATGCTACTCGCTGGATCCTTCAAATCGCCAGAGATGTTGGCGCCAGCTTGAATCCCGGTCACGGATGGAAAGAAAATGGCGAACACGGAGAAGAACGTTTGGTTGCTGTTCTCAGAGAACCGATAATTCGGCCCTAAGTTCTTCATGAAAACTTCAGCTTTATGGATTTAAAAAAAAAAAGATATAATTCATTTAAAAATGGAGGGATAGAAAGGAATTATTATATTAAAGTATCGATATACAGATTTATATTAACGATATATAAATAATTTATTTTTAATCATATTTGAAGAAAGTTCAATTTATCGATTTATACTATGATTGATCTAAGAATTTGAAATAATTTCTATTTATTGATTAATTATCGAAACATCCTTTTCAATTATCAAATATCGTTCGATTAAAAAATCGATTAAGAATCTACTATCAATTTTTTCTTTCAAATAATACACAAATTACATATGAAATTCAGACATTATCATTCATATTTTATTAAAAATATTTTATTATATACCCTGTATAAATTTAACTTACAAGAGAATCCAATAAATCCTTGTGCTTTTTGTTCTGTATTGTGGGGTCCAATTATAGTGCCGATCAAAAAGTCGAAAATAGCCGCAACAATGATGGCTATAAGGAAATTTTGAGCCTGAAAGAAATGAGCTTAAATCAAAAAAAAAAAAAATAATAATAATAATAACTTATAATTTTCAAATTCTCCTATCATATATCAGAATTTTAATTTTCTAAAGAAAGACAGTATTCGAAATCGTAAAATTCTTGTCAATTAATCCGTATCAATTAATCGATTTTCTCATCATAAATGAAATATATACGTAAAATAAACACCTTCGACTCCCACTCCATGCCAATCGCACAGATCAATATCATGACGATCAACGCGATTATTCCGACGATTCGAACGTCGTTCACTCCATTGTCGATGATCTTTAGATTATTTTCCCGTAACAAGTCGTTCAGGGAGTCGCAGAAGCCAATGGTATTCATAGATGCCGAAACAGCGTTTGCAAATGCGAATACTATTCCGACCGAGGCCCCAAACTCCGCTCCAAGGGTGCGTGATATGATAAAATATATACCACCTATAGAAATCACAAATTTATACAATTCATACAATTGCGTTACAACAGCATTCAATTTTACTCGATCCAATAATTATTTATTCGGACATGTCATAATATAAAGAAATAAAATTTCGTTTCACAAAGGAAAGAAATCGAAATTATATATAAATCGAGTGTCAAAAATATCCATAAATTCTTCTCTAATTTTCGAAAAGCTCAAATATTTCTTCCTTTCCTCTGGAAATACACGATCTGTAAGATAGAAGCGAATAGGATTTGACATGGTTAAATTCAAGGACTCCGTAAGCTTTTTCCACGGAAAAGCAATTATCAACGTTCGATTCCGGTTGTACTTGGATGGCTATTGGACACGATGACAAAGCACACACGATGCCACTCCTTGATAAAAAAAAAAAAAAAAAAAAAAAAAAAAAAAAAAAAAAAAAAAAGAAAAAAAGAAAGAAAGAGAAGAAGGAAAGAGAAGAAGACAGAAAGGACGGGGGTCCCGTAACACACCTCCCTTTACTTCCCCATTAGTACTAATTGCGCTGAGGCTAAGCGTCGTGATGACGCAGACTGCCGCCGATATTCCGATAATAATGATGCTCTGTAGTATGCCCGCCTGTGCCACCACCCACGACAATCGTAGGAATAGCATTACACCCCATATATTGAGCAGGCACGGTATGAGAACACCTTGGATCCATCCTAGCTTTATCCCCGTGTGTCCTTGCTGCGACACTCCGACTTGGCCAGCCTCTATGTTCGGATCCTGAAATTGCAAAAGTTTATTTTTATCTTTCTCCTCCTCCCTTTTGGGTTTTTCTTTTGTATTTTATCTCTGTCGTTCATCCTTCATCCCTTTCTGAAAGATCATCAAGAAGAATTAATCTTTTCTTAATTTTATAATTATAATTTATATTTGTTTGTTGTGTAGGTATCTTGACTATCTTAGAATTAGAAATTGAATCCCTTTCTGAAAGATCATCAAAAAGAATTAATCTTTTCTTAATTTTATAATTATAATTTATATTTGTTTGTTGTATAGATATCTTGACTATCTTCTTATCTTAGAATTGAAAAATTGAATCCCTTTCTGAAAGATCAAGAAGAATTAATCTTTTCTTTTATATTTCTTTCTATTCTTTTTAATTTTATAATTTTATAATTATAATTTATATTTGTTGTGTAGGTATCTTGATCTAAGTTTTTCTTAATTGTAATAATTTTATAATTATAATTTATATTTGTTTGTAGGTATCTTGACTATCTTAGAATTAGAAATTGAATCCCTTTCTGAAAGATCATCAAGAAGAATTAATCTTTTCTTAATTTTATAATTATAATTTATATTTGTTTGTTGTATAGGTATCTTGACTATCTTCTTATCTTAGAATTAAAAATTGAATCCCTTTCTGAAAGATCATCAAGAAAAATTAATCTTTTCTTTTATATTTCTTTCTATTCTTTTTAATTTTACAATTTTATAATTATAATTTATATTTGTTGTATAGATATCTTGATTATCTTAGAATTAGAAATTAATAATTAGGTTATTTTTTTTTTTTTTATTAATGATAAGTGATTGCAATGTGAATTTCAAAATTCTCGATATCTTTTCTAATTTTCCTCGCAGCTGGTATTTACTGCTGTGTAAACTTAATATACTGTCATCCTGGGCAACTCTCGTTATGAGTTCGATCGTCCTTGTCGAGGGAGGAAACTCCTGCGGGTCTCATTTGACTCTACGAGCTTTACGACTTGATTAACTTATCACTTCTATATTTATTTCGTTTTGTCAAAAGCGGCGAATAAATTTTGAATATATTATTTTTTTTATATCTTATCTATGCTTCTTTTCTGTAATTCTTATCGATTTTCAATTAATTAAAATTCAGAGTGTTATATAACTTTGTAAATATAATTTAACAAATTTTCGTTCTATGTTAATCGCGTTCTCCTTCGAGTCTTCGATTCGAGAAATATAATATATATTTTGATATATCTCGACTGTCTTTTAAAATAAAATGTAAACACAAAATCGGAAAGACAGTCGATAAAATGAAATATGATTATACATATCATTTTCAAAATAAAAATATTATATATATAGAAAATAAAAAAATTAATTTACTAAATTAACCAATAATTTAACTTTTATAATTTCAAAATTAATACTTGATTCTAAACAAAGTGACATTCGATCGAAATCATGAAAATTTCTATCACCAACAACTGTTTATTAACTGATAAATTAAATGACTAATATAATGAAAGCTAAGAATAATGAAGCTAGAAATGAAGCTAGAAATAAAAAAATGTATAAACTAATTATCGATTACATATACAATACATAAGGAAACGAGGGATTCGAGATTTTGAAAGAAAGAAATTCAACATTCGTCGGGATCAAATTGATAATGAGTCATCGTTGAAAAATAATCGATTTCAAAGAAGAATTGCTCATATCTGACATTAACATTATTGCTATATTTCCATTTCTAATTCGTAACATCTATTGCACGATTCATTCGCACATTTCCTAATGGAATAAATGACCTATATTACTTCCGACAATATGAAAATACGATGCTGGCCGCACGATTTCGTTTTACTTCTGCATATTGCGTCGAACTGTTTTCTGTGATAATATTTGATGCGATCTAATAATGATGATGTGTGTGCGATTCTAATATAGTGGAGCTAGTTGAATTATGGGATATACACGTATTTTCTAATAATTCAAAGAAAAGAACGAATCTTAAAATAGAATAACACAAAGGAAACATATATAATAATAAAAAAAAAAATGTGACATAAGAATAATTAAATAAATAATGCAACGTGTGAAATGTGATTCGTAAATAGATAAATAAGTAATCTGAGAACGTTAAAATTTTTTATTTTCAAGCGACGAAGGAATAACATAGGTGCTAGCTTGATTAATGATGATTTTTAATGAAATTTAAAAAAAATCATTTCACATTTTTGTTTACTTTACTCTTGCTAGTTTTCTCTGGATGGTAAATCGTTATAAATATCTGTTGGGGAGAAACAAACTTTTTATTGTAATATCAGACGTTTAATTGCACAGCATGATTCTAACGAAAATGGACGACTTTCATTGTGAAATATCGTAACACTGTAACACGTATAAGGTTATGAAACGAAAGACTTTCATGACTTTTAAAATAGACAACACTTGTTGAAATAAAGGAACGAAATTTCAATAACTACTTGAAAGTGAAAATAAATAAATAAATAAAAAATTAAAACTAAAATTTTCTTAATTAAAATTTGTTCAAACAGAATCTCGTACGACGATCTTAATTGCAATCGTACTTATTCAATCGTATTTTAACGAGACACATTTTCGTCCATTTTTTCTAATCCATTTTTTTCCTTCGATCTATTCTAAATGAAAATTTATCAAAGGGGGGTTGAGCAATTACAGAGCACTTTCCAATGCATTCGATGATATTACAAACAAGAGTATTACGAAGAATGTTCACAGGGTGTGGCAATCTTACCTTTATAAGATTTCCTTCGTGCAGGGTGCTCAACGATGGCCTCTTAGCACGACGGCTCAATCTACGAGTAAAAATGTTTTTCTATAACTTTCTATAATGGTGGTTTTGGGATAATTAAATTTAGGATAAGGTCAAATGATACGAAAGATAATTAATCGTTAATCATTAATACAAGATTTAATTCTTCGTAATGTTTTTTATAGTGTTTATGATCGTGTAATGAAATTCTTTTTCTTTTTTTTTAGAAATTGCAACACGTATTCGTCACGTAGCTTTTATTATCCGTGGAAAAATAGTTAAAATATGCATATAATGTGTATGATTGATGGCTAATTTTTTATCGGTAAAAAGGTAAAATTGTTTCCTCGTTTGGAGGAAATGGATTTTTAAATACCGTTGCAAGTGAACTGGCTAATTAGATAGGAAATACGTTTCGCGCACCGATAATGAAAAATTAACCGTTTCGTATCTTATTGATATTGATGAAATAAAATATCGGATTTAACTTTTATTAATTTTTTTTTCCATGCAGAACAAAAATAATAATATTGAAATTTTAAAATACAAGAAGTTATACGAGATTATAATATATTTTTCGATAAATTGATAATAACAATTAAATTAATAAATCGTTCATCTTTTTTGCAATTACATTACGAATAATAAGTGGATTCGAGTTGAAATTAATTTCGACATTTTATCGTACATTTTTTCAGAAATTTGTGAAAATTTATTTTTGCGAATTGCGAGTTGTGACTCCACGCAAAAGAAATGCATTTGAATCTTATTTTTACTATTTTCAATCAATTTGTTAAAAGTCGTCGAGACGTTAAAATATTAAATTTCTTTACAATAAATTACAATTAACGAATAAAAATTGTAATTTTCATAAATTATATAATTTAACGAAAGATATTGCAACCTTTGAATCTGTGAAGATCAATCAACGAAATTAAATAAAAAATTAAATAACAAAATAAAGTTAAATATATACAAAAATTTACATATCGAAGGAAGTTTAATAAATCAATGAAAGAAAATATTGCTTAGTGCACGAACCTGTAATGATCCAATCGTGGGACCACGTCCCATAATCCACTGACGTTCAAGGTCATTGGTGATCTTTTATTTTGACCTCCACCAATCACCTCATCATCCATAGCTTTAAGTACAAGTCAATTGCGTCTCCTTGAATCTGTAAAAAAAAAAAAAAAAAAAATACAAAAATACATTTTTACTTCCAATCTTATAAATCTTATAAATGTATTATCTTATAAATCTTATAAATTCCAATCTTAATCTCCAATCAATAATAAATGATAAATTATCCAAATATACACGTAATAAAATCGTATATTCTTTCATAAATAAGTGATTCTTTTCCTTAAAGCTAGATCTTCTTTTTCATTTATATATTTATCAGAATTTTTCTCAAAGAAATAATATCATAAGTGCTAAATATTATCCAGAAAATGTTTCATTCGAAACATTCATGGTATTATAGTTAATTTACACCTATCTAGTGAGTCAATGTCGCACAATGAAAGCCTCTTTTCATTTTTCGCGAGTATCTTGCAACATAGATCCTTCAAAAATTCCATTGAATTTTCCGTAACAAAAGGGATGAAGAACAAAATGAAAGGAGGAAATAAAGATTTCTTTGAAAGGAAAACATAATCGACCTTATTCATAAACATAACCGTTATTCACGAATTCTACCTCTTTAAAATTTTTATTGCTTTCCTTTTTACAATAAATGTGTCTTTGTATCGATGCTTTTGGGGACATGGAATTACACGAAAAATCGTGTTAACCAATTTGAAAGAAGCTTAACTCTTTTTCGACCTTTTTGAAATTTGACAATACAATATTTGTTTGGGGCTTGTCCATAGTCCATAATATGATAGCTATATCCATAATTTTGCAAAATATTGATGTGATTCTTGAAAAGGAGAAGTCTAAAATTTATGACACTTTGAAAAATATAAATATACAATATTGTTGCAGAAATATATTATTTCTTTAAAGATATTTGTTTCCTGTTTTCCATAAATCGTGCTTGACACAATTTTTCACGAAAATCAATTATTAAAATTCTACAAAATCAAAATTCATTCTCCCATTCATTAACCAAATCGATAAAAATGTCGAAGAAGGGTGATATAAAATGATTCGTTATACGTTTGTGTCGCGTGGCTTCGCAGAAACATTTCAATTTCCCGTGAAGATTGATAAATTTGTCATCGCGAACATTTCTCGTGACAATTTGCCAAATATTTCAGACCTCGCAGCTAATCATACTTTCGTCGCTGTAACGACACATTCGATTACAATTTTCCGGCGTGCTTCCTGGTAAAACGGCAGATCTTTTATTAGATCCGCGACGACTGTCCATCTTTGTTAACACTGTTGTTGAATTAACTTTAACTCGAATCCTTTTATTACACATTTCATATCGCATATTTTCTCTCCTTTTTTTTTTATTATTTAACTTCATCTTTTCGCCATTTTTACTCGTATACTCATTATTATTCAAATCTCTTCCTCCTCGAAATAATGAAAGGGATAAAAAAAAAAAAAAAAAAATACTGGGAACATACCCGCTGTTTGTTGTTTATCGCCTCATCTTTATAACCTTCGCGTATTTTTGAAGATCGCTAAGCCGAAGGGGAAAAGACGGGATGCGTGCGTGCTGGCGTGAGGTCGACGGAAAAATAGATTTTCGAAGAAAGCAGCCGGGTCGAAGCTGCTTTCGAAAGTCTCTCGAAACGTGCTCGCGAAATTTCTTTTTTCTTTTTCTTTTTTTTCGATTGCAGTATTTCGGGACAATTGTGGAAACGTGAATTCTTAAAAATCTCTTCTTCTTCTGGGCTAATAAAGCGGGATAATAAAGCAAGTTTAATATTAATATACGCTTAAGATAGATTCGTAGAACACTAGAGGCCGATTCTAAAGGGCAAAGCAAACACAAAAGTGTATGTATACGAAAATATCGGTTAAGATTTATCTGTAAGATGGAGAGTGAGACAGATTTATCTCTGGTTGAACGCTTTATATCATTCTATTTTCAATCGCTGATTAACTTGACGAATAACTTTCGTGTATCAATATTTGTATTCGTCTTCCAGCTCTCGAGGATCGATTCTACAAAGATGCTCCCTCGTGACTCCTGTTCCAAATATCCATATATATATATTTTTATAAAACACTGTAGAAACAGAGAAATATCCTGCAAAATTATTTGATCCGTAACGTTTCACGATTGGTTAAACTTCATTCATCTCGACTCTTAAAGAAAATATTGACACCGTGTTTTAAGGGAATCTGTCGCGAAAATATTGGCGGTATACGCAACTGTATGTGTTTCCAAGGGTTTTGTTTTCCTGGAAGATGATCGAATCTTCGGATGCTTGGGGGATATAAAAGAGGGTAGTGCAAGGGAGAGATAGCGCGAGGAAATGGTTTGCAGAGTTTATGGCAACGAGGGAGAGGGAAATTTTATAGGATATTGTATTTGAAATTGTATTTCTTTTTTTTTTTATACACTCCAATTGCATAATTTGTTGAAATTTTCGTTATGAAAGTCGTGTGTACGATATTTAAATATTAGATGATTATTTTATTAAAAATATGTATACTTGTTTTATATTAAAAAAAAAAAACTACATTGAAATGCAAGCATGAATTAAGGAATATTATAATTTTCAAGTTTAAACATGCATTTTTCATTTTTATTTATATAATAATATACTGAAAATGTTTCAGCAATAATGACTTGTAATTATCATAGTTAATTTAAAACTAAAAGTGTTATCATTCATAACAGAATTGTTAATTAAATTCAAGTTACGTATTTTTAGATATCATATTTTAAAAAAAAAAAAGAAACGTGAATTTAAAAATTCTTGCATTCGAAAAAATTTACGAATTTTCAAATTGTAAAATCGGAAATAAATTTTATAGTTATAATAAATTTCGATTTTATTTATAATATAATTATAATATTATTTATTTATAATATATTTTAATTATAATAAATTTACTCCATTTCTCTCCATTTTTTTTCATCCAATATTTAAATTTCTTACATAAAAAAAAAAAAAAAATGATCGACAACATTTTTAAGTTTCTACGTTTGTTTGAGCTGAATGTCAACCCATATAATAATATTCAAACGCCATGCCATCTATGTAAAATTTTCACTGACTGCTCTTTTAATATTCTAGTATCCTTCGATTGTTTACAACGCCATTACGTTTGCTATTAATTCCTGCCAGTTAAAATATTTAATCTTTAACTGCAACGTTTCGTACAATTTTGATACGTTGATACGTTCGGTTCCTTTTACATCCATCTCCATGACCGTGTAATGCGTTTCGTTGCAATGCCAAGGAAAATAAATATTCGAGACACATTTTTGATGTCAACTTTTAGCCTAGCTATTTGAAATTTTAACAAATTGTCCTTGCCCATAACCACGAAATATGAATACGCACGGATTAGAATAAAATTAAAATTATTTGATTTGTTCGCTCTGTTTATCTCTTAAATTGTCACATTCTACGTTAAAAGATTGTGTAAATATTTTATTTCGCGAAATATCGAAATATAAGAAATCTCTTTTCCTTCTAATTCTTTTCTTTCTTTTTTTTCTTTTTTGTTATTATACAGATTTATAGATTTTATGATAAAGCTTTGATTTGAGACTTAATGTTATCTCATTGGCTTTGTTTACAATAATAATAGGAACGATAATGTATTATATGATAAATCTGCAAGTTTTAAAAATCATATAATACTATAATACACATAATAAGATATAATAAGATATATAATAAGATATAAAACATACAATAAGAGTATATACGTTAAATAAATTCTGTTCGATAAATTCATAAATAATTCATCGTTCTTAAGCAAGATTTGCAATTACACCAAATTATATGTATTTTTTCCTCGTGATTTTTCATCGATTTTGCGTTATAACGTACACAGTTTTAACTTTGATTTGTCAATTTATGAAAAGCATCGTTTATTATTTATTAATTGTTTTTAGACTTTAATTGTTATTAATTCGTAGTAAATTTCTTTATTATTTTTACTACAATTTTGCAATTAATTATGTAATCATTATTAGTTTTTAAAGCTTCAAAATTCAATATTAATATAAGCCGATCCATCCCTAATCAAAATTTCCTTTCGTCAATCGCATAATTATTAATCAGTTTTAATTAAATGGATTTTGACTCTAGGTTATAATGCAAATATATATGATAAATTATAAAATTATTACATCTATTAACTCTCGTATGACAAGTTAAATCGTTCTTTTTTAAGGATGAATCGATATTCGATGCAAAGTTCGATAAATTCTCTCTCTTTTTCTCTCTTTCGATTTTAATAAAATTTATATTTTTAGCTATAGTTAAATAATAGTGAATACGAATAACAGATATCAGTTTTCGAACAACAAGCTGAATAAAAACAAGAAGAAATATTGATCAAGAAGGTGATTCTTGATAGATAAAATTGATAAAGATTATAATGAGATAATATACGATATACATAATCAATATAATACAAAATAAAAATATAAATTTCAATCAATTCGAATAAATCTTAACATTTTAAGTACAAAATTTTTCATATCTAAATGAAAAGAAAAAAGATTATTATTAGATTAGTATATATAAAATTTTGAAGAAAAATATCACCAATAATATTTTATTAAACGTCAATATCATAGAAAATCGAATTTTTTGAATGAATTTTGCAGGATTAAAATCTTCGAATTTCGAAATTCAGAATCGTAGGGTTTTCATTCGATGGCATAATTCTGCATTTAGCAACAGATGGATGACGATTTATGTTAAAAAATTGTTGATTACGTTCCTCATACGAATATACACGGCCTTGTATACATTTTATACTGACACGTTTGAGAGCTTATAGTGGGATCAATCAGAGATCGAGTCCTGGTTAAGAGTGCACGTCTGCAGTCCAACTTCAAAGTTGTGTTTTCACGTACGAAAACGTCATACGATAAGAAATTAATGTTACGATGTTCATTTTATTTTTCTTTGGAAAATATTCTATTTCCATTTCATTCCCGTAATATTTCTTTTATTATTATCACATTTATGTATACTATCGTTTAAAAATACTTTGCTTAGTTCTAAATAAATATTTAGAAAATTTTGAAGAAGCGATCGATGAATTTTTATTTCTATATTTCTTTCTTCATTTCTATATTCTGTATTCCTTTAATGTGAAATATTTTATCTCTGATATAAATGAGATACAAATTATACTTATATTTTCATGGTTTCATATAGCAAAGGATTAAATATTAAATTATAGAACGAAATGAAGAAAATTAAAATTTTTCGTAATTATTTTTTAATGATAAAAGAAAATTGTGCTCTTTTGGAATAAACGTTTAAAAATTTGATCCATATTATTATTACCAATCTCTTTTTCTCTCTTCTTAACTTTAATGGTCAATGCAAATTTGAAGATTTGAATTGATTGAAAAAATAAAAAATGAAGAGAGAAAAAAGAAACTTGGAATCGTAGAATATGCAAGGAATAAATTCACCTTGTAACAGAATACAGTTATTGACCACAACCAAATAGAATGAAGTTCAAATTAGCAACGCAAATTTGTTTTGTTTTATGTTAAGAATATATAAAATCATGGACCTTCGTTGTGAAAGTAATCTAAAATCAAATTTTGCGCAATAATGTAACGTGATACTTCGAAACAAGATGAATAATTAAAGTTATTAAAATAAAATTATATATTCAAATAAATGTTTACAATTGCAACAGAAATAAAAAAAGATTATAAGATTAAATAGAATAATTTGTAATATAAATAACATCTCAATTGTCAATCAAATCTTAGAGTAAACGCAGAGACAAATTTTTAAAATTCCAAGTTTGCAATTTCCAATAATTTTATTCTCAAAAATCATTCATGGATTCATCAATGGTGCAAAATCACGATACATGAAATCCCTTTAAGATTTCTTCACGTAATCGATAATTGAAAAAGTTAAATGTAGAAAAAAAAGAGATGAGAAAAATTGGATATATAAATAAAATATTTTCAAAATCATTTACATTTTACTGTTAAATTATCACGTATCTATTAATACATTGTACAGAAAGATTTTTATTTTATTTAATAATTTTTATTTCTAATTCGATCATCAAATTTGACAAATCAATGTTTACCAACACATCACTCGAATTATTTATTTTTAGAAAATACGACAACTATTTTTAATATATTACATGATATATTTTTACATTTATATATCTTTCTTTAAATTCCTATATACACAGAAAATGTCTTATATTTAACCGCTTCGATTTACTGTAATTTCTAAGTTTGTAACTTCGAAAGTAAATTTACACTCTCAAACCGAACATATGATAAACAGTGACGTCTGACGTTCCATTAGAAATTATTTATCTTATCGGAATCAGAAACCGGTTGAAAATTATTGTAACTTCTTCACCGATAAAAAGTAAAAGAAAAGGAAAAGGAACAAAAGCGAAAGAAATGCGAACGAATACTTTTCCAAAAAAAAATCCAATCACAATTAACATCCAAAAATATATATAAAAAAGAATCAATAATAGAATAGAAGAATAAAATGAAACAATTAAATAAAAAAAAATATATATATATTTGAAAAGCACGAAGAAATTGGTTGAAGACGGGATTGACACTCACGGGATGCCGCCGATCGAGAACGGGATGGCCTGGGAACGCGATCCACCCGATTCACGGATCGCACGCGATCCACGAGGAACGATCAGCGTGGATCCAGCGCGTAGAGCCACTGAACACACCGTGTAACATTCGTATCCCTCGAGCCGGACCGACATTAAACAAGGAAGCATGCGTCGTGCTTCCCTTTCCATAAAACTGTTTCAAACACACGCGTGCATACCCACTTAAATACATACGCGCGCGCGCGCACCCGCCACCACTGTGACCCGCAACACGTCATCTGGTTTGTTCGGCTTCCACTTCGAGTTCTCCACGCGTATTCTCGAGGAATAACGCGTTACGGTGGAGGAGAGATGGTTCGTCGTGGTTTATCGGCGTGAGTCAAAGACCTGGAGAAAGAAGGATCGATCTCTCATCATCACTTTTTCGCGATATCGTTTCACTTCTTATCTCTCTCTCGAAGTTTTGTCTCGTTGCATGCATTTGAAGAAGAGAATGAATATCTTGTCTCTCGTATTTTTCTCCTCACATCGGCGAATCGTTCGAGGTTGAAGGATAAATGACCTTGGTAATTGGAACCTTGAAACGTTGCGATATGCAATAACTTGACCTAAACCTACTTAACACAAGTGGAAAGTATCCGGATAGCGTGTCGCGAAGGAAATTATAGGATTAACCTGAAAATTTTGAATTTAGTATTTTTCGTAATGGAATAGAAAGAGAGAGAGAGAATTTTAACAACGATGAATAGAAAAGCGAATATATATATTTTTTTTCTTTGGAAATTTCATCGTATCCTTCTCGTGAAGTGTGCGTAATATGTAAATAATGTGGTTTAACGACGAAATAAAGCTCGTCGAAAGGAAAGATATTAAAATCAGCAAGGATAATTATCTCGATCGATTTGCCAACCGGCGTATCGATGCGAAGGGAATGGGAAAAAGGATTTTCGAGGGGATGGAAGAACGAGGATTGGTCCGTGTGTTGGATCAAGGACAAGCGGAAGGGATGAAAGTGGACGGTCAGGATTTGATTTAGCAGGGAAGAGGGTTCAGCTGGGGTTGTTTGGGAATTTCGGAATGATTGACGTTCTCTGGAGGGGGGTGGAAATTGAAGTATCTTCGTCGACCAAACACTGCCCTCTGCGCTTTTCTCCTTTTTCTCTTCTTCTCGATAGGATTGGGAGAAATTTTGTTGGGAATAATTTTTCGAAGCGCGTGAAATTTTTATTCTAAATTAAAATCAATACTTGTTTGTAATCAAGCTTTTATAAATATCGTGTTAAATATGCATTGATCGTTATAGTGATTTAATGGGAATTTTAAATGGAAATTTTGAAAAGTTGTCAAAGAAAAAAATATTGTGATTCTGTTCATGTTAAAAGTATGAAAATTGTTAGAAAGGTATTGATCGGATCTCGAAGGTCGATGGACTGTTTAAGTTTGCTCGAAAATATTCCGGTGACGGATAGGAAGCGGGCGGGTCGACGCGAAGAAAGAGGCACTTTCTGAGAATGATAGGATGGTCCAGATTTGAGAAAGTACTTGTTTCGTTAATTTTTTCCAAATTTATCGAATATGAATCGTCTTGACCTCGTTAAAATTGTATTACTAAAATTTTTTTCGAACGAAAGTCTATATTCTCATTTGTAATTTTTATTATTGTAACAGAAAATAAAATTAATCTTTGTTTCTGATTATCATCATCTTTTATTTATGAAAAATTCTGAAAATATCATTGTGAACATATTTGTATTTTGATATTTTCAATCTGATGAGTAATTCCATTTATAATTTCAAAATGAAAGAAGTTTTACGGACACAATTTTAATAATTTCGATAATTTCAATCGAAGGGAAAAATTAATTTTGAAAGTTTAATTATTGTAATTATTTTCACTCTTGTCATATAAAGTCAAGTGATGTTTCGTAAAATTACTAAAAATGTAATCTTAATTGATATTTTTTTTCGGATTATAAAATTTAAAAAATATCATTTCTATCATTACAGTTATATCACTTGCCACGATTTGGATAAATAATCAATAAATTGTAAAATGCAATCAATAATTTTAGCTTCAATTATATTAAAGTTGAATAGATATGGGATATTATAACTAATAATTATTTATAAAAATGAATTTATTTGGATTCAAAAAATTTTAGTTATAATTAATTCTTTTGGAGTTTTAATCTTAATTGATATTTTTTTTCGGATTATAAAATTTAAAAAATTTCATTTCTCTCATTACAGTTATATCACTTGCCACCATTTGGATAAATAATCAATAAATTGTAAAATGCAATCAATAATTTTAGCTTCAATTATATTAAAGTTGAATAGATATGGGATATTATAACTAATAATTATTTATAAAAATGAATTTATTTGGATTCAAAAAATTTTAGTTATAATTAATTCTTTTGGAGTTTTAATCTTAATTGATATTTTTTTTCGGATTATAAAATTTAAAAAATATCATTTCTATCATTAGAATTATATCACTTGCCACCATTTAAGTTTAGATAAATAATCAATAAATTGTAAAATCCAATTAATAATTTTAGCTTCAATTAAATTAAAGTTGGGTGGATATGGGATATTATGATTAATAATTTATAAAAATGAATTTATTTTGATTCAAAAAATTTTAGTTATAATTAATTCTTTTGGAGTTTTAATTTTAAGATATAAAATTAATTATTACAATTTCTTCAATTGTACATATTAATAATTTTCATTAATCAATAATCCAATATTTATTAATATCTCGTTGTCCATCTTGCATTTGTATCATAATTCTTTCTTTCGATGAAAATAAATTTCACAGAAAAAATCCGAACAAATTACCAATATCTATCCAAAGTACTTGTTGCAAATTTTTTCATTCTGTTATTAGCACAAAATATACGATATCTAGATCACGATTTATCACGAAGAGAATATATCCTCGTATAAATTTTTAATTAAATTCTTAAGAAAAGAAAAAAAAAAAAAGAAATTCAAACAGTTTCCCGAATAATATCTTGTTTACCCATTTAGACAATTTGTCGAATTGGGATCGATAAATTTTTCGATACTTCATCCGAAGGATGAAGCATTGTAAACGCAAATTGTGACGACACGTCTTGGCAGGGAACACGCCCACGCTTTTAAGACGACCTTGGACAGAGATACGTTATCGATCACAGTGGAATGCGAATTATTTTTCACGATAAAAGATCGATCCTATTGATCATCTTTCCACGAGCTTTGTCACGTTTTCGTTACAGTTTCGTTACAGTTTACATTTTTAGAAATTGTTCCGTCTACTTGACCGGAAACTCTTGTTTGGATCTTGCATCCGGTTTCGCGGAATCCAGTCTCCCGAATTAAGAGCGTTAAACTTCCACTGATTTATCACTTTGTATCTCGCGGCATCTGCACGCAATATACAAAGATGCGCACTCGATAAAAATTCAGTTTGCAGTTCCCGATTTTAATATTTTTTTCATTCCATAATCCATCCATCGCGTTACGTTGTTTTATGACAATGGAATATCGATCGTTATCTACCGATAACGAGAGCAATCGAGATGATCGTGAGGTAATCAGATAATTCATTCTCTATCCTGATAATAATATACAATTAAACTCTTATTTTGATATACATATGAATTTAAATATCGAAAAGGAAAATTTAGAATTATCCGTGCAATCAAAATATTTCTTATTTAAATCGAAATTAACAAATCGAAGAAATTCTTTAAATTATAGGCTAATATAAAATTATAGAAAGAAAGAATTTAAATTAGAACTCTTTTAAATTACTGCACGAAACACTTTAACGATCTCACGAACTCACCCTCTGCAATTTTCTATGCGAGTGTTTATCTTTGTTACTCGTGTTATCGTTCCTCGTTATCCTTCTCGTCACAACAATTCACGTGACAATATACATTCACTCATCAGAGTCATACAAAATGAATTTTATTGCTTAATAGCAAATCAATATATATATATAAAATCATTTATATTTGATAATGAGAATTGACTTTCATTCAATGAATTTAACAACATTGTTTTTATATCATTTTTATATTATTATTATATTATTATTATTATTAAAATAATTTTTATTTTATATTATATCGGATAAATTATTGCTAAGTAGATATAGAATTAAACATTTTTTTTTTTCACGAGAATTAATTTCCACGAGACAAGGTAATATCTTTTTTTATAACCGTTCTATTATTTGGTGCAGATATAATCTTTAATGTAGAAGGTATGTTTGTGCATATTATTATAAGATAAGAATCGAGGATTCTTCACATTGAAATCAATATTAATTCGATGCCTGATGTCAAAACAACAGAAATATGTCCCATTCAAACAAGCTATTTTTAAATTATATCCAATTATAAGACATATTGTATTTTGTTTCGTTTTCTATTTATGAGAACTATAAAATAATTATTGCTTGAAAAAAAAATGAATAATTGTAAAATAAAAGTTGTAACAAACGATTCATTTCTTATACAGTATACAGTATATATATGTATATATATGCATCTGTCGTAACAATTATCTTATATATTAGTCATATATTAATCATGTATTAGTAAATTATTTAAAACTTCTATCGTAAATAAAATAATTATATTTAATTTCATTGAACAACTTAATAATCGTATCATTACAGATTATTACCAATAATAATGTAATAATTCTATCATTATTATTCAATTTTACTCGGATATATATGCAAAGAAAAATCTGTTCCTCCATCTTTATCTTTCATCCCTTTCGAACAATTTAATTCCATTTATTAATAATTCCATATATTTTAAAATACGGCTAAAGTGATTTTTCACAGCAACGAATAATATTCATCTATTCGCTTTGCATACGATAATCGAACACGTTTCTAAGCGTGGCTCGCGCTAGAAGAAAGGAAATAACCGAATATTTCCGGTCAGAACCGATTTCTGCGCCGAGATTCAACATGCTGATAATTCGTTTTTTCCTCTTCTTCTTTTTCTTTTGATTAGCGAGTGATTCTCAAGTCGTGACTTCATCACTTAAATCGTTAATAAAGATGTTTATGATGTCTGCAATTCTTAACTTCCTTAAAGATATTACTAGGAATGAGGAAATGGCCAGATATAGCCGAATATGTTGTTTGGAATTATTAGATATCGAGTGTCGTTGTTTCACACGACGAATAACAGATAGATAGGGTTGAAGTGTGACGCAACAATACTTGGAACTAATTTTTTTTATTTAATCTCCTTTTATTAAATTTTTTTCTTCTGTTCTCAGAATTAATTATTCGATTCTTTGAAAAAATATATAAAAATATCATTTTCAGATTTTTCATCGTAGAAGACGGGGCAAGACAATTGTTTCGTTTCAAAATGATGGAATAACGTTATCACGATTGAATTGAAGCAATGATAAAATAAACAAACTGTGAAAATTTAAATAAAAATTCCTGTCATTTCAAAATGATATAAGAATAATGTTATCACGATTAATTGAAACAATGATAAAATAGATAAACGGTGAAAATTTAAATCAAATTTCAAAATGATGGAATAATGTTATCACGATTGAATTGAAACAACGATAAAATAGATAAAATTTAAATAAAAATTTCTATTCTTTCTATTATTAATCGTATCATTATTTTATTATTCGATCGACCAATTCAATAAGTATTTGTAAATAATTGCCAATGTTTATACGAGATAACGATAGAAATCAATGAATCTTTATTTTGTAAATCTATTTACAAATCTATTTTCCCTCCAAGTATGCTCGAACTGTATGATAAATAAACAAGGTGATGAATAAAAGAAAAATATTACACTGTCCAGATATTTTTTTACACGACTCGATTAATAATTATATAGGATTCTTATAAAATTTACTATCCAAAAATACTACAAGCGGTGTAAAATTGACTGTATAAATCAATCTATTAATATTTACCACCACATTTCGCTTCTTCGAAAATTTACAAAATCCGTTTCAACATCCATTTTTTTTCCACCTGTTCACACGAGTCGACATATATCCACAAGGCGATAATCACTAATAATCACAATCTGATTTGAAATATGAGGCGCAAATCCATATAAATCAAATCGGCAAAAATCAATGAATTATCGTTAATGGAGGCACAACTCATTTCGTGGCTCATTCGAATTCGTTTCAATTCGTCGCGACGCGCGTCACCAATTAAAAAGGCAATTGGCCGGGTCCCTCGATCGATCGGCCGCACGCGAATATACACGGGAATCAGAGATGTCGCAAGTAAGCACTGTCGATCGTTTTACCGGTTAAAACTGATACGTACCAGTCCATTATCATTTCAAATAAAGCCGTAAAAGTCGAAATCGTATCGTCCTCGATTTTAACGCGGCGAGATAAATTTTTATCGCAAAGTTATTACACGCGGTCAACTATCCTTTGTTTTTCAACTGCTTATATTTTTCACACGCACGATACGTATCTCACGCTCCGTATCGCGTCTCCAATCGGTTGCTAACTCGCTCATTAAACTTATATACTTATATAGTTGCAATTACGTGTAATTAATCCTCGCGACAACAGTGATTCAGAGTTAATTATTCAATATCATCGTCGGGCTTGGAACGGACGATCGAGAGACGATTATTAGCGCAAAAGGTTTTATCGGTTTATGTTATTTCGATGGATATATATATAATCTTACTTCGTTAGTTTTACTATATTGGAAGAAAAAAATTGGAAGAAACATTTTTCTATGAGATATTTCTACGAATGGAAAATTCTTTTCGAGAGATATATTTAGTGTTGGATTAGATATTCGAAAAATACAATAACAACGTGAAGAATGTGAACGAATAGATGGAATATAAATGATAAGATGGATAATTATTATACGATAGTTTGTTCCATGGAGTGGAAAAATGTTTAATTATTGCATAGTTTATTTAAGAATATGAATATGAATAACTAGGTTACAGTTTTATACGATTATACGTGTTAATAATTAATGGTTTATAATATAAAAAAAATAATGGGGTCGGTTGGTTAGTATATGTCTTCTATAAAAGTAAAGAGAACTTTTTATTTATTATGCAAAATACAATTTATTGGATTCTATTGATGTCGATGTATAAAATTAATTGGTCTAATTTGAATTTTAATCCAATAACGAAATAATAAAATATTGTCAGTTTGATTTATAAATAATCGAAATAATCATATTTCTTGTTTTTTATTAATTGTTAATACCATGTTATTAAATCGTAATTATACCAATGATGAAAGATATTATTAATCGTTATTGATAACGTTTATAAAATGATTCATACAAAAAAAAGGAGGGAAATTATTTCTACTCTTCGTTAATATCGTTGAATTAATTCTATGTTATCGAATAAAAAATTAATCATTAATTCTTATTGAATTCGATTTACTCTGCTCTTCTTTATATCTATTTACTTTATGATGCACAATACCTATTGCAAATCAATTTTATCACTGTCATAAATATTGTAAGTATCTTGTAAGTATAAATCACGTACTCGTAAACACGTATTATCACGAACAAATTATTCTACTCGTAGCTATTAATCTATATGAAGCTAATCTCTATTAAAATATACATATATCTAATCTGTACAAATCCAGCAAGTTTGAAATTAATAAATAAAATTTTATTGTTTTGAACAATCGATTAAATTTAATTAGAATTTTACGATTTTAACGATAAATTGAAAATTCTTCGTATTATAATTTATAATATTAATTATTATAAATATATATTATTAATTATTATAAATATATTATATTAATTAATATATTATAATTATTATAAATATATATTAATTATAATTTTTAACACAATTCTTTAAAATGAAATTTGAGATTAGAGAATTATTTTTCTGAAAGATACACGATAATAATATCAAGGGTATTAATTTGAAGAAATGAAACGGAAAAGAAATGCAACGACAACGAAATCGTTTGTCTATGCTTGACTTCCTCTGCTTCTTGATCTTATTACAAAAATATCATCATTCGTTTTCAAGTGTTTTCGAGTCAATATCTCGATTGCTAGCATCAACGCCTTCGAGTCGAAGTTATGGTTAACATTCTAGCCTACACCTACAACTTTTAAGATTAATTTCAACGGTGTTGAAGAAATGGGATGATTTCTCTAAATCAAACAATTTAATCGATGATGAAAAAAGAAAAGTCTTCTTCCGATTTCGTCGTTGCATCTAAATTTACTTATCGCGCATCATAAATTAAAAAAAGAAACGTTTATTTTTTCAAGCATTCGCGATCTGCATCGCGAATTTTATGATTGCTTTCCAAACATCTAAAAACATTATTGCTATTTTGTGAATGCCGATTTATCCGAGTCTGAATAATATCTTCTGAAAAGAAGATAACCATTCGATCAACTTAATCAATTGATTAATCGAATCCGAATTTTATATTGAAGACGCGAAGAATCTTGTTTATTCGAACATGTGAAAAATTTTATTTATGTTTGAACGCACAGATTATTCTCCCTTCAATCTTGATTAAATCACGGTAAATGACAGGTTATTATTTACAATTTAGCCAACGGTGAGAAACATTGTTGCAAGAAGATAAGTCTATGAGAAGATTAATCTTAAACGTTGTTAAGAAAGGGTTAAAAAAATTAACTCAACGCGTGTAACGCGTTCAAAATGAAAACCAAGCGACCTTACTCACATTGTTATGAAATAACTCTGACATAATAACAAGAAATCCAGAAATAACCACGTCCATTTATTAATCCCATTATTCGGCTCGATCCCGTTTACTCCCACTGATCTGGACACGGGAGGCAGCAAAAGTTTGGCCCGATGGCGTGATTTAATCAAGATCGAATTTCCCAGAAATCCTTAAAAGCCTGGCAGCGTTTACGGAGTATCTATACGGAGATACAGATCGAGAAATACGCGTTCGTTGCTACGCTGGCTGGAAAGCATAATATTAGGAAAGCGTTGAACCAAACAAGGATAAACAATTCGATCATCGAGCGCGTAAATTAATTTTTTTAAAGGAAAATTAAAAAGAAAAAAAAAAAAGGAATCGAGAAAGGAATGATGGAATCATGGATTTGGATTCATGGATTCTGTATACACGAGCAACGTCTATTTTAACAATTATTAGTAGCGGCAATTGAATTTAGATATAGCTGAAACGGACTTTTGCGAATTGGATTCGAGCGAGAAGGGAAATTACGAGTTGGATCGGTGAAATGAAATTTCATTCATCGGTTTATATCATACTGAAGCTATATCTAAAGCTCTCTTTGAACCTCCATTTTCCTAAGAATTGAATTGGAGAATGGGGGATCGATGTCATATCGCGAATATCTGCTCCAGCTCTTTTTCTCTAATTTTTTACTAAATTCTGCAAAGAGATTTTTTTTTTTTTTAAATACAGATAGAGTCTTTGGTTTGCTTTTCATCCATATTTTCGAATAGCTGCTCCAGCTTTTTCCCCAATTTTTTACAAAATTTTGCGAAGAGATTTTTATTTTTTTTTAAATACAGATAGAATCTTTGGTTTACTTTTCATATTTTCGAATAGCTGCTCCAGCTTTTTCCCCCAATTTTTTACGAAATTTTGCGAAGAGATTTTTTTTTTTTAAAATAGTTAAAGTCTTTGGTTTGCTTTTCATCCATATTTTCGAATAGCTGCTCCAGCTTTTTTCCCTAATTTTTTACGAAATTTTGAGAAGAGATTTTTTTTTTTTAAAATACAGTTAGAGTTTTTATGAAATTTTACGAAATTTTGCAAAGAGATTTTTTTTTTAAAAATACAGTTAGAATCTTTGGTTTGCTTTTCATATTTTCGAATAGTTGCTCCAGCTTCTTTCCCCAATTTTTTACGAAATTTTACGAAGAGATTATTTTAAAAAAATAAAAATCAGATAAAGTTTTTGGTTTGGTTTTCATTCATATTTTCTGAAAAAAAAATGGAGAATGGGGGATTCCATATCGCGAATAGCTGCTATTTTTCCCCAATTTTTTACGAAATTTTGAGAAGAGATTTTTTTTTTTTTTCTAAATACAGATAGAGTCTTCGGTTTGATCTCCATATCCATATTTTCTAAGAAAGAAAGAGAGAGAAGGCGTTTCCGAGGCGAAGGCCGGATATGCGGAAGTTTGATGCGTTGCCAGTTGCACGAAATTGTAGGAATCTCGATGATTCGCGACTCATTAAAATTAGCCAGGCTGAAAATAGAGGATCCGCGAGGAATATACGATGTTTGTCAACTAATGATTCACAATTCACGCGGGATCGCGGTGCCAAAAATTTGATGGCGCCCGAATGGAAACGACAAATATCCACTTCCGTTCGATCGCCTTCTATATCTCGCCGTTTTCTCGAATTCAAGAAGGTGTATACGATATTTCGAATAAATTTTACGTTTCGAAGATTTTGATTTAGCGAGAATGAATGTGACAAGAATGAAAAAAATATAGAAAAGATTCGTTTTCTTTTTCCTCGAATTCAAGAAGGTGTATACGATATTTCGAATAAATTTTACGTTTCGAAAATTTTGATTTAGCGAGAATGAATGTGACAAGAATGAAAAAAATATAGAAAAGATTCGTTTTCTTTTTCCTCGGATTCGAGAAAGTGTACACGATTTTTGGAATAAATTTTACGTTTCGAAGATTTTGATTTAGCGAGAGCATGCGACAAAAATAAAAAAAAATATAGAAAAGATTTGTTTTTTTTTCTTCGGATTTGAGAAAGTGTATATGATTTTTCGAATAAATTTTACATTTCGAAGATTTTGATTTAGCATGCGACAAGAATGAAAAAAATATAGAAAAGATTCGTTTTTTTTTTCTTCTGATTCGAGAAGGTGTATATGATTTTTCGAATAAATTTTACATTTCGAAGATTTTGATTTAGCATGCGATGAGAATGAAAAAAATATAGAAAAGATTCGTTTTTTTTTTCTTTTTCTTTTGTACACTGCATTGAGCGTCTTTATAAATATTAAGACGGCATTAAAGAATTTCAATTGGCAAAGATATAACCGATTTGCTGTGGCTTTCTTTGCATATTTGTCGCGAAAATATTAGGTGTATATTTCAAGATTGCTCTTTCGAAAGTGACACACGAAATCTGTAGTGGATGTAGATCTATAAATAAGTATAATTTACATAATTTAATAATCCTAATTATGCAAAATAAGCAAAATTTTAATAAAAAATTCAGGTAAAAGAAGGAAGAAAAATGACGTTTATCCTACGAATGTTTTACAAATGTTTCTCAATTTTTTCTCCCTCGTCCATGCGTTTCGAAATAATTACTTCATTTCATAAATGTTTCGCAACTATATTCCTTCATCTTTCCATTTTTCTTTTTAAAATATCGGAATAATAAACGACTCGATTATGTCATTGACCTTATTATGAAAATTACCTCGACGTCTAATTAAACGAGAAACTGATCCGCGTGTTGTTTTATGTATTTTTGAAAATATTTTTTTACAAATATATCACTCGATCGACATAGCAGTGCGAAGCATTCCGTCGCCCAAATTCGAATTCGAACGAAGTTGTGCAAATAGAATCGAATCGTCAATAATTCTAATTCTAATTTCGGTGTGTTCTCTTGGAATCTGCGGAAAATTGTTGTCTCAGAGACGTTTCCGCCCGTTGGGGATGCGCGGTTTACGAGCGATTGGAGCGGAGACAGGAAGTGCGGATAAATGTTTAAACCTCTTCAGCTTTATGCTTGGTTACGCGATTAAAGTTTCTACGTACACATGGCCATGCGTTATACGCGTTTTATGCGTTTTCGAGGGGATTCTAAATAAAGCAACAAGAATTTGGTAGCGTGGTGTTAAGTTGTCCCTTGATAAAAGATGGACACGCGGCGTTTCTCGTGCACGCCTCCTCGATCCGATTGCCGAACGATTTAAATTTGCCGAAAAAAAAAAAGGAAAAATCGGATCGAGCGTGGAAATAAAAGAAAAAAAAGAAATATTTGAATTTGGAAAAATAAAATCAATTGTGAATTGTCGAACTAAATTTCGAAAAAAAAAAATCGGATCAGGCGTGGAAAGTAATCTGAGAAATAGAAATCTAAAAAGAAAAAAAGAAATATTTGAATTTGGAAAAATAGAATATAAAATCAGTTGTGAATTGTCAAACGAATTAAATTTCGAAAAAAAAGTAAAAATCGCATTGTGGAAAGTAATTTGAGAAATAGAATCTGATTGGAATAGAAATCTAAAAAGAAAAAAAAAGAAGTATTTGAATTTGGAAAAATAAAATATAAAATCAATTGTGAATTGCCGAACGAATTAAATTTCGAAAAGAAAAAAATCGGATCGAGCGCGAAAAGTAATCTAAGAAATAGAATCTGAAAAGAAATCTGAAAAGAAAAAAAAGAAATATTTGAATTTGGAAAAATAAAATCAGTTGTGAATTGTCGAACTAAATTTCGAAAAAAAAAAATCGGATCAGGCGTGGAAAGTAATCTGAGAAATAGAAATCTAAAAAGAAAAAAAGAAATATTTGAATTTGGAAAAATAGAATATAAAATCAGTTGTGAATTGTCAAACGAATTAAATTTCGAAAAAAAAGAAAAAATCGCATTGTGGAAAGTAATTTGAGAAATAGAATCTGATTGAAATAGAAATCTAAAAAGAAAAAAAAAGAAGTATTTGAATTTGGAAAAATAAAATATAAAATCAGTTGTGAATTGCCGAAGGAATTAAATTTCGAAAAAAAAATATCGGATCGGGCATGGAAAGTAATCTGAGAAATAGAATCTGAATTGAAATATAAATCTAAAAAGAAAAAAAAGAAATTTGAATTTGGAAAAATAAAATATAAAATCAGTTAATCAGAATAATCGAATATTATAATTGAAGGGCTGTTTCATTTATTCAAGATTTATTTAAAGTGTTGATAAACGATTTGGAAAGATAAAATATAAAATCACTTAATGGAATAATTTCGGATATTATAATTGAAGGATTTATTTAAAGTGTTGATAAAACGATAACTGAGAGGTGGGTAAAATGGCGGGTGTCGTAATTTAAGAGAGCGCAATTGCCCTTACCACGTGTCACGTGGTGGAATCGATTTAACAAACGGTTTAATAAACGAGCAGAGATAATGGCACACTTTTTAAGCATCTTGAACGCGCGTTTGAATTAAACTTAATTTAAAACTGGCAGAAACTTACTCGATCTAGAACTGATTCACGCTTCGTTTGCAACTCGAGCCTTAAGTAATAAAACGTACGTGTTTAACTGTTTCGCGGTTTCAACCGAAATATAAACTTATTTCCTCCGCTTCCACCGATTTGTGGTATTTCACACCGCAAAAGCTTCTCTTCGTTTATGAGAATATCACGAATTAAACGTTGAATATTTCATAACGCGGTACTTTTTACAATATTGTATTCTTATAAAAAAAGAACATACATACATTTTGGTTTTTGAAAATTAAAATAATTATATATATAATTTTCAGTAAGATAATTTAAACAACATGAACTCTTAATTTTATCATCACTTTTGTGTAACCAATGTGTAATATTATAGGTTGCATCCATTATTTTTTTATTTTACTTTATATATGTAAAAATGAAATTCTCTTTTTTGTTTTTTTTTTTTTAGTTATATTTAAGAAGTATAATTTTCAGTAAGATATTTAAACAACACAAATTCTTTATCTTCATTTTTATGTAACCAATATATAATATTATAGCTTGCATCCATTATTTTTTTATTTTATTTTATATATATAACAATGAAATTCTCTTTCTTGTTCTTTTTTTAGTTATATTTAAAAAGTATAATTTTCAATAAGATATTTAAACAATACCAATTCTTAATTTTATCATCACTTTTGTGTAACCAATGTGTAATATTATAACATTATATTATACGTTGCATCTATTACTTTTTTTATTTTATTTTATATATGTAACAATGAAATTCTCTTTCTTATTTTTTTTTTTTAGTTATATTTAAGAAGTATAATGTTCAGTAAGATTTTAAACAAGGAATTCTTAATTTTATCATCACTTTTGTATAATATTATAACGTAACATCATATTATACGTTGCATCCATTACTTGTTTCATTTTATTTTATATATGTAACAATTAAATTCTCTTTCTTGTTTTTTTTTTTTTTTTAGTTACATTTAAGAAGTATTCTCATAATAAGCGATATATTGATAAAAAAAATTCAATTGATAAAACTGGTTTGGATTGGTTACAAGGACTGTTAGAAAAAGAAAGGATTAAAGGTGCTGTGTTATAAAAACGTCGTAATAAAATAACACGCGATTCATTGTGAAAATCTTTGCTTATCAAAATTTTTAACCATCATTTATGATCGTTCGTTCATTCATTTATTTATTTTTCGAAACATTTAAACTTGCGTAACAGTAAAGATAAAAAATTAAAATATTTACATGATAAAACTCTTTTCTTGAAAGAATTATAAATTTACTTAGAAATGTACAATATTATCATAATAATATATATATTGTACAACACGGAATACAATCTATCAATATTTTTCCTAAAAAAAAATTTATCTTCCATCAAACATAATTTATATATTAACATGAATTCAATATAGATCCCTCGTTATTAAAATTTCACATAGTAAAAACCAATTGCATCGTTCGATTGCAACCAGAGACGATAACAATAATAATAACAATAATAATAATAATAATAGAGCTGCGAGATCGAAAAACGCGGCAAAGGGATAAACGTTAGAAATTTTTATTGGGCAAAAAATTCGCGGAGAATCCCAGCGGAGCGTGTTTCAGTGCAAACGATTATTTCACGAATACGCGCCGGTTCGATATTTGTGGGTATACGTATTTCCTTCTACGACCGAGCAAAGTAACCCGACATCTCGAGATCCAACAGCCCCAATCCAGTTCGAGCCAGTCCGATCCAGCAAACGATCTTCTAGACCACCTGGATAAGAGAGGGCTCTGCCACTCTCTTAGAAAGACTTCAATCGACTCTTTCCTCATGAATTGAATATGCGTGAAGAATAACGCGAAAGAAAGGAAATAAAAAAAAAAGGGAGAGAATTGGATTTATATTGGATTAATTATATTAGTGTCGTGGCGTAGTCGATTCCGTGATCATCCAGTCGAAAAACGTATACAATGCATAGAGAAGGAAGAGAAATGGCGGATGAGGAACGAATTGAAATGTTACAATGCTGTTGCACGTGTGATAAAAAAGTTTCTTTCGTCATCTGTATGGATGAAATAAGAAGGGAATTTAGAGAAGAGATAAGGGAAATTTCTTGATTTTTTTTAATTGTATTTATAATGCTGGAATCGTGGAATACGTATGATTTAATCTTGGATAAAGAGAGGTGGTATTAAATGTGATTTTATTCGAGTGAATAGGTTTAAATTGATTAATTTATTTGAATAATATTATGTAACGAGAGGAGTTGCATGTATATAAGTGGACGGTGAAATATTGGAAGAAAAAAAGTGGAGAGAGAGATGGGTCTAAAGAAATGAGAGAAATAAGTGTTATTCACGATAATGATAATGTCTATTACATTATCGAGTCGCGTCTTTTTTAATAGAATAGAGAAATAAGTGGAACAGAGAAGAAAAGTCTTTCTTCTGATTGTATTTTTTTTTTTTTTTTGAATAAAGAGAAATTTTGATTGAAAGAAAATCGCATTAAAATTAGTTCATTCGATGGATGGATGATTTTTTTTAAATTAATTCATTATTTATTCGAATAATAATATTATATGTAGAGAGGAAATTGCACATTTTGCAAGAGACGGACTCTAATTGTAAAAGAAAACACTCGTTCGCTGTGTGCACGGCGAAAATATTCAAAGAATGATGTTAACAGTGGGAAGATAGTTGAAGAAATGAACTGGAACACGAAGGAACGTGGCGGACTCGCGTGTTGCGATCGTTTTCTTTTATTATTTGAATGGAATGAGAAAGAAAACGAAGAAAACAAATAAATTTCTTGGCATAATTTTACGTGTATTTATGCCTCGTGCATTGAGGATACCATTGGAGAATGAATTATTTGAAAACTTTTCAAATTAAGATGCAAATAATAATGAAAAATTTCCTTTTATTTGTTTAATTTTTATTTATATATTTTTTTTTGTATAAATAATGATATAATGATATAAAATTATTCTAAAATCTGCACTAGGATTATTATTAACGAAAAAAAAAAACTCATCTTCCAGCGAGATAATACACGTCTCTATAGAAGTATCGTTTCTAAGGCAGAAATCAATAAATTGAAGTGCGATTTAATTCCACATCTGTTTTTATATATGAATTTTGTTACGTTATTTCTAAAATAATTATAACAGAATAATTAAAATTTAATAAATATTTTAAAATTATTTTATATTATTTTTTTTAAACGAAATTGTTGCAAATATATTTATGACACATTATGTAAAAATCATGAACTGATTTTTTGCAGAAACTATGTTTCATTCTACAATATTTCATGTAATATGATTCAAATGAAATTTTCGCATGATAAATATAAGTAAAATTCATTCAAAAATTTTTTTATATTTTTAAAAGAATGCAGATAAATATATTTGTATATATTTATAATATATTGTTAATATTTTTTAAAAATATTTATTTATAATTTGTAAAACTCTTTTTTATTTAATAATAATAAAATAATTTTATTTAATAATAATAAATAAAAGTGATTAATGATCTAAGAATATTTTTTAAAATTTTCATGCCACTAAGCAATTGCATTGAAAAATAAAAATTCTGGAATATCGTATTATGAATGGAACGAGTCATTTAAATGTTAATGAATGCGCAAAAGATAGAAAATGATGATAAGAAGATGATATTTTCAATATATAAAATCTACAAATATTAAACTTTAAGATTTAATGATATAATATAACTTGATCTTTAAAATATGCAAAAAATTATATTGTTAGGAATGAAAATTGGATAAGGAAAGATACAATGTATACTGTAATTTTTAATTCGTAATTTTTGGTGCTAGTAGATAATTCTTTGTGTACTTTTCGTGAACGTTGTATTTGCGTGTATACTTGGTTAAAAATAACACGGTTAAAAACTAAAGCTCTTTCAATGTAAACAGTACTTTTAGTTAGACGCTAAAAATTGCTTAGTTTTTATATCATTTAGAATTTTTTAATTCACAATCTTATTTTTTGTAAATTTAATTCTCAGAAAAGTAAAATATTTTGCAAATATAAAAGTAACAAAAAAATTATATAAAAATGTATCTTTGATATAAACATTTTTGAAAATTTCATTTATGCGAATATTATGCAAAGTTACATTTATTAATTTTCTTTGGAAAATTTTCTTTTATCTGAAAAGAATCCTTTTTTTTATTTTTATTTAATTATTAATAACATATATACACATTTATCATTTGATTAATTAATAATTAATTATTAAAAAAATTGAAATTTAAAATTTAAAAAATATTATTTATAATATCTATTTTACTATATGTTTAAAAATAAAATATGCATTTTAATAATTGATTGATAATTCGATCAATTACGTTGAAAAAAGGATAATATTCACTATAACAATTTAAAAATCTTATATATATTTTACTTTAAGAAAAAACAGGGCAACAAAATCGATCATAGTTTTTGTATTTCTGCTGACTATCCGCACCTTCAACATCTTTCCCCTCTTCCTCGATAACGACTGATGTACCATAAATTCGTAATATCTTCTAGTCAGCGACCCCAAGAGATACATAATCCTTGAACAACCCCCGTATGTGGTTTATTCGTGGATAGCAAATTTGTACCTATTCTGACCGGCTATGCGTTGATCCGTAGTACCGAGCACGTCCGCTAGGAGGCTGCTGTAACACTTGTTAGTAATATCTGCTGTAACAGATATAACTATTGAAAGGAGAATTACGAGAATCATACGAGGGTGATGGAATAGGAATGTTAGTCCTTTGATATATTTCCATGGTCCCATTCTCATTTTTCCAAATTGCATCGAAGCAAGGAAAGATAAAAAGATCTTTTAAATTTAATCGACTGTAACTTCGGATGGCAATTATGTTACCATTCGAGTTTATAGCATAAGTTTTTTTTTTATAAGTCATTTTCAAGGTGTAATATAATAATATGTATCATAGAACAAGTAGAAATAATTTTAAGAAAAGAAATTATGTTGTATCGAGATTATAACTTTTAATTCTATTATTTATAATAGAAATTTTGGATAATGCAACTAATCGAGTTGCATCTTTTATTACTGAATTAATTTGTGTATTTTTGTATAATACAATTTCGTTAAAATTTTTTAAATTATTTGAAGTTAATATTTGTATACATTAATAAGTTAGTGTATACAGTAAATTAGTAAATATTTATATTCTACATGAAAAAAATATTTGTTTTATATGAAACTAAAAAAATGTAGAATAAAATTACATTTACTTTGATGATCTAAAAATGGATTTGATGTAATTGTTGCAATAACTGTACTGACTGAACACCATTTATCATGTTTTATTCGTCAATTTTCAATCTCTATCGTATAATTACACATGATTTTATAACATGGGCATACACATTGATACATTCGTTTCTTCCTGATCCTTTTCATAATTCCTACACGTTCATTCTCGAAGGGGATTCGTTACGAAGGGAAATCTTTTTCTAACTTTCTTTAAGCATACACATTCCTCTTATAATATTTTTATTAGAACATTTATATATAATTAAACATTAATCTTCCTTTTTGGTACGATTGTTACACGCATAGAGTTGTTCCGCAAAATGTGTCCTTTCCAAACATTTTATGCTTTTAATTAGATAATCAAGATTTGATGAGAAATTAATAAAAATTAAAAAAAAAGAAAGAAATTTTCAATTAAAATTTTCGCTCATTCAAAAATATTAACGAAATTCAATGATTACATTGAAAAAAAAAAAAGGACAGCATTTGAAAGAACAACTCAATACGAAATCTGATCCTCTAACGATTAATATTAAGTTAAATAATATTTATTTGGCGCATTAACACTGGTTTTAATCATAATTTTCCCGAATTTTTTTCCACGTTCGTTATTGGATATCACACACACATAGAGTCTTCTATATGGTCACAATGATTGCGAATTAATAATTAGCGATTACATCGTTAAGTAAGAGAAAAATCCTAACATATTTCAATTACGAGATACACATTGTTCCATATTATTAATAATACTATTCAGGAAACAGGGACATATGTTTCTCCAACGCTTACGTCGCATTGTTTATGCTGGGAATAGGTTTTATTCTCGGTAATAAAGCAAAACCATTTTCTTAATTAACAATGGCGTCGCACGAAGTTTGTCCTTCACTCACCCCGAAGAATTTTCCGAGAATTCACGTTTCGTTTCCATCGCTTCGTCAGCAAATGAGATCATTACGCTTATATTCCTATCTCTTTGTCAATTTTCTTTTTTTTTTTTTCTTTTTTTTTTTCCTTTTTACTCTTAGATACAATTTTTAATCTGTAAACTTCTAAATCTTTATAAAGGTTTCTCTTCTAATGTAATCACTTTTAATATATCTAATCCTTTATTTTATGGCAAATGCATTATTGTGATTTACAATATCGTGCAACAATCTCTCTGACTATATATTCGAATGAAAAAAGTTGGAATAGAAGATTATAGTAGTAACGAAAAAAATTTTTTGTTTCGAAGAAGCGACGCATCGAATATGTATAATATAATGTAAATCCACCAAATATCGATGAAATAACATGCTATTTTATTTCGTAATTATTTCATATTATTAAACGACATTTTAAATTATTATTTCCAATAATGTTATTTAAGAATATTCATAAATTATGAATTATAATTTAATAATCGTAATTATTTCAAATTATTAAAGGACATTTTAAATTATTACTTCCAATAATGTTATTTAAAAATATTCATAAATTTGAGATCTTTCTTTGAAATTACATTATCAAAATTTGTACTCGACGTTAAAATTGAAAAATTTCACTAAATTTTGATCGAAAAATCGATAATATTCAAACTATTGTGATTTTAGGAAAAAAGTATATACAAAATAATACAATTCAAGTATAAGTAAAATAAAAGATAAAAGTTTTTGTTGTTCGAAATCGAGTCCAGATTGATTATTATACGATTCTTTCCAAAATTACAACAGTTGAAATTTTTTGATCGTAAAATAGTAATCTTTTTAATTTTAATGTCGAGCGTATATCGTTCATATTTCACAAAAATAACAATATTAAAATAAAATAAATTCAAAATATCGTATTATTTTGATTAAAATTCGATTAAATCCAATAATGGATTTTGCACGAAACTGTGTATAAAATATTGGCGAGAGAATAATTGTATCCTCTTACACGTGTAAATAATTGTCATTGTCATTTAATTTCGATAAATGTTCGATGTTCGTGCTCTTATCGAAGCGTATTAAATTTTTTTTACGATCTCAAATATTTCTATCGTCTTTTCTCTGACAATATTTAAAAAAAAATCACGAGCTTCTTCGTATCTCTTCCAACTATAATATAATTATCAAATTACAATACTATAAAAATGTTAATTAATCGATACTACTATACAGTGTCTAAATAACGGGTTCGATAGAAACTACGAATTAACCCTGTATTCCTGGTTTTATTTTTCGTTTTCGAATTCGTGGTCGAATGTTTCTTCTATTCATCACATTTCGTAGAATCAAATCGTTCGATTTCGAGTATAAGGGATAATTTTGGTTTTATAAGGGAATGCGTCTATATTTTAAATTTCATAACGTGTTATAAAAACACATTGATTGTATTATTCCACAAATTTTGTCGATTTATAATTATTACATATTTTTTATTTTTAGATCGTGTTTTTAAACATTTTGTATTTTAATCAATAAAAATGCAATGATTGCTTCAAGGTTGTGAAATGAAATTTGTACAAACGTACATACATTTTGATTTCTCTGTAATTTGATTTTAAAATTGTTTGATTATTTTAAACGTTTCGTTTTATTAATTTTCATATTTAGACAAGATGATAAATAAACATAAAAAAATATACTTTTCTTTTTTTCAATTCAGATTCGAAGATAAAAATTTTAAAACATAAACGGAGAATTAAATTAATTTTTAAGTTGTATGTACAATTAAAATTCTAGGCACATAATATATAATTATACTCTCAGTTCTCTGCAAATAAATATTTTGTCTATTTTTTTTTTCTTTTCCTTTTAGATCAAGATTAAAATCAAAATTAAAAAATACATTAGTCCATATATAAAATCAATTGCAATTGTTACGTATGAAAGACAAAATATTTACTTTTAACAAAAGACAGGAATTAAACGCGTTACATTATTCGTACAATTCGATTTAAATATACAATTTAAAAATAACAAAAAAAAAATCGTTTCGTTTTATCGAATATCGAGCAAAAATCTGAATCAATAAAACTCGTTTCGCGCAAGAATTAATCCTCGACGGAAAGAATTCTCGAGCCACGTTCACGAAGAAGTCTCGTCGGTCAGAAATAACCGGTCTAAATTGACGATGAATCATTAAACCGATCGTTTATGCTCGTCGCATCGTCCGTGATTGTTTTCAAGCGATAAAAATGCTTCTTCTTCACAGGAGCAATTCAACGGGCATTCAACGAAACCGACAAAATTTATGGGATAATTCTACGCATTCAAATCCGTGTTCGAAGCCGTAAGAAAGTGGGAAAAATGGCGGTTGGCGACGAGCACGTGTTCGACGAGAAATTAAAATGACACGTTTCCGAAAAAAAAAAAAAAAAAAAAAAAGAGCGAACGAAACTTCTTAACGAAAATCTAATACGAAATACGACTAATTTACTCGGTGTATTTTCCGGTTGGTTTCTATGTACAATTATAGAGAGCAACCTGCTACGAATCAAAATATTTGTACAATGACAACAACAACAATAACAATAATAACAATAATACAATAATGTATGTATATATATATATGTATATATTATGTATAATATCTATAAATTGTCCGGGAGAAGAAAAGAGAAAGAGAGATGAAATCGATCCTTGAAATCTTTCTAGATCTTTAGAGATGTGTAAATAAAATTGTAATTCTAAATAATAATTAATACGCGCGTATTATTCCTTTTTACAGTGATTAAAAACGACGCTAAATCACACGTAGGTGAATTCTCGAGGGAATGTTATTATTTTGTTTATTATTTCCTTTTTTTTTTTTTTCATTTTTGTTTCTCTTTTTCTTTTACAAAGCATCACGGTTCATTCTGCTCGTCCAAATTTTCAATCATTCATTATCGCTGTATATACTTGTTTGATTGAAAAGGATAAATCCTTTCGCGTATGACTGATATATTTATCAACTTACTTTTAAATATCCAACTAGATCTAATTATCTTTTTCATATATATATATATATAAATACGTGATATTTAAATATATACGCAATGTGTATAATATATATATATGTATATTAAAATTGACAAAAAGGAGACGAAATTTATGATTAAAAAAGAAAAGCTTTATGAAATCGAATAGGCCTAAGAAATACAAAGTTGAATATATCGTTGACGGATGGTCCGGATATCACAAATTAATTCCTGCCTCTCGATTATTCATTATTCAACGTGTTACCATCTTATTTGTCCTTCTCTCTCGATTAAGATACTTAGAACAAAGTAATCGTTTTAATATTTGCTCTTTTAAATATATAATTTGTATTTTTGGTTCGTATGACACTTTAATTTGAACTTGAATCGAATTTTACAATACTTTAACATTAATTTTTCTGGATAAATTAATAAATATGTATAATTATTAAAATATAAAATTGTATAAATTGATATTTTCAGAATTTAATATTGTTTCATATGTTATTTTATTATTGTAATTTCGTATTATTATCCGGTTCAAAACTTAAAAAATAAATAAATAAAATTACAATTTTATAGATACTCTGTAATCATTTCTTATCATCTTCATGCATTTTAAAACGTTTCTTCCAAATTTTAATTATAAATATCACTTGTGTAAATTCTCCTATTACATAAATATTACGAATATTATTTTACAAAAAAATTTTTTAAAATTTTATTTTATTCAACGACGATACCTTAAAAAAAAAGAACACTGAATTATCAACCGAGAAGAACAGACAAACAGATGGTAAAGAGTGCTTTTTTAAATTTACTAACGTCTCTTACGTCGAAAGGACTAAGCAAAAATCTAAAGCGAAACACGATCTTCGCTATGGTCCACGTATCACAAGTCAATTTCCTTCGTTCGATTTACCATATCTTCCTGCGTCCAGGTAACTAACTGGAACTTTATTCGTTCTTAAAATCTCGCGGTTTTTTCCATCGTCTTCAATGATATTATTTATCGATCACGGATATAGCAGTTCTCTGCCATGACTTACATCTCTATTACGATTCGAATGGTAATTTCTTTACGATCTCGAGTGGTGGATTCACGTAGATTCCAATACACCGCCGGCAAGTTTGGTCGCGTATAAATTTAATGCCTGAAAAAGAAAAAGAAGAAAAGAAAATGAGACATTTTCGTTCAGTATCTTTATAAATGATATTTCACACTTTTCCTGGAGCATAATTAAAAAAAAAAAAAAAACAAAGGATACAAATATATTTTATTTTATTATGATAAACAAGTAAGGAAAAATCCTTTCATTTGCTCGTTCGGTAAGTCGCGCGGAATGGCGCGCTCTAGCGGCTCGATTCACTCGAAACCAGTGCACAATGCCAATCGAAATAAACGAATAAATGAAATGAACGATTCGAAAGGAAACAGGCAGGGCCACGTTAAAAAGTAAATTACCTTGTAAATGAAAGCGTATTGTTCTTTCGTCTTGACAGCCCCAGCACGATCCCGTCTGATAGTGTAAACGACCCTTGGCACGTCCACAGTCCTCGTAATCTCATATTGTCTAATTCCTAGGTCAAGAGCTATTAACGTTCCCGTGCGTCCAGTGCCGGGACTACAGTGGACTACAATGGGTCCAGGGCCACCCCTTTGAAGTGCCCTCGCCTCGAGTAGCACGGCTATCAACCCGGCACCGTCCGATTGCACTCCGTTCACGGGCCACAAATACCAAATGTGGTATACCTCTCGGAACGTGTTCTTCTCCAAATTCTGTAAACAATTATCAATTTTAATCAACAATTTATTCCTTAAATCGAATTCGAATCGGCAAAAAGTGTATTTCGATCTTTCATTCCAATACTTTTTCATTTTTCTAAATTCGTCGTTTCACGTTAAAATGTATTCGAAAATAAATATCTAAAGAATTCGAAATTCAATTCGTGTTCGTATCGTTACATCGATCATAATTATATTCTGATAATTGAAATTTTTAGTCATCACGTTTGGTTCCAGTGACGCGACTGATTCTTCAAATGGTCGATTGCGCGATAATGATGGCTGGGTCCACCATTCAGGTTGATGAGCCTACACATCGTGTTAGGATAGTTGAGCGAAGAAGTGATTTAACGTGAGTTAAAGTGAGTTATAGCGTAACTGGGTTTTAAATCAGGGAAGGAGGGGGGAGGGTATAACGAGAGTGTTAGGATCGAAGAGAAATTGACGATGCGTGGATTTAATGCGTGTTTCAAATTGAAGCTAATTTTATTATTGGATAAAATTGTCGGTGATAAATATTTTTCATATATACTTCGACACTTTGATGATGTAATAATATGATCTTTTGTCACAGATATAAAATATAATTTTTTGGAAAAAAGTTTTCCCCATTTCGTTATCGCTTACGTTCAAATGAAGCGTGGAGATGGCGTATTTTTCTTTGGTTTCCCTCTTCTTCAGGGTGACTTGGAAGTCGCCGTACAAACGTCGACAGTCGGTGACCTCCGAGGGCGGAATATACTCCGTGCACTTTTCCACCCCATTTTCAACGAGATCGGTAAGCATGATAATCACTTTGCTCTGTTGCTCCCATATCATCCTCCAAAAGTCGGTGACAGTCGACTCCATTGGCGCCTGGCAAGCGATGTAATATTTCGTCGCGTTCTTTGGCCCCTGAAAAATCGACAACGAATCAAAAAAAAAAAAAAAAAAAAAGAAACGGAATCAATTTATCAGAAAGACGATCGGAGAAAAATTAATCGTAATCGATGAAACGAAATTTTTCCATCCGATTCGACGAAATTCTAATCCTCGAATTAAAATTAGTGTCGAGCGTATTTCGAGCCGATCGATTACAGTTAGAATCAATTAACATATTCAATAATTGCATTGTGCACAGGATACGATATCAATCGATAATATCGATCAGCGGGGAACGGTCGCTGCTAATTACGAGTCCTAGAGAACGTTGCCCTTTGTGAACGTTCGACGCGCAATTAAACGGATGGGAAAATGGAAATGTTAAAACTGAACTTGAAATCAGTTTGCTCTAAAACTATTCTAACAATTCTAACATTTCCAATATTCGAATAATTGGTGAATAAAGGAGAAGGAGGATTGAAAAAAAAAAGAATCTCGTAGATTGGAAGATGGACGTTAAAATTATTATTAAATTATAATTGCGATTCTAACGTGTAATTGAATTTCGAGGAAACATTTCGCGATATTACGAGGCGATAAAAATTAATTGTTCCGATCGTCGTTGTTTCTATCGGTGCATTATTTAAATCCTTTAATAGCTCGGTGGAAACAGGTGTTAACGTCCGCCCCGCTTCCGCATATTGCCATGCCTCGAGCGACTTATGCAACAGTCATTCCTCGCAATGCATTATGCAACGTCCTTTTCTCACGCAGGCAAAATACCCCGCGTAAACTTTACACACGCGTGCCTTATTAAATCGCTCGAGATGCGTCGACCTAGCTGTTTCAAAAACCGATTTTCTCAGATTAAAAGCGAGATTAAATTTCTTGAGAGAAAAAGAATGGCGAAAAAAATGGTAAAAATGGAGACGATGATAGGAAAAAAAAAAATAAAAAATCGTAAAATCGGGCAAAGAACGGAGAACGCAATTACGAGAGTCGTAATACATCGTTGGAAAACAAATGAGACATCCTCTGCAATTTTCTTGATCAGAGATTAGAATATCGTAATAAGAGACGAGTAAACAGTTTTCAACGTTTAACCTTTGCACTTTTTTTGTTCAATCGAAAGAATTCTAAATGATTCATTCGTTCGGTGAATTTCTTAGCTAATTTAAAATGATTTTAAACAGAAATTAAGATATGAAATTTTTACATTTTTAAAGTCTATATCGTTGTTTCGTGTGATATTTTAATAATAATGTAATTGGCAAGATAAAACGTCGTTTTTCACGTTTCTTATTTTATCGAGAGCAAAACTTACAATTTAAATAATGTGCTCTCACGTTCGCTGTTTATTATTCTTATTTTTCATTCATTCTATATTCTTTTTATACTATTTCTATTTTCATCACTATTTTCCTTCTCTTTATTATAAATTTCTTAAAAAATAAAAATAATTTTGTTATTTAATAACGAAAAACTGCTCTTGAACTCCCAATAACATGTTCTCATATTCATTGTCTATTATTTTTATTTTTTATTTTCTCTTACTATCTTTATTTTCGTCACTATTTTCCTTCTATTATCAATTTCTTAAAGAATAAAAATAATTTCGTTATTTAATAACGAAAAATTGATCTTGAATTCTCAATAACGTGTTCTCACATTCACTATCTATTATTCTTACTTTTTATCTTCTCTTACTATTTTTATTTTCATCACTATTTTCCTTCTCTCTCGTCAATTTCTTAACGAAACTGCTCTTGAACTTTCAATAACGTGTTCTCACATTATTCTTATTTTTTATCTTCTTTTACTATCTCTATTTTCATTACTTTTTTCTTTCGTCCTCAATTTCTTAACGAATAGAAATAATTTCGTTACTTAATAACGAAAAACTCATCTTGAACTAATATCCTAATAACGTGTTCTCATTCACTGTCTATTATTCTTATTTTTTATCTTCTTTTACCATCTTTATTTTCATCACTATTTTCCTTCTCTCTATTGTCAATTTTTAAATAGAAATAATTTCGTTACTTAATAACGAAAAACTGCTCTTGAACTCCTAATAACATGTTCTCATATTCACTGTCTATTATTCTTATTTTTTATCTTTTCTTATTATCTTTATTTTCATCACTATTTTCTTTCTTTCTCTTCGTCAATTTCTTAACAAATAAAAGTAATTTCATTTAATAATGAAAAACTGATCTTGAATTCCTAATAACATGTTCTCATATTCACTGTCTATTATTCTTATTTTTTATCTTTTCTTACTATCTTTATTTTCATCACTATTTTCCTTCTCTCTTCGTCAATTTCTTAACGAATAGAAATAATTTCGTTACTTAATAACTTATCTTCACTCGAACTAATTTCATTACCTTGCTTCCAAAGTTCGAAAACTTTGAAAATAATATTTCTATTCCCACGACTATCAAACTCGAACTAAATTTACTTCGATTCAAGATCACGGTCCAATTTGAAATAGAAAAATCTAACCAATCCATAATATATTAACCTAGAAATCTATTCATGAAGCGATATTTTAATCAAACATAAAATAAATATCGCCGCATCGATCCAAATAAACGATGAAGAGCCACCTCTCGAGTCATCAAAGTGATGAAGTCTAAGAGTCTGAGAGCACTTCGAGAGCGCAAAGGGTTTAATCGTTTCAACGAAACGAAAATCCCCTATGGTAAAATAACCAAATGCCAATAGCCGATTGACAAGCAATCGAACAATCGTTAAAAAATTCACTCACCCGAACGTAACTGGCGTTGATGTACTCGGTAAGAGGATCGTTGTTGACTTTTTGAAGGAGCACCCTTGTCTCAGGAAGCGGTATCACGTTCGCGTATCTGTTCTTCACTTCCGCCCCACCGGGTAGCTCGTCTATCTTCGCCGAGACTTGCGGGATACCGGCGAATTCCTCGTTGATCGCGTTAATGTCGTTACAGAAAGATGAAAGCCCGGCGAAATTCAACGGGTGAGATGGTATTGCGCTCTGCAAAGAGGAACAACACCGTAGAAGAAACCACGTATTTTTCGCCCCGTTTAACGGAGTTGAGCGGAGTTTCCCCTCGGATGTGTTCGACTATTTTTACATCGATCTTCGTAAGAATATTCTCTTCTCAGAGAATAAAAAAAGGAGAAAGTATTGATAACCGTTCGATAATTCAATCGAGATTTTCCTTTTAAATTATTCGCAACGCGACATCCTGGATATAAACTCCTCTAAACTCAATTAAATGTTGAATTTTTTATTGCGTTATTTCGTTTCTTGCTCAAACCTACTATTACGTGAACTATACGTCGATGTTTCTTTTAGATTTTTTTTTTTTTAACTATGAAATAATAGAATTTTTCTTTCTTTTTTTTTTAAAATTATAATATAAAAGAAGTTTAGTAATACAAAGTGGTGCCGTAGTATTTTAAAAATGTGTAGCTTTCTAATAACAACGACTACTACGTTACGGTATCGATTACTACATTTTATAATAATTTATAAAAAAAAAAAAAAAGAAAATAAAGTACTACTGAAAAATAATTTTATTACCTGAATAATTAACTTATATTTACAAGAACGTGTTAAACGTTGGCTACAAACAGAAGAATACGTTTTGGCTAGGATACGATTAAAAAAATACATATTTTTATATTTATATATGAGAAGATATTATTAATTATCGTATTACAATCAATCTACTATTCCTATAATTTCGAATTCTTTTTTAAAAAATTGCTATCTTGAAAAATAATTATCTAAATTTACTCATTTATATTTTTCTTCTTCCTTCACAGATAAATATCTTATTCGTCTTTGTTCATTTACATATCTCTTTGTCAAAAAAAAAAAGTGTCTTTTAAAAAAAATTTTTATTGCTCGCCAATCGTAATTCTATTCATTTAATATTCATATCAACTTTTATCTTTTATCTTACGAAATCTCAACGAAACTCACCGAATCTTCGAAAGTCGGATTCCCATAGCTTCTTTTCGAAGACCTCGCCACTCCTTTGCGTCTGACGCTGTTGTACGCGGAAACACTGTCAAGGCTGTAAGCGTCCAAAGACACTGGCCGACATCGTTCGCCATAGTTGAACCTCGTTTGCCTTTTCCTCATAATGAACTGCAAATCATTTTTCAATTTTTTTATACACCGCCGTCCTTCTCTCTCTCTCTCTTTCTCAATAGAGCTCCTTATCGCTTTGCAAATTAATCATTCGTGAAAGAAAGAAAAAAAAGCGTATGTAAATATCTTCCGTTTCGAGCGAGTTTTGTCCGAAGAAAATTTCCTCTCGTAGAAAAAATCAAATCTTTCGATCTTACTGGAAACACGGTTACGTAGGTAATGCACGGAACATCCGCTCGAAGGCAAACCTGTAATTCTTGCATCCGCGAATAAAGGTATTATCGCGGGCTACGCCTACAGTTTTTCTTTTCTCGTCGAATAAAAAATCAAGCTCTATTTTTCGTCGAACCAGAAATAACTGGCATTAGTTTGAGATATCTTTCTCTATCCATCTATTGCTTTGTGATATCGTTCCATTTGGTATCAAAATATATGGCGAGAATTAGACAAATTTAATTTGATTCTTCATTTTGTATACGAGACAAAATCTGAATAGTGAATAATTTTCCTTTTTCTTTTTTTTCCATTTCTCGATAAAATTAAATTAATTATAAAGAGTATTGGTACTCGATAAAAATTAAATGTTATTTCATTTTTTGTATATTTCTTTTCTTTCTTCCATTTCAACGACGTTTCAAAAGAGTCGTAAATTTTTTTTTGCCCAACTTGATTGATATTCTTAGCTTACTTTTAAAATATTCGTCTGATTCATCATCGACCATTGCCTCCCCCCTCCCTTGAATATTCCGTGCATTACGATACGATACGATGACAATTCGAGTAGAAATTTTCGAAACAAAGAGATCTCCGTCCAATTGACAAATCTCTTCCCTTCTCTTTCTCTTTCTACGACGATACAACTCGTCATCTCGCTCGAATCGAACGAAAAGAATCGGTTGTTCCACGGGAAGAAGAAAAGAAAGGATGTTCGCGTTATATGTCGAGCGATATGGCGGAGACACGTCTCGATTTCGACATTGGGACACGCGTGCATGGTGCGCGCGAGGAGAAAACCAATGAGCGGTGTACGGTTGATCCGTAATAGCCGATTCAAGGACGAGCGTCGTGGCAACGAAACAACAACAGCGAGCGACAACGTGCACGATTGTTCTTCTTTCTCTTTTTCTTTCGAGCAACCGATATTTTTTTTAGGATTTTTCCAAGGCTCGGCCTTTTTTTTTCCCTTTCAACGTAAACGTTGTTTTCTCACTGCGTGAAAAAAGCGCAAACGTGCAAACACACACACACACGTACGTACATACACGTATTTATCATTAGTTGTTTTTTTTACGTACACTGGGAATAAATCACAAATGTGGACGGATGAATACGTAACATCGTGCGAAATGAGCTTAACGAGTAAGCACGACGACGGCCTTTTAGATAGTATAGATCTTTGCCGACCTGCGCAACTGAATCCTCGTTTCATTAGTTTCTTTCTTGAATAGTTTTTTTTTTCTTTTGAATATATATTCAAAAAAGAGTGCCAGCCCATATGTAACGAATTTGAATAGGAATTTATATACAGTTAAAATTATTTACACGCGAAGTTGGAAAGCAATTTTTCCCTCGAAATCAATCCATCTGTTTACGTTTTCCATAATCCAGTTCCATCTGGATGAAATAAATATCTATATAAATAATATATTCGATGGATAATAAGCCAATGGATAATAATTTGATATATTTAAAGATTTTTTTTCTTTTTGCATCATGTTTAAAGATTGATTTCTCTTTAAAGTAAGATTGAAAAAATTGCTCTTGCATATATATCGCCATTATTTTATTAACGAAAAGCGTTAACAAAATAATTTAGTTCTATGAAATAAATATGGAAAAGTAAATCGAAATATTCATCCGTCCTAAAATGACGGTAGATTGTACGTATCACGAGAATGCTTGATAAAAATTGAAAAAATATTAATTATTGAAAAATGAATCTTTATAAGATGAAATATATTTTTGAATAAAATTGTATTCAAGAATATATATATAAAGATATAAACTTGAAATCTGTATAAATATTCAATATGTTATTCTATTATTATTTTTCTACAAGATTTTTCCAAAGATTGAAATAGTTGAATTAAAATTAAAACAATATCCTGAGGAAATAATTTTCACTTTGATTTTTGTAAAAAAAAGGAAAAAAACAAACATTTTTATTACTCGACAAAAAGGTTCTCTTGTCGAGAATAATAGAATATCATCGAAATGGATTTCATTGATTTTCAAGGAAGGAAAAATAAAAAAAGATTTTTACCAGAAGACCGGCCAAAAGAACCAGGCAAATCAAGGCAACTGAGGAGACCACGATGGCCGCCACTGCGTTTCCGGAGTCCGGAATCGTTTCCTGTACCAGAAGAAATCTCTGAATCTGAAAAGAGCGGGTCAGTCGGCGGAATAGGTTAACTGTATCGTAATCGTGTACATCGATTTAATTTCAGTCAATCTTTCAAACACGTGGTGCACAAACTACGAGTTTCTACGAGTGCAAAAATCAAATTATCGAAACTATACATCATTTATATAAATAAGTGAAGATACGCAAGATTCTTAAATTTGTCTTAAAAAAAAAAAGAAAAACAAAGAGGTTATAATTTAAACGATTAAAAACGATTATTCGTCATCTCGTAAGAGAATAAATTCGAGGAAGAATTATAATTTGTGAGAGAAAAATGTGTTATTAGTAAAAAAAAATAAACACGAGAGAAGAGTATTAAGAATTTTTCGCAAAGAATTACGAAAGAAAAGAGACCAAGATCGAGTTACTTTGTATAACAATAAAAACTGTTCGTCGACCAACTGTAAGATAAACTCAACTTACTTTAATCGGGAACGTGATTCGATCACGCGATTCCTCGTACAAGCTGGGTAAAATTTTTGTCATATTCATGTCGAACTTTCCCTTTTCATCCACCACGTAAACTAGTATCGACGTCATATCCGTCGACGACGACGACGACGGAGTCGAATCCGACGATTCCTGGCACGGATTTTCATGGAGGATAATTTGCTCGTCCGATACCGATCTGCGAAAGACAGAATTCCTATATATTATTCTCTCCTAAGCCTTTTGTGTATACAACGAAGCAATAAACTGTACTTGTTCATTAGTGGAAAGAAAAACGGGAGGAAACACGTTTATTTTCACATGTGTCTTTGTTTCTATTTGATATGTTATCTCATATATCGATCCTATTCGAATTATTGTATATATTATTATAAGTTATTATTATATTATTATAGACTCTTCTATTATATTGGGTTGGCAACTAAGTAATTGCGGATTTTTTTTAGAAAATCAAAGACAATTTTTTCATGGAAATAACTTTATTCTGTAATATGTTGCCCATTTTGATCAATGACCTTTTGCCATGTTTCAGGCAGCATCATAATCCCACGTTCATAAAACTTCTGGTTTTTATTAGCAAAAAACTGAATCAGGTACGATTTGATATCATCATCATTATTGAAATTTTTACCATTCAAGGAGTTTTGTAAAGATCGAAACAAAAAGTAATCAGATGGTGCAAGATCAGGACTATATGGTGGATGTGGCAAAACATTTCAACCAAGCTCTAATAATTTTTGCCGAGTGACCAAAGATGTGTGTGGCCTTGCATTGTCATGATGGAATACAACATCTTTTCGATTTGTCAATTCGGGCCGCTTTTCTTCAACTGCATTGTTTAATTTCGTTAGTTGTTCAATGTAGACAACAGAATTGATCGTTCGGTTGGATGGTAGAGTTCAAAATAGACAATTCCTTTGTAATCCCACCAAACTGATAACAAAACCTTCTTTTGACGAATACCAGCTTTTGATGTTGTTTGAGCTGGTTCACGTGGCCTGCTCCACGATCTTTTCCGCTTGATATTGTTGCAAACAACCCATTTTTCATCGCCAGTTATCAGTCGTTTTAAAAATGGATCATTTTCATTACGTTTCTTTAGCAAATCGTAGCTGTTAATGCGTTGCGTTAAATGCTTTTCTTTCAGTTCGTGAGGAATCCATGTATCGAGTTTTTGAACATAGCCAAGTTGTTTTAAGTGGTTTTCAATGCATGTATGTGATACATGAAGCTTCTCTGCAATCTCACGAGTTGTACTGTGACGATCCGAATCGATTATTGCTTTGATTAGGTTGTCATCAACTGGACGATCAGAGCGTTTTTCGTCTTTGAGTGAAAAATCACCAGAACGAAATTTGTCAAACCAATTTTGACACGTTCTTTTAAGGCTTCATCGCCATAAACAGCACGTAACTTTTTGTAAGCTTGCGATGCGTTTTTCCCTTTGCGAAAATAAAAAAAGCAAAATATGACGATAATGTTCCTTTTGATTTTCCATTTTTCAACGAACGCCAAACGAAAACTACGCATCCGATCAAAAAACTTTTTTTACTGATTGATAGCTGAATTGCCAACTATCAAATAACAAAATGTGTTTTACATTTAGACTACGCCAGCAAACCTAAAAATTCAACTGAAGCCATCTATGAGTGAAATTACTTAGTTGCCAACCCAATATATATCATTATAGGTTACAGGTGTCAGGATCAAAATGTCCAAAGTGAAAATGGACCCGTTTCCACTGGCGAACAATCATTAACATTACACCACACTTACTTGTTTATCCCGGACTGCAGGATGTTCGCCAGAATCGCCTTCAACTTGTCCATCTTCGGGCACACGTCGTACCTGCCGCCCTCCATCACGATGCGCACCAACCACGTAATTTCTTGGCGAGTGGGCAACGCGTTATCCGATTTCCTGGACGGGACGTCACGGGAGCCGATGGTTGGGCTCGAGACGGTGCTCGAAATCGAGTGTTCAGAAGGAGTGGCAGATGGAGCCACTGTTCCATCCGTCGCGTTCACGCTCGACATAGGAGTGAATTGAGCGGGTTGCTCGGTCGTATCCTTCGAATCCGACGAGATCGTCGCGATCCCTTCCTCCTCTTCTTTTCCATCTTCCACAGTGCTCCAGGAATCCAATGGGAATCCGTCAGTCGTTCTCGCGACCTCGTCCACCCCGCTCCAACCGATCCCCTCCTCGAGAAGACTCGTCCTCGTCGTGGCAGCAGCAGCCTCGTCCCTCGACCCTCGAGTGACCCAATTCGGTGGAACGAATACGGTAGTTGTGATCGTGGCTCGATCCGTGGTCTCGTTCATCGAGGAGGAATCGTCTGACTCGTCTGACGGAGGCATGAGAGTGGTTGGAGCCTCGTTCGAGTCGTTCTTCGTTGGCGAAAAAAGATCAGGGACTGTGGAAGAGGTTCGATCGGCTGCTGCATCCTCTCCTGTCGAGGCCTCCTCCGTAGTTGAGTTTCGAGGAGGAGGATATTCGGTCGAGTCGAAGGATAGGCTGACGAACTCGTACTCGACACCAGTCGTGGTGGGCGCGAAGCTCTGGTCTGGGTCGGAGGAAGGGATTTCGTTGGTTGCGTTGGCGTCTGAGGTGGCCGATTGAGGAGAGGATTCGGTCGCGTTGGCCACGAAGGTTTGCTCGATGGTGGTGGCGACGGGCGACGACGAGGAGGCGCTCCTCTCCGTGTTGGCAGGCACGAGAGGCTCCATGGAAGAGTTTCTTTGGATCGAGGGGAGATCGGAGGAGCGGAAGCTGGGCTCGGTGATCTGACGGAAGGGCAGCTCGTCCCTCGGTCGAGATTCTTCGGGCCTAGGCCTCACTTCCGTTATCCCGTTTCCCGTCACATCCACGCTAGAGGAGACGGTCTCCTGGCTGTCGTTCCACCTAGGCACGTCGTTCCCCACGCTCGTCGAGCTCTCCTCCCTCGATGATCCCTGGATCATCCCTCGCTCGGTGCTCGATCCCCTCGGAACGGACGTGCTGGAGTCGGTCGGAGTCGGCGAGGGACGAGCAACATGGCTCGACGCGGTGGACGACTCGTTGCTGCCGCTCCCTTCGTCGCGGTAGGCCGGCTTCGACCGTTGCTGTATACTGTTCTCCAACACGTCCGACGCCTCCGTCACGATCAGCTTCTCCTCCGATCGCCCTTTGCCGATCGTGTTCTCCATCGCGGAACCCTCCTCCGTCGTGATCTCGATCAGCAGCCGGTTGCTCGAGTCGGGAGCGGATGATTCTTTCGAGGAAGACTTGGCGTAGGGGTAAGGCTTCGTCCCCTTGTCCTCGCTCTCGTTTCTCCTCGTGTATGAAACGTCGAGCCTCGAGCTGGGCGTCGACCTCGCAAATTCGTTCGTCTCTGCAAATGCTATGGTTCTTCCTCTTGGAACCGGACTCGACGTCGTCGAAGATCCCTCTTGAAACGTTTTTTCGGTGGTGGTTGTGGTGATCGTGGTAGTAGTGGCGATAGGAGAAGTGGTGGTAAGTTGCACCAGTTTCTGCCCATCGTTTCCGCTTGTCTCTCGTTGAATCTCGACCGAGCTGGTTTCGTTAACCTTGGCTGGATCTCGGCGCGAATAGTCCTCGTTCCGATTCGAGGCGATTTCGCCCGACTCGACGTTGCCAAGGTTGGCGTCCTTCGAAGTCGCGTTTCGGGATCGCGGCTCGACGATCCGTTGAATCGCGGGCTGAGTCACATTCCCGACGACCTCCACCTCCTCCTTCGGATGATGAGTCACGACGGTGCTCTCCTCGCCGATGAGGTTGGTCCCATTCTCGGAACCATTCTCTCTCGAGACCTCGGCCGTCGAGGTTTTGTAACGATGGCTGTAGTTCACGTACGTGTCGTTGATCAACGAGATGGGAGGATCCACCTCCCCCTTCAACCCAGCCACTTCCGAGTTCTTGCTCCCTTTCTTCTCACCCGATTCCTCCCTCTTCTCCTCGTCCTGTTCCTCTTCCTTCTCCAGGAAACGAACTTTTTGCAGGCTCGACTCCTCGCTCCTCTCCTTCTTCGCTTCCGCTTTCATCTTGTCTCCCTTCCCCTCCGGGAAATCGAATCGGTGGACGATCGAGGATTTAGGGATCTTGCTTGCTAGGGATTCCTGCCACGACGTGGTGACGTTCGATCGTTCCATTTGGACTCCGTTCCTCGTTCCATCCATCTTGCCCTCTTCCAACGCGGGCTTCGCGGTAACCGTGGTCAACCCATTCGTCCTGGACAATCTGTAAAAGTCCTCGGACAACGTCTTCGTGCTGGAACTCTTTCCAGCGGACGTCCCGTAGATCGAATCTTCGAGCTTCGAGGATCCAGGATTGGGGGACGAATCAGCGGCCGGTAACCTGGCCAGTTGATCGTCCTCGTGGATCGTCGGTATCGCCACTTTCTCCTCCCTCTCCGCTTCGCCATCTTTACTCTCGCGCGCGGTTTCCGGATCTTTTTGATCGGTCGAGTTGTTCGACGGATCGACGGCCTCGTTTTCGGTCTCTGTCGATCCCGAGTTCCGGGATGCTATTTTATTCGCGATTGTTTCGTTGCTCACCGATATCGTGGCATTGGATGGACGGTCGATAATTTCGGTGGACAGTTTCTCCGAGCTGGTTGGGGGATCTTCAGTCGTGTTTGCGGCGATCGTGGTGAAGAGCAGCAGGAGAACACCTGAAACGTACGCCAAGTACGCGTGATGATACAATATTCGAGAAATATTTATATTGCTTCTAGGCAAAGAGGGGAAAAGAATCGAAATAAATGGTTTCAACTTGCCATTTTCTTTTTACCTTAGATTTCATGATCTATCAGATGCGATCAGAATATTTGAAATATTGTTCCTAAACAAAGAGGGGAAAAGAATCGAAATAAATGAGATGATTTGAAATACCTTTCTTGCCATGTTTTTACTTTAGATTTCATGATCTATCGAAGGAGTTTTGAACGTTCTCTAGTGTGATGCGATATCAGAATATTTGAGAAATATTTATATTGTTTCTAAGCAAAGAGGGGAAAAGAATCGAAATATCTTCCAATTTGCCATCTTTTTACCTTAGATAGATTTCATGATCTTTCTCTAGTGTGATGCGATATCAGAATATTTGAGAAATATTTATATTGTTTCTAAGCAAAGAGGGGAAAAGAATCGAAATATCTTTCAACTTGCCATCTTTTTATCTTAGATAGATTTCACGATCTATCGAAGGATCTTTCTCTAGTGTGATGCGATATCAGAATATTTGAGAAATATTTATATTGTTTCTAAACAAAGAGAGGAAAAGAATCGAAATAAGTGGAGGCAATTCGAAATCCCTTTCTTGCCATCTTTTTACCTTAGATTTCACGATTTATCAAAAGAGTTTTGAACTCTTTAGTGTGATGCGATCAGAATATTTGAAATATTGTTTCTAAACAAAGAGGGGAAAAGAATCGAGCGGAAATAAGCGGAGGCGATTCGAAATATCTTTCAACTTGCCATCTTTTTACCTTTTTACCTAGATAGATTTCACGAAGGATCTTTCTCTAGCGTGATGCGATTATAGAATATTTCTTCGCCGATATTCCATTTTTCCAACATTCCACATTCCCCTTATCGAAGAAATGAAAAACCAAGTAACGTATATGCATGCCGCGTGTACAACTGTAATTACATTCGCGTTTATAGGTTACCATAGCCGGATTAAACGGGATAAAGAGGAATTAGAATAAAACGATAACGAATCGAAACTGTGAGGGGATAAGGATTATATGCGCATAAACATTTTCACGTATATTTTCAAGTGTATTCGAATTAATAAGTTTCTATATTCTTGAACAAAACCCTCTTGTCTCTCTATTAAATAGTCTCTCTATTAAATTCCCGAGATAAGTTCGTTTCAAGAAAAGCATTATACTTTCTCGTTCTGATGACAATTTTCCAGAGATCTTTGCAAATATCGATCTTATCTTATATATATTTACGCTCATTTATATTATTTTCAATAACGATTTATTTATTGACTTCTTCCTTTCCTCGCGTTCACTGTATTCCTTTCGAGATGAAGCGATAGAAAAAAAAAAAAAATAGAAAGCAACGAGTCCCGTTTCGATCGTTTCATAAATCTCTGAATGAACGCCCTAACCCTTCTCGACACCGTGAACCGCTACATTATTCGGAAAACCGTGACGAGTCGTTCATTGTTGGATCGTTAAACCGTGGCCGAACAGTGTGACCGAGGATCGCGATACGATAGGGACCACGTGCGAACACCCGACCGGGAGGAACGGATATATTGACAACGGTGACTGGTTTCTCACAGCCGGGATGAAATAAAAACGTCGGCGTGCCTTGGTCGATCCTTTTAATGGGTCTAGAAACCGGTTGGTCGGGAATTACTCAGCCAGGAATCGAGAACCGATTTATGGATTCCGTCGTGTCGCAGTTGCAGTATCCCGACGCGTACCGCGATGCAAAAAGGAAAGAGAAAAAGGAAAGGAAAGAAAAGAAAAAGAAGAAAAAAAAAAAAGATATGCGTATGCACCGCGCGGTGCGTGTGCTTCGCCCCGCGCTTCTACGAATGTTAAACAGACCGCGAGATTATGCGTGTGGATTTTAAGTATGCGTGCCCGATCCCTACCGATGCGGACAGGTTACGTGAAAATGTGCACTCGTACCTCTCAACCGTACAAAGTTAGGTTATGTCGCGCGCGTGATCAATGGCGCCCTCGAGCGTCGCTTTTCGGTAAATTTTGCTTCCACGAACGCGATACAAATTGAATAGGAGGGATTCGGGTGGGATGATTCTTGGAAATGAAACGTACGGGGAAACTCGTTCTAGTCCGTGACTGGAATTATTTAAGAAATATATATATATTTTTTTTCGCCTTTCTTGGAAAGAGATGTTTATGCACGATGTATTTACGAGGATGTTGGAAATTTCTGTTTCGAATCTCTTTTTTTTTGTCGAGTAAATTTTTGAAATAAAGTAAATTCATTCGTAAATGATAATGAAACGAAAATAAAATAGTAACTAATGGAAACACGCATGTTTTATATATATATATATATATATATATATATATTTTTTTTTTGTCTTTTTTGGGAAGAGATGTTTACGAGAACTTTGGAAATTTGTGTTTCGAATCTTTTTTATCTTTGTCGAGCAAATTTTTGAAATAACTTTGGAAATTTATTCGTAAATGATAATGAAACGAAAATAAAATAGTAACTAATGGAAACACGTGTATTTTATATATATATATATATTTTTTTTTCGTCTTTCTTGGGAAGAGATGTTTATGCACGATGTATTTACGAGGATGTTGGAAATTTGTGTTTCGAATCTCTTTTTTTTGTCGAGTAAATTTTTGAAATAATGTAAATTCATTCGTAAATGATAATGAAACGAAAATAAAATAGTAACTAATGGAAATACGCGTGTTATATATATATATATATATTTTTTTTTTTTTTCGTCTTTCTTGGGAAGAGATGTTTACGAGAACTTTGGAAATTTGTGTTTCGAATCTTTTTTTTCTTTGTCGAGCAAATTTTTGAAGTAAAATAACTTTGGAAATTTATTCGTAAATGATAATGAAACGAAAATAAAATTGTAACTAATGGAAACACGTGTGTTTTATATATATATATATATATATATATATATATATATATATGTATATATATTTTTCGCCTTTCTTGGAAAGAGATGTTTATGCACGATGTATTTACGATGTTGGAAATTTGTGTTTCGAATTTCTTTTCTTTTGTCGAGTAAATTTTTGAAGTAAAATAATTCTGGAAATTTATTCGTAAATGATAATGAAACGAAAATAAAATAATAATTAATGGAAAAACATGTGTTTTATATATATATATATTTTTCGCCTTTCTTGGGAAAAGATATTTATGTTTACGAGAAATTTGTGTTTCGAATTTTTTTTTCTTTGTCGAACAAATTTTTGAAATAAAATAACTCTGGAAATTCATTCGTAAATGATAATGAAACGAAAATAAAATAATAATTAATGGAAAAACGTGTATTTTATATATATATATATTTTCGCCTTTCTTGGGAAGAGATCTTTGCATGATGTTTAAGAGGATGTTGAAAATTTGTGTTTCGAATCTCTTTTTCTTTGTCGAGCAAATTTTTGAAGTAAAATAAAACTGTTAAAATTCATTCGTAAATGATAATGAAACGAAAATAAAATAGCAACTAATGGAAAAACGTGTGTTACACCTACGTGAATTATCATATTTTTTAACGAGTACACGAGATCTCTATAATCGTGTTACGCGATTGAATTATATCGTTTCTGGTATGCGAGTGAAAAATTTTTACACCGTCTACTAACGAGGATAATTTAGAACGGTTGAAAGGCTTTATTAACGCGAGAATTGAACCAATTGTGCGTCTACCGCGCGTTCAAGAAAGAATTCCGCTTTCTAATTCTTTAATCGATTCGATCCTTGGTTTGTTAATTCCTCGCCAAGTCATCAGATCGGATCATCCGGTAATATAATAACACGAATTCGGTTGGAAAGGCCAACTTATAAGGAAACTTTCGATTTCAATTTGTGTACAATGAATGAGCACAAAGGACTTTCAATTTCGATATCACTATTTTTTTTTCTCTTTCTTTTTCTTTCACAATAATCCATATCCTAGATTTATCCCAAATCTTTTAAAATACTCTATCCAAAAGTGTCTTTTTCCATCCAATCCAAAAAAACCAATATCAATTGTAGACTCTAAGACTTCAGCTAATTTAAAAAACAAAAAGAAAAAGAGAATTATTAAAACTCTAAAAGAATTATTTAAACTGATCAATTTAACGCATCGCGTTTTACTAAAACCATTCTAAACAAAGTGTCGCCACACTGCTCTCCCGTCCATAATAAATTCGCGAAAGTAAAAAGCCAGCCTGAATGCGTGCAACACTACACTACACCAAGAGGAAAGTTGGATCGAACGCAACGGTAAATTCGTATTGTCAAGGCAAGTGTTACGGTTTCAGCTCGGCATGCCGATCCTAACAGTACTCGATGATGGCCGGCATGGCATGGCTCCCCCTCGATCACCAACCTTTGCAACACGATGCAACACGATTGCACTCGAGTGATACCGTATCCATTGCTCTCTGCGATCAAATCCTTCGCTTTGCAACCATTTATTTTCCTCGTATACGAGATATATATATGTGTGTGTGTGTGTGTGTGTGTGTGTGTGTCTGCGTCTCTCTCTCTCTGTGTTTCTCTCTCTCTCTCTCTCTCTCTCTCTCTGTGTGTGTGTGTGTGTGTGTGTGTGTGTGTGTGTGTGTGTGTGTGTGTGTGTGTGCTGTGTATCTGCGTCTCTCTCTCTCTGTCTCTCTCTCTCTCTCTCTCTCTCTCTGTATCTTTCTCTGTATCTCTCTCTCTCTCTCTCTCTCTGTATCTTTCTCTGTATCTCTCTCTCTCTCTGTGTTTGTTTCTCTCTCTCTCTCTCTCTCTGTGTGTGTGTGTGTGTGTGTGTGTGTGTGTGTGTGTGTGTGTGTGTGTGTGTGTGTGTGTGTGTGTGTGGTGTGTGTGTGTGTGTGTGTGTGTGTGTGTGTGTGTGTGTGTGTGTGTATGAGCGAAGCAAGAGTTGGATTACGATCGATTTAATGATCGAAATAATAATTCGTAATAGCAATTATCTGAATTATTCAACGGTTATCTATCGAAGCGTAGAAAAGGTTTTTAAGGAGAAATATGGTAACTCCTTGTTAGAACACGTTAAAATTACCTACATTCACCTCGATCTGCTTAAGTTGTTCCCTGTGAATTCGTACGCGTTCACCGGTTAATGGATTATGCAAATCGATCAATGGGTATATGGGTTTGCAACAGTGTGCTGCTCTTACCTGTGCATACTCTCAACACGAGTGGCACTCTTCTTCTTCGAGTCATCTCAGTCGTTCCGTTTAGATCTCCCCGTGGAATCTGCAACGAAAATTAAAATTCGATTTACGCTCGCCCGTTAATGACTCGTTACTCGTTTTCTACTATTTGCCCAAGCGATTAGACACGTTCCTCGATCCGTCTAAGTTTTCAATAACGTTTTCTTTTTCTTTTTCTTTTTTTTTTCTTTCTCTCTCGATCGAAAGTATTTAAAAGGATTCTTCCCTCTTTAAGGAGGGATTTTTTTTTGTTCACAAGTTTTTTCGATCGAATATAACACAATTTTTCGTGGATAAAAATTGTTGTTTTTCTCTAATTGCGCTCTTCCAAAATAAAATAAAATTATTCTCGCTGAAATATTATTGCAAAGTTTTTATCGATCGTTTAACATCTATTTTTAATCACGCTGCCTTTCAATATCGTCCTTGTCGATATCCAATCAATCGTAACGAAGATGAATGCTTCTCGAACGCGGTTTCTCGCGCGGATAGTTTTGTATTATTATTATTATTTTTTGTTTCGAAAATGAACGATTCTCCATTACTCGCAAAAAAGTTTAATAGAAAAGGAAGAGGAAGAGAAAGAGCATCAAATTTCAGAAATATTCTCTATTATGATAATTTATGTTTATTAAAAAAATACAATTTATTTCTTTTCAAAAGAAGAGTAACAATATTTTCCAACGAAAAGGCAAAAATTTATCCTCCGGAATTTTTAAAATTCCCATGTGTCCGAATTGTCCATCGTGAAAATAAAATCAAGCGGAGCAGAAAAGCGATGCAAATTTTCGTTCGCGGTTGTCGCGGAAATGATACAAAGGAAAAAAAAAAAAGAAAAAAGAGAGAGAGAAAGAGAGAAAAAGGACGGTCGTAGAAAGTTAAAAACCGAGCGTAACTTTTTTACGCTGGCCTCGAGTTCGATGGAAAATTTCCAACGAATTTCGACTCGACTGTGTGTTCGTAATTCGACGTGGAGGCTCGGACGAACACGTTGAATTTTTGCCCGACACACCTTCGCCGATCCATTGTCCCCGCTGAAGGTGGATAAACGCGTGGATACACACACCACGTGCTTTAATCCACCCGGGCGGAAGTTGGAAACGTTTTATGGAAGCTCCTCGAAGGCGATCGTGTAACGAGCTTCCACGCGATTTCGACTTTGCTTCATGAAACGAGTATTCAAACGGATGAAGCGTTTGAACCCATTGGAATACTTGATATATCTCGATGAATCGAAGAAGGAATCTGAATCGAGTTAAAATGATGATTTTTGTCACGTTTTTTTTTAGAAGAAACATTTGAAAGATTTCGAATGGTAATAGTTTCGAATTTTGAAGATCTCTGAACGATGTTTGGAATGACGATGATTATAGAAAAGATAGAAAAAGTCTTCTTCTCGAAAGAAAGATTTTTAGAAGGGATAATAATTTTTGAGATGTAATAGATTTCTAGATAGAATGTTTGAGTTAATTGGAAACGTGATTCGGAGGGAAAGATCGAATCGAACGATATAAATTTTTATATATTAAATTTAACATATATTTTTATTATATTAAATTTTTATTATATATTTCGATGATGCTAAATAAATAAAGTACACGTTGATTAAATATCGAAGACATATTTGACAGGTTGCGATGAAATTTGATAAATGATGAAAGGTTGCATGTATTATTTCGATGTGATTTATATACGTACAATATATTCCATTCCATTAACCATATGCATCAACTTTTCCTCATTCCAGGTATACTTGCATAAATTTAAAGTTTCTTCATTAAAACTGGGAGCAGGTTATATAGATCCCGTCTCTCTGCCCCTTCCTTCCCTTCATTTAATTTAGATCACATAATTTGGATAACAATTGTATATCTATCTACTCCAAAAATGTATTCCTTTGTTCTTTTGTTTCGAAAACACTTCATCGTTTCAATATTTCTTATCTAAAGTATATCTTGGGATGCGAATTTGTTATATTAGTATAAAATTTATCAAAGATTCACAAGATTTTAAGAATAGAGAGCAAAAAACGAATAAAAAGGATGAAAAACTCTTTTTCTTACATCGTTCCTTTGTTCTTTTGTTTCGAAAACGCTTCATCGTTTCAATATTTCTTATCTAAAGTATATCTTAGGATGCGAATTTGTTATATTAGTATAAAATTTATCAAAGATTCACGAGATTTTAAAAAGAGGGATGAATAAAAGGAGGACGAAAAACTCTTTTTCTTACATCGTTCGAAATGTAACAAAGTTAGAAGGAACGAAATGCGAATAGAACGAGCATAATTATTCGAGTTAATCAGAGAATTTGTTTATCGGCGGGACGAATTTTTATGTAAATTTATTGGCTCGTTTATATTCAGGGATATAATGTCAGAGTTGCAAAACTCTGGACGACTCGAAGGAATCTGAATCGAGTTAAAAAAGATTAATAATAATTTTTCTTTTTTTTTTTTGGTCAAATTATATTTTTCTCCTTTTAAATCTCCTCTTTTTTTTTTTTCTCAAACATCTCTGAACGATGCTCGGAAAACGGAATGATTGAGTAAAAAGCCCCCCTTTTCTCGAAAGAAAGATTTTTATTAGAATTATTTTTAGAAAAGAGAGATAATAATTTTTGAGATATAAAGTAATAATAATAATATTTCTCGTGGTATATTGTATAATATATTTTATGCTTCACGCTGTATTCGCTCGTAAATAGAATTCTCCATACCCGGGGAGGCCATAGTCCATGGCCTTAAGCAACTGACCGCTATAGCGCGTAATTACCTTCCAGACTGACATCATTTTCTCCTTTGAATCCACAATGTCTTTATCGTACGTCGCCGTTTCGTGACTGAATTCGCCAATTCTTAATTAGCTACGATCTTCCGTTTGTGTATGTGTGTGTGTGTGTGGGAGGACAGATACGGGTCGACGAGGGCAAAGAAGCCGAATTGCTCGTAGCACACGTATTATTCTCCTATGTGTGCGTACATTGTGCAGAAAAGTGTCGCAAAGCCGATTAAAAATACTTTTGGAGGATCGTTTTTCACGAGTTATTATTCCTTGCCAATTCATCCTTCTTCGAACCTGTTCGTCGTAAAATAATTTTTAACCACGAATCGAATAAAAATTAAAATTATTCGTGGAAAATTTTCTATAATTATAAAATTATATAAAATTTTATATAATATAATATTTAATATTAATATTATAATATATTAATATTAATAATACAATATTAATATATATTAATATTTATATAATTTTATATAATATAATAATAATTATCTCGAGAATGATTCATCGTTGGGGAAGAAGAAAGAAAAAAAAGCATCGAAAAGAATATTAAAATATTTTGATCGTGAGATTTATTTAAAGAAAGAAACGAAAGGGAAAAATGAATAATTCGTTTTCTTCTTTTCTTCTTTGCAATACGCGAGTACGCGATTCTTAAATACATCTGGGCAGGGATGATTTGGATGGTCGTTGAAAGGAGGTCGACCTCAAGACACGTCAATTAAATTAATACAAGTTAGAGAGGGCCGGGAACGGAGGTCTCATTTCGCTCGACGAAAGAATTTTATTTGCCTTCTTGATCCGACAAACAAGATCACTTTTCATTTGGACACATTTCTTCATTACTCGCAAACGACCGTGTATATATTCTCGTGTATATTCGTGCTGCCTGGGATATGAAACGTTTCATCGTCCAATTGATTGATTATATAAATGATACAGACGTTAAAATTATTCTACTACGTTTATTTCACTACGTTTTATTTCGTTTCCAACTTACTTGGAAGAGAGCGTGGTAATTTATGATTTCCTCTTTTCTTCTTCGCGCGACAATATCTCATCATATTCGATCTTTCGTTTCTCGAAACTTTTCAAAGATCAAGATTCCTCGCTTTTATATCCGTGCAAGCGTTGAAAGAATTTATTTATTTATTTTCCAATTTTAACCGATTATAATATAATACGTTAAACGATCGAAGACAAATATTTAAATAATATTAACCGAAATAGAAATTCAATCGAAATCTTATTCCTCTCAAAATATTTTTCTCGCTTATAATATAACAACAACGATGATCCTTCGAGCTAGAGAAATATACTTGGAATTTCTTGTTTTCATATCATTTCACTTCGCGCCCCTGAACGTGTATATACGTTTCTCTCCAACTTTTGAAATATATATATATTTTTCGTAACACGATTTATATTTTCAGGGAAGACAGTGATTTTTGTTTTCCCTAGAGTAAGAAAACAAAAGTATTTTTTCTTTTTTTCGCGAGCGAGCAGTTGCACAACAACACTCCTCCAATATCGGATAACAGTTCAATCGGGCGCGAGAACTCTCGACGCGGAGGGGCACATTAAAAGCACCATTTTCCGCCTCCACCCTTTCACTTTCGCGCTCTTTGTCCCCGTTGATTGGATTGCTCTTCTCACCAACGATAATAAAAAATCCATCCGAGGCTCCGAGTGTTTCTAACGGGCCACATCGTCGTTTATTTTGGGAAAATCGGTCGATGGCTTTTTCACACGTTGTTTTCCAAGTTTTTGTATCGAGAGAAAAGTTGAACACGAATTCTTGCTGTTTCATGATGACTCTTTCCGAGATTATTAAAACTCGAGTCTCCAGATAACTTTCGTGAGATTATTTTTTTTAAATTTCTCGTAATCTATCGTTATTTTTATATTCATTGTTAATTCTGTACGTATAAATGAAATATTTTCTTTTTTTCGCAATAAAATTTTGATAAAATTAATTTTTCTTCATTTGTAGGATGTATATATAAAACAGAGAGAGTGACTTTTTTTATTTTTCACTTTTCACGTGAAATTTGAAATTTTTTTGCGAGTGAAAACTGAATATTTGAAATTTCCATTTAAATGAAAAATTTCGCGCGAAATTTAATATGAAACTTTTCAAAAAAAGAAACTATTTATACATTATTACAAAATGATGTAATTGTACGGAAAGTAATAGTAATATTCAATATTCATTTTGATAAATATCTTTCGTTGAAAAAATTCGTTTGTTCGTTGTCGACTCTAATCGATATTTGTTTAATATGCTTTCCTGGTCGCACGGGGATTTAATTATCATTGTCGAACACATTCAAAGGAGCAAATCCCGTATTTCGAATCTATTCAATACCGCCTCTTCGTGATTATATTGACGCCGATATTCGTGTCAAAATCGAATCCGTACGGGCTTGTGTATTTTCCATTTGATTGAATCTGTCTATTCAAAGCATAACCCGTTAATTTGTCAGCTCGTGCTGCTTAATTTCCAGATTCGACGATAAACCTTTGTTGGGAATTCACATCGGGGAATTTTGGAAAATTTCGATCGAAAAATTCGTGCAATTTATTAAATAATTTCTTCCTTTTTATTATTTATCCTTTTAATCGTAGATATATATTCAAGTTATTAATATATCTGCGTATTCATCGATTCTAGAAATCAAAATAAAGTTGATCAAGTACAAAAATATCGTTAAAAGGCTTATTTAGTTGTAAACAGTTGGCGTTAGATGAAGCGAGACAGAGATAGAGTGAGACAGCATTATATCTGTTTCACCAAACTGCCACGCCGCGGCGCGCATGTCGCTCCGTCTCCGTCTCTTTTCATCTAATACAAACTTCAATATAATTCTTATATCTTAATAAATAAGCCTTAAATTTTTCTATATCAAGTTTTATATGTGTTTTAACCTTCAGAATTCAGTTTGTAAAGGTGTTTCATAAAGTAATTTCTAAAGATCAAGAAACATTTAATATTATATATTGAGTTAAATAATTTCTGGCTATAAAATTATAAAATGAGAATAATACATTAATCGTAGAAAAATTGATTTTATCTGTGATGCTTCTTTTTTCTTTGATTCAATAATTTCTTTAAAAATTACAGAAATTCATTATTATACAAATATAATACTTATAAAAGTTTCTTTATTCCAATGATAATAAGAAAATTATTCCTTATTTAATATTAATCTGTAGAAACAAGTATGAAAAGTTTAAATACATCTGTTTAAAAAATACCGTGATACAACTGCGATATAATTGTGACAAGCATGCAACGATTCTTGCAACAGCGAATCATGCGTCTACAATGCAGTCCAGAAACACGTGTCACCATACCACCTTTTTTTCAATGCTGCTTAATTACACGCTTTTCTTATTGTTACGATGCAAGATAATTTCGCGGTGTTAAGTCTTTATTTTCTAATCTTTCCACAGAGAATTTATCAAACAGGCAGATTCCCACGTTTTACAAATAACAAGATTCATTGTTGAAAACGCGTGGAAGAGGACATAATGGATAGAACGTAATACGTAATTAACAACAAGGGGAAGAAGAATTAACAATAGGGTTGATAATTTTTGTTTTAACAATTTTTTAGATTTCGAAACGAATTTTTATACTTTCACTTTCAAGATTTCTTCGTTTTAGATACATTTGTAACGAAAAAAAGGATAAACTAAATTCGAATGAAATTTAATTTAAGAAGAAGATAATAACGACGTGTTAGAAAATAATTGAAAATTGCCTATCTTCTTCTTCCCCCAACTCATGATTAATTTATAAATTCTTAAAACTGAATGAAAACGGATTCAGACACGAAAGTTAATAACGTTATATATTCATTGTGGAGAGAGTATTCAAAAGTGTTCGAAGTAAACCGGTTTATTAGAACGAGAAATTTTCTACGGAAAAGTGTGCGTATAAAAAAGAAAACACCACGGTCATTAATCCACCAGTCGATGCAAGGATCACGCGAGCCGATAATTTCGTTCTAATTTTATTCAACTTATAACATTCTTCTCTTATCCTCGATCCTCGATACCTGTTCTCTCGAAACGAAACGAAAGCAACTCTGTCAAGGTGATAGAAAAAAAGAAAATTTTCGAAAATTTTCGAGAGGAAAGAAAATTCTAGAAACTAATAACTCGTAACACGTGTTGTATAATATTTTCAAAAGCTCGAATATCTTTACCGTATAACGCGTTCCCAGCATCCGTGACAAATGCCTCGTAAAATCTCTCTCGTTTCGACGTATTTCTTCCGTTCGTGTATCGACAGATATGGAATACTTGGAAACGATCACAGTTTGCTACGATATTTCAAAGCCAGGAGAGAAACGCGCCACTCTCTCTGAATCCACGATGCACCAGGAAAAGCTGCATTCATAGTCAAGATGGCGTGTGGACGACACCATCCTTTCTTACCGAAACGTATTTTTATATTTTTCTCGTACTTTTTTCCTTTTTTTCTTACTCAATTCTCGCGTTTCCATCTCTTCTTTTCCCATCCTTTGTCCTCGTCGCCTCGAGTTTCGTCATTCCATTCAATTTCGCGTACTCGTTTCTATTTTTACTCCTCTCGTATCTTCCTGGCTTTATTGCTTTTTTTTTATTTTCTAGAAAAAAAAAAAGAAGAAGAAGAAGAAGAAGAAAAAAGATTTTTATATTTATCTAGAATCGCATTTCTGAAAAACTTATTTCAACGCCTATTGTTACAAGCATAATTTCCATTCGTTTGTTCTTTCTTTAATGTCCTTTACGTATTCGTGTCGTTTAATTATTCATTCGCTTCCTTTACGCCTACTCCTCTTTCATACCTTTGTAAGCAATTTTCACATTTTCTAAAATTCCTACCTTTCGCGAGGAAACATGCTTGCCCTTCTTTTTTCCCTTTCTTTCTTTCTTTCTTTTTTTTTTTCTCCTTTCATCATGAATATTCTCCCTTGCATTCCACGCACCCCTTTCTACTCTTGCTTTATCTTCTCCTCCCCTTTTCATTCTTCCTTCTCCTCTCTTTGCATCGATGCTTACAATCTGAATTCTCTTTCCTTTTTTTTCATTTTTGCTTCTCGATTGTTGTCCCTTTTCCGTCTATATAAACGAAAATATAAAAAGCGTGGCGCGTTTTATCCTTTCCTTTGTTTTACATTTTATCACGCGACATTATCGCCACAAAATTCTCATCGTCGTTCATTCTCGCGCATTCTTTCAAAAGGATGTTGTTTCAAATTTCTTCTCTGAATTTCTTCCCACCGATTTTCCATCGTTTCTCCTCATTCGTGAAAATTTCCACCTTCGTCGTTCTCACAATTCTCTTTTTCCATGACAATTTTAGATACGTATCGAACAAAAGCATTCTTGTCGAAAAAAATAAATAATCTCGAACCTCTGTAATGTAAATAAAATACAAAATTTCCTGAAAAGGACCACCGCGCTTGAATCTTCGAATCTCTCGAATTTCACCTCCACCCTTCTTCCTCCTCCACTTTCGCTCACCAACCGTTTCTTCTCACTTTTGCGCATTATTCCACTCCACTTCCCTTTTCTCTTTCTTCCTTCTTCCTTAACATCCTCGTTCGTTTTTCTCTTCTTCTCGAGTAGAATCGCGACTTCCGTAATTTGCATGCTAATAGAGACGGAGGCGGATCGAGGATAATTAAAGTGGGCATTGTTGCACGTCACTGAGAGCAAGCTCGCGCAACTTGAGCGTGTAAATTTTTCCTGCATTCCGCCGTCGCACTTTCGCCCCGATTCCTCGTAAATCGATCGAATAATGGTGAATATTTCACGATTTCGAACCAACGTGTTTCGTTATATCGATTTTCGAGCGGAGGTAAAAGATAAAGAAGCAATTTTGAGCTTGATTTTTGCCTGTATTAAGAAAAATAAAACTCAGTTATAAGTTTTAGCTCTAACTATTATAAAAATTAAATTTCATTCGATTACAAAAGCTAATAAAATTGGATATATTGCACAATTAAATATTAAAGTTAAAAATGTATATAATTGATATTTATTATAATATAAAATTAAAATTTTGAGTATTAAATTTATTTAAGAATCTCTAATTAATAAAAAATAATTAATTGAATATAGAATAATTATAACGACAAATATATTTTTATTTCTAAATCTAAAATAAAAATAAAATAAAATGAGTTGAAAATTGTTGAATACATGCTAATAATTTTTTTAAAGTATAAAATTTATTTGCATAAAATGAAATATAATAATCTATTTGCAATTAAGAAAAATAAAGTTTATGAATTAATTTTAGTTATTGAAACTATCATATAGATAGGAATAAATTTAATTAACGTTGATATAAATTGATAAATTTTCCCTTGATTTTGAATCGAAAAAATAAGATGGGAAAATTACACTTGATAGGCGATGACGAAGAAATTGTGATCGGTAATTCGAGGCTTTGCAACGAGGCGTTGTTCACGTCCCTGTTGAAGACGCCTCTTTCCAAGATCAACGACTCGTGACCACCTGTTCCGCAATGGTGTTCCATTGTTGTTCTCGTTGCAAGGCTGAGAAGTCACTACTCGATGCCATGGTGTTACAACCTCGGATTGAAAATGAATGGAATGAATGGAATAATCGATATTATATTATTACATATAATTTCTTCTTTTTTCACTATTCATTTTCGATGCTCTTCGATTGCACGGATAATCGGTGTGAAAATTCAATGAATTTAGTCGTCCAAATTCACGTGGATAAAGTAATTCTATGAATATAGCAAACGTCGATTCGATATCAATTATAACGAGATGAGCGCATTAATGGAATCGTGATGGAAATTTAATCAATCGATTTTGTATACGAAATTGGTATTAATTCGATAAACATTTAATCGAGATCAATTTGAAAATGCTCTCTTACTAATAAATAATAATAATAATTTAGATTAGAATCGATTAAAAATTTTTTATAACACAATAATACTATGTGAATATTTTTACATTTCTCTACATTGTCGTAACGAGAATTTATCGGAATTTTCGTCCGAGAAATTTAAACAAGAATCTGAGAACAACGAAGCAATTTAAAAAAACTCATCTTCAACATAAATTTTATAAAAGGAAATTTCCTTCAATCTTTTTTTTTTAATTTTTCCTCGTAACGAGAAATTCTTTATCCTCGTCCTTTGTATCATATCATAAATACAGAGGTTGGATAGGAATTTAAAATTAAACTCGCACGTAACAGGATTTCCTTTCACCGACGAGTAACAACGTGTGAATGGGAAACGAGAATAAGAAATCGGATGAATCATAGGTGAAGAAATCTCGATAGAGAGAAAATCGTGCGTCTACGACACCAAAATTATAATTCGCAAATTAAAGGAATATCAGATCATCCATTACGAGTTACATAACACCTCTCCTATTATTTCTTTCATTTTCTTCTCCATTATCCTTCGAAACAACTATCTCCAATAGAAACAATTTATCTCTTTTCAAATTTCAAAGATTTTTCTTCGAAGAAATATTCCTTTCCTCTCTCTCTCCTTCGTATCTTTTCATCCTTCATCTTCCACGATGATGATAAAAAAAAAAAAAATGACAATCCTTTCACGGGACGATTGAAACGAAAGCGCACGCTTTCGTTACTCGAAAGGGTTACTCGAAAGGGAGGAGATCCAATTACGAAGCGGAACAATGGGCTGGGAAATTGGTTTGAAATTTTGATACGCTGCCGGTCGGTGGACGAGGCGGAAGGATCGACAAAGGCGGCCCGTTTAAAAATTGCACGAGTCCCGGAACTGGCGTTGTTGCAAAGGGCCGATCTTCGGGGAAGCCGGACAACGGTTTCAAAGTTCAAGGAAACCATACGCTGGTCACGGCGGCACGACACGCCAACACTCCCCCTTCGATTATTCGCCGTAACTTCGTTGCCTTCGTTTTTTAAACGAATTTTCTTCACTTTTCTTCAATTTTCTTCTTTTGTCCATGCGAATTTCTTTTTGAGGAAAGATGAAAGAAGAGAGATGAAAAGAAGCGTTTGTTGGTTCATTTAATCATTAAATCATCAATCGTGTTTCTATTTCAAAATAAAACTGTTTGATTTTTTGGCATCGAATCATCGTTGAAAGAGATGCGTTGGTCGAGTGTGATCTCTGTAAATAATTGTGTTTGTTCACGATGCGAGACGGATCATGGACCGGTGGTTCGTTAACGGGAATTAAGTGAAAGTAAGGAAAAGAGGGAAGGAGGAAAAAGAAAGAAAGAAAAGGAAAAAATGAGAGAAGTTGCGAATCTTGGGAAGAGTCGGCGCGCCGAAGTGGGTTGATGTTTCGATAGATACGGTGGAGAAGCCACGGTAGATGCGCGTTTATCTGATGAATTGCTCGTGTAACTGGATTTCGTATAATAGGAATTCGTTTGTTTTTTTTCTTTTTTTCTCTCTTTACTCGAGAGAAAGGGAGAAAAAAACAAATGAATTCCTTTTTTTTTCTTTTCGTTTATGTAATACGAGTTGGAATAAATAGATTATTAATTCTATTATTTATAATAGATTTATATATAGATATATTCTATTATTAAAAATAGATTATTAATTCTTGTTGCTCGTCATTATTTTGTGATCCATTAATTAAATCAGTTTCGAAATTTGAAGAAAGACGAGAAATATATCGTTAAATAATAAAAATTTTCACGAAGTTGGAATAAGTAAATTATTATTAATTCTTGTTGCTCCTCATTATTTTGTGATCCATACCTGGTTGATATAAATTTAACCAGTTAAATCAGTTTTGAAATTCGAAGAAAGACGAGAAATATATCGTTAAATAATAAAAATTTTCATCGTTCACAAAGTTGGAATAAGTAGATTGTTATTAATTCTTGTTGCTCCTCATTACTTTGTGATCCATGGTTGATATAAATTTAACCAGTTAAATCAGTTTTGAAACTCGAAGAAAGACGAGAAATGTATTGTTAAATAATAAAAATTTTCATCGTTCACGAAGTTGGAATAAGTAGATTATTATTAATTCTTGTTGCTCCTCATTACTTTGTGATCCATGCTTGGTTGATATAAATTTAACCAGTTAAATCAGTTTTGAAACTCGAAGAAAGACGAGAAATATATCGTTAAATAATAAAAATTTTCACAAAGTTAGAATAAGTAGATTGTTATTAATTCTTGTTGTGATCCATGTCTTATTATAAATGTAAATTTAACCGACCAGTTAAATCAGTTTCGAAATTCGAAGAGGAACGTATCGTTAAGTAAAAATTTTCACGAAGTTGGAATAAGTATTATTAATTCTAATAATTGTTATTAATTCTTGTTGCTCATCATTACTTTGTGATCCATGCCTAATAGTTAGATATAAATTTAATAGACCAATTAAATCAATTTCAAAATTCAAAGAGGAACGTATTGTTAAATAATAAAAATTTTCATCGTTCACGAAGTTGGAATAAATAGATTGTTATTAATTCTTGTTCACTACTTTGTGATCTATGCCTAGTTGGATATAGGTATAAATTTAACCAATCAGTTTCGAAATTTGAAGAGGAACGTATCGTTAAATAATAAAAATTTTCACGAAGTTGGAATAAATAGATTGTTATTAATTCTTATTGCTCGTCATTACTTTGTGATCCAAATTCGAAGAGGAATGTATCATTAAGTAATAAAAATTTTCATCGTTCACAAAGTTGGAATAAGTAGATTGTTATTAATTCTTGTTGCTCCTCATTACTTTGTGATCCATGGTTGATATAAATTTAACCAGTTAAATCAGTTTTGAAACTCGAAGAAAGACGAGAAATGTATTGTTAAATAATAAAAATTTTCATCGTTCACGAAGTTGGAATAAGTAGATTATTATTAATTCTTGTTGCTCCTCATTACTTTGTGATCCATGCTTGGTTGATATAAATTTAACCAGTTAAATCAGTTTTGAAACTCGAAGAAAGACGAGAAATATATCGTTAAATAATAAAAATTTTCACAAAGTTAGAATAAGTAGATTGTTATTAATTCTTGTTGTGATCCATGTCTTATTATAAATGTAAATTTAACCGACCAGTTAAATCAGTTTCGAAATTCGAAGAGGAACGTATCGTTAAGTAAAAATTTTCACGAAGTTGGAATAAGTATTATTAATTCTAATAATTGTTATTAATTCTTGTTGCTCATCATTACTTTGTGATCCATGCCTAATAGTTGATATAAATTTAATAGACCAATTAAATCAATTTCAAAATTCAAAGAGGAACGTATTGTTAAATAATAAAAATTTTCATCGTTCACGAAGTTGGAATAAATAGATTGTTATTAATTCTTGTTCACTACTTTGTGATCTATGCCTAGTTGGATATAGGTATAAATTTAACCAATCAGTTTCGAAATTTGAAGAGGAACGTATCGTTAAATAATAAAAATTTTCACGAAGTTGGAATAAATAGATTGTTATTAATTCTTATTGCTCGTCATTACTTTGTGATCCAAATTCGAAGAGGAATGTATCATTAAGTAATAAAAATTTTCATCGTTCACAAAGTTGGAATAAATAGATTGTTATTAATTCTTGTTGTGATCCATGTCTGGTTATAGGTGTAAATTTAACCGATCAGTTAAATCAGTTTCGAAATTCGAAGAGGAACGTATCGTTGAATAATAAAAATTTTCATCGTTCGATATTGGATAATGTTAAACCGAACGAAAGATTGGATCGATCGGTGTTTAAGTCACGTGTAATCGATCGGCCTTGTCACTACGGAGGAGCAGGCTTCACAATACCTTGGAATAACAGACAACTGAAAGAAATAATTGATTAATGAACCGTTACACGGATTCGTTGTGATGTAATCGATTGCGTCATCGTGGCGGAAAACCGATTATTATACACGTCCCTTTGATATCGATCTCCCTCCTTTACGGATTTATTGTGTAACGTATCGTAAAAATATTTGTATAAACGAGATATCTGATTGTAATCCGATTAAATTCAATTCGATCGATACGATACTTTCGATTATTTTTATGAAGGATTTTCATGGAGGAAAAATGTAAAATTGTTGGCAAGGATTGAAAAATAGGAATATAATTTTAAAATAGGAAAGAAAAGTTGCCAAGCTAAAATATTTATTATATTAAAATTCATTGATCAGAGCAGAGTAAAAGAGATATCGTTAATCTTTGAAGAATGTTAAAAATTCTTCTATAAAATCTCGGAGAAGATTCTTTATTATACAATACCTTAAATAACCCGAGTATTAATTAATATTTAAGCTTGTGCAAGAATCTTATTATACGCGTTAATTCGAATATGAATAATTATAATATAATAATCTATGAATAATCTATGAATAATTATAATATAATATATTATATATTATTTTATTTTCAGCCAAATCTAGCAATAAAATTGTATAAAATTCTGCATACTTGATAATCATCCATATACAATGATTCATGTTTTATTAATTATTTTTAAATACCTCCTAAGTTTTTAAATTATTTAATTACTTACAATATACGTGGCTGGGTTACGAATTGTTATTCGATCGTTCGCTATATATTATCATATTGAAAATAAATATTGTTTAAATAAGAGATCGATTGTATTATTCATTTATTTATGTACACTTTATATTCCTTCCAATTTCTAAATTAGTTTACGAACACGATACGAATCATCATATTTATATACTCGTTTCCTTCCTAATTACAACCGCGTATCTACTAACGATTGAATTCTATATACACGCACACTTTATTACGTTCATACATAAATTTATAATATTCCAACTTTTTCAACTGAAATTGAATTTTTCCTCTGTTGAAGAAATCATCGAGTAAATATATTATTATATTATTTCGAACTCAGTTTCAATCCCCTTTCGATCTCAATCAATGTAATAATCATTAGAGAATGGGATACGAATTTCATCGTACGTATTTTCGTTTCACTTACGTTTTTTTTTTTTCTTCTTCTTCTTCTTCCTTTCATCTCTAATCACTTCGAAGACGCCAGAAGAAACACTTTTTTCTTTAGAAAAATAAATTTCGAATTACTAGGAAACCCCATACGTAATAAATCTTCCTCTCTTTTTCAGACGAGGAGCGTTTCATTTCCTTCACTCTCGAGTGTCCGGGAAGAGGAGGAGGAGGAAGAGGAAGAAGAAGTTCTTTTCAAACGTAATCGACGCCGGTTGTTGGAAAAGAGTCGAAAAAGTGGTTGGAAAAGGGAACGATCGTTTCCTATCAAAAGGGATACCCATCGATTTTCCATTATACCCGTCCTTTTCACCGGAAAACACGGTTCTCCAACCGTGGAAAACCGCAGCCTATTTTCCTCCTCGCCCTATCCTCCGATTAGTTACATCATAGCTGAACCTCGTAATCGCCAATTTCACGTTGGCTGAAACGTGACTTCTCTCCACTCTCCCGATTTAGGAGAAAGTCTCTCAAATTTCTTCCTATCGAAAATCTTATCGGTTAATGTCATGGACAGGATTGAATGATTGGAAAGAGTTAGAATAAAGTTTTTCCTTTTTTTTTTTTAAAGATGAAACGATTCGACTTGTCGAGCTTCTTTTTACAATTTTGGGAAAACTTTGACTCGAAAGAATCAATTTTCGAAAGAATCTTTTTTTTATCTTTAGATTCTTTGGGATAATCTGTTAATTCTTGTTAAAATGGGATTATTGTTATTTTCTACTTTTCCTTGTCGAGCTTCTTCATTTTTTTATAATTTTGGGAAAATTTTGATTCGAAAGAGTCTTTTTTTTTATCTTTAGATTCTTTAGGATAATCTGTTAAAATGGGATTATTGTTCTTCTCTACAGTCTTTTCCTTGTCGAGCTTCTTTATCTTTTTACAATTTTGGGAAAATTTTGACTCGAAAGAATCAATTTTCGAAAGAATCTTTTTTTTATCTTTAGATTCTTTAGAATAATCTGTTAATTCTTGTTAAAATGAAATTATTGTTATTTTCTACAATTTTTTTTCCTTGTCGAGTTTCTTCATCTTTTTACAATTTTGGAAAAATTTTGACTCGGAAGAGTCAAATTTTCGAAAGAGTCTGTTCTTATTTTTATCTTTAGATTCTTTCTCTATAATCTGTCAATTCTTAAAATGGGATTATTGTTATTCTCTACAATCTTTTTCTTTCTCGAGAATATACATTTTTTTATAATTCTTTTTAACGCTGTTTTTTCTTTCTCCATCTCTCATGGAATCTTATTTATTCGGAATTGATTAGAGAATATTCAATGGAGGGAACGAGTGTTATTAATCACTCGTAAATATTTCCTATCCAATTAAAATTATTAATTTGTATACGTATATATAATTAAGTAATTTCTGCAAATATTTTACAATCTTTTGCAACGTTTCCGCATCATTATTTTGCATAAATGTAAAATTATAATTAAACGGTATATGCATTTCCCATATGCATTTCATAATTAACTATTGTTAATGCAATTATAATTAATTATTTGCACGAGACCAGCATATATCCTAGCTACTTATGGGCAGGAACGCGTATGAATATTATTATTATTATTATTATTATTATTATTATTACGTTGAATTCAATGTTTCCATGTAAAGTAAGCCGCGATAATGAACGATCAACCATGTTATCACGAATCGATAGGAAGAAATTAAGTATTGAAAAACAGGGAGAGGGGGAGGGGAGGGGGGTACCGCGTCGGCCGGTTAATTAAATCAAGCGACATTTTCCCAGATACTCTCGATGCCCTATATTTCGTGGACATCGACTTCCATTAATTTCTCATCAAGCTAATCAAGTTTTCCTCCAATAATATCGAGATTTCTTTGACCGCAAACGTTAATAATAATAATAACAGCAACAAGAAAAATAATAAAAAAAAAATAGCATTATTAATTACTACTATTAATAATAATAATGACGATGAATTAATTTTATTTATACACGGTAGAGAGAATCGTTTATCAAGAAATTGCGAAATCCAAGGTGACATAGGATGCGAGGACTGACCTTATTGCGTGTACAGTGAAAGTACGAATGAAGACGACTAATAATATGAGCTAGTTAATTTCGAAACACGTTTATCGAGTATTTGGAGTAAGAAAATTTAATCAATATTATCTGGTCTTTTAAGAAACTAGTAATCAATTGGCAAGAGCCTCTTTCTCGAACTACCTGGACAAAAATATGACCTCTCTTCTAATTTTTATATCCTAAAACGTGTCGAATATTCGTCTTATGACTTGCAGTAGAATTTACTTGATGGAGAAAATTTGATAGTTACGAATAAACTTACTTTCATAAGTTCAATAATTTATCGTTATAATAATAATAATAATTGAAAGTAATTGTAATCCCAAATTCTTTTATGTGAAAATTATATTGAATTATTGAATTATAAGCTATATATTATTGAATTATATATTATATATATAATATTGATATATTATTGAATTATAAGCTACGAATAAATGTTATTTAAGTACTTTAACAAGTGATTTACTTAAAGTAACTTTATTCAAGATTTTTAACTAATTAATATTTTCAACAGGTTACTCTTACTTGATTGATTTAACAGAATAGAAATAATTTTTAAGAGAATCGAGTAATTAAGCCTTGCAACGAAGCAGAGCATCAAGAAAGTTTGCAACAAGTAATATCTTCGATGGATAAAAGGATCATCGAAGCTTGGTTTCTTACGTAATTACGAGAGATTGGCAGAAAGATGTCGAAGATCGCAGTTGTCACAAACAAATCCTTATTCATCTTCGAATTATTTAAATATTGTTGTCGCCTGATGGCTCCGCTTCGAAATCGTTCTCGACCCATTATTCCATGAAGATTGTTGCATCAGAGAAACGTTGCATGGCTATGAATACGAATATCAGCCACGGGTGCAACTGTCACTGTCCAATTATCCAATGACGAATCAACGGCCTTGTCGCGCCTTTTCCAACAATAATGTCCCATTACGCTGTTTTAGTTTGTTTGTCGTCGAACCACCTTCTCCCCCCGCCTTGCCTATTTGTTATCGTCGAGTAACACAGAAGCCACACAGAGCACAGATTTCATCCCGCGATTTTTATTCAAATTTGACGTTCCAATTCCCCCTGGAACGAGGCGAAACATACTTTAAATTCGCGAATAATAATTTACTTTAACATCGTGTATCTATTTATATGTTTGGATTTATTCCTAGATTCCTCTCTTCGTGTCCTCAAAATTGATATTATTCCATTAGCTTTTGATCCACTTTGATGGTGGTGTCGATCTTGAGAATATTATTTATTCCATTATATTTCGTTCAGCATGCCAAGTCAAAGTTATCCATATTTCAAAATAGACACCATCATCACAGTGGATCAAAAGGTAATGGAATAATATTTTTCATGTTATTTCCAGCGTTTGCATTGTCAATAAGTTAAAAAAAGATTGATATTAGTATATCATTTGTATATCAAGTCAAAAGTCAGATTTCTCTATACATATGTTTCTATCTATATCTCGATTTTCAGGATAGACACCACCATTACAATAAATCAAAATGGAATGTAATGGAATAACATTCGATTTTCAAAATTGACATAACTATCATAGTGGAAAAATAATGGAATAATATTTTTCACTTTTTTCCAATGTTTGCATTGTCAATAAGTCAAAAAAAGATTGATATTAGTAAGTCAAATCAAAAGATAGATTTCTCTATACATATGTTTCTATCTATATCTCAATTTTCAGGATCGACACGATCACAGTAGATCAAAACGTAATGGAATAATATTTTCCACTTTTTCCAATGTTTGTATTGTCAATAAATCAAAAAAAAAAAAAAGAAAATTGACATTAGCACGGCAAGTCAAAAGACAAATTTCCTTACATAAAAGAAAAAAAAATTCCATATCTCGATTCACAAGATAGACACCACCATCAATAAATCAAAATGGAATGTAATGAAATAATGTTCGATTCTCAGAATCGATACCACGATCACAGTAGATCAAAACTGTAATGGAATAATATTTTTCACTTTTTCCAATGTTTGCATTGTCAATAAGTCAAAAAAAGATTGATATTAGCAAGCCAAATCAAAAGATAGATTTCTCTATACATATGTTTCTATCTATATCTTGATTTTCAATATCATAGTGCGTCAAAATGGAATAATATTTTTCACTGTTATTTAAAGTTATTGTTACCTGTTATTTAAAGTTATTTCCAATATATGTATCCTCAATAAATCAAAAAAAAAAAAAAAAAAAAAAATAAAGGAAATTGACATTAACACCAAATCAAAAGACAGATTTCTTTACGTAAAAAAAAATATTCCTATCCATATTTCAATTCTCAAAATCGATACCACCATCACAGTAGATCAAAAGGTAATGGAATAATATTTTTCATGTTATTTTCAACGTTTACATTGTCAACTTGATATATTAAGTCAAAAATCAGATTTCTCTATATATGTTCCTATCTATATCTTGATTCTCAGGATCGACATTCATCACAGTGGATCAAAATGGAATGGAATAATATTTTTCATATTATTTTTAATGTTTGCATTGTCAATAAATTAGAAAAAAAAAATTGATAGTACTCTAAGTCAAAAGACAGATTTCCTTATATAAAAAAAAATATTCTTATATCTCGATTCTCAAGATTAACACCACCATCACAATGGATTAAAATGGAATGTAATGGAATAACATTCAATTCTCAAAATCGATTCCACCATCATAATGAGTCAAAAGATAATGGAATAATCATCGTCTACAAGTCAAAAAAAAAAAAAATTCATGCGTCCACCTGAATATCTATCTCGAAGACTGACACCATCATAAATCTCAATCAAACCCATAGTTCATAATTTATTGAATTATTCACAACCATTTCATCAAGAGAATCGAGACCTAGAGATCGATTCGAAGATTAACACTAATCTTACGTTCCTCGTATCCTCTTCGTAATCAAATCGAACCACTGTCATTTATCTGCATATAGCATTCGGTACACGACGAATAATTCACCTACGATTCACGATCCTCGTAGCTTCTCAAACTTTCGCTCGTTTCCTTGCGTAAATCGACTTCGAGAATACGCAAAGTGCGTATCGCAAAATACGAAGCGGCTTAATCTTAATTATTCTTAATCGAGAGATATCGAATAATAAGGAGGCGCGATCGAATATTTACCGGAACGCTTTTCGATTAATCATCCGATCATTCGGTGAATTTGCCACGGTTGATAAATCCCGATTACCCAACCAGCCAGCCAGCCGCGAAAACCGCTGCCAAGAAATTCGCCCGTTTTCGAGCGGCGCTCTAATTAGTGGAACGCGTTAATTACGCGGAAATCATAATCGATAATATCGGGCGTAACGCGACTGAGATTCGGTTTCGACGGGGATGATTGGCGGTCAGATGCGAACAATATCGTTTCGTTTCGTCTCCCAGTTGAATAGAGACGTAATATTAACCCTCTGTACTGCTTTTTAATTCTTTTTTGTATTTTTTTAATTAGCAACAATTTTTTAATTCTACAAGAAGGATCTAAAAAGAGGATCTCAATAAAATATTGTGTATTAAATAAAGTATTATTCCAGTCTAGAAGAAAGAAAATCTTAGATTATCTAGAGTTTCGAAAACAGCTGGCAATACTCATTATATTGTTTACATTGATAGTTAAATAACTTAACATATATTTGACAGGCTTTGCTTTTGAGTTAAGTTGGAAGTTTACCAAAGATTAGTTTTTCTAAGAGAAATAAAATAGTCACCGGTGTAATTTCAAAATGGAAAATTTTAATTTTAAAATAACATGAATTTGCAAAGAAGAGAATATGCCAAATCGAAGCAATTGACTAATGAATAACGGTATCTTGGTATCTTGCAACAGCTATTACAGTATACGAGGAACAAAGAAAAATTAGAACACGATGCTATTAATAAAATTGCAAAGTTCCTCTAATAATGATAAAGATATTGTTGCTGCAGATGGTTGGAATATTCAATTTAAGTTACAACCACCAAATAGTTCTGATTTAAACGTTCTCAATTTGGGGTTCTTTAACTCTGTTCAATGACTATATCACGAAGCTTCGTCAAACACAATTGATGAATTGATTGAATGTGTTCAAGATGCATTTGATAAATTAAAGAGAAATACTGTTGATAACATTACAAACATATTATGGAATTAATTATGTTGACAGGAGAAGGAAATTCGTATAAAACTTCATCAAGTGAGCTAGAAAAGTATCTCATTTTAACTAAATTTCTATTTAATTATATCTCGACAATAAAATGAATTTAATATCTTTTTATATTTAATTTTCATTTGATTTTTTCGTAAAAATATACCATATTTTCGAAAGTACAAAATATTTGAAAGAAGAAGAAGACATTTCAAGTTACTTTAGAAACTGCTTATATATAATCCAACTCGACGTTGGAGTTGCTGTAAGAAATGTGACGTCGAGCCACACTCGACATAGGAGTCCTAATCCCTCGAAACGATTTCGCGGAACAGGCGATCCGAGCAACGAAGGAAAAAATCAGAGAAGAGATTTAAACGTCTCTCTCGAGCTTTAAAATTTTCCACGAACGCGTTCCAAGAAAAATAAGACACGATTTACGATTCGAATTTTTATTTCATTTCCGAGATTTTAAATTTGGATTAGCTTCATCAAAACATTGATTCGATTTACTATGAACGAAACACGAATGTATATATATATATATATATATACATATAAAACAAACATAAAACATATACATAAAAATACATATATATACACATATACATATATACATATATACACATACATATATATATACACATGTACATATATACACACACACACACACACACACACACACACACACACACACACACACACACACACACACACACACACACACACACACACACACACATATATATATATATATGGAAACATTGAAGATGTTGGCACGCACGAAAAATAAATTCGATCGTAGTTTCGATAGAATTTAAAAATAAAATACCGCGGATCGAAAGTTGGAAAGGTGTTAAACAGCGGCCGAACATCTGCGAACGAACGACGCGTTGTCAAACAAACGCGCGTGTTTCAGGCATTAGTAATGCGGAATAAACGCTTCGATCCACGGCTGAAAACAAGCTTTTTTTATTATTCCAAACAATGATTTACGTCGCACTTTGCTTGTCACAACTCTGAGAGTTGTGAAAATGCTAATCGCTTTGAATAATCTTCCATCTTATAAACACGGATATGTATAGTCGTATACACGTACAAGTCGTATCGTATAGAAAAATATATATATATATATATCTTTCGAGGTAATTCGAGGATAAAGAATTTTGATTCGTATCGATAATTATATATCGTGATCATTATCATCTAAGGTTTTTTTTTTTTTCATTACGTTATTCAATTTAATTAATTGAACTTAATTTTCCTTTTTTTTTTCCGCAATCCTTGCAATTTTCTCGAGAAAAACCAATACGTATCGCGAGCAAAGAGGGAATTACATCATGAGCAACGTTATTATTGTCTATTATTATCATTATCCGATTTAATTGTGGTCAGAGGAAATAGAATCGCGATCGGTAACCCGATAATCGATCGCGATAAAGTCACGATCTGCGATTGATCCGCGTCACTTTGGGAAATTAATCCGGATGGAGAGAAGACACTGAAGGAACTGAGGGACGCGTATTTCGTTTCAAAATGTAAATATATCGTTAGAGAGAAAGAGAGAGAGAGAGAATCCGTATTCTGAAAAATGCGACAAATTGATTGGCGCGAAGAACTTTCCTTTTATTTATTTTTTTATTACCTTCAACGTGATATTTATAATAATTTATTTCCTAAGATCTTTATGTACGTAATTTTTATAAAAGTCGAGTCGATTTTGCAAATTTACGCGAGAGGCTTTAACCTGTCTTTAACGAAGTGAATTATACAGCTTTGAAAGTGGCGGCGCACGTTCGATCGCTTGAATAACTCTTCGAAATAACTTTTCCTTGCTTATAATATTTCACGAATTACGTGGAAAATTTAACATCTCTCTAAAAATGACGCTCGATTAATAATTAACGATATCTCGTTCGTAGGGATTAAATATCTGTCGAATGGGTATGGGTTTTTTGTTAAAAAATATTTTTTTAAATAAAATAACGTCGCGTGTATATATATTGCGTAATAACGATTTTTACGATGCACGGGGAAATCCGGATAACGTAAGAAGACGTTTTTAAGACGTGTGAACGGTGCATGGCATAGGAGTGTGTATTACGATTTAATTGAGAATACAGAGAATATGTTGTTCACATATGGCGATAATATTTTCTTGAATTCCACGAAAAATGATGTATTTTACAGATTATACACATATTTCTTTCCAATACGATAATTAAATTAGACAGATTAAAGAGATGGATAAATATTACGCGAGATTTTTAATATCACTTTTGTTTTTCTTTCACGAAAAGTGTTATGATAAAATACGATATAAATACATATATATTTTATGATATATTTGCCGCATCGATGCAATCGTCGTACGACGAGTTTCTTATTTTTCTTCGAAGCGATGAATATTTCAGCGTTTAATTTCGCAATCGTTCCTCGCATAAATATATCCGTATTTGATTATTTCGAAGTTAATCTTTGTCGACATGTTACATTCTGCTTAAGGTAACGGGTTGAGAAACGAGCGATAAGCGGGGAGAAAAGTAGATAATTCAACGCTTAATAGAAATTGCTTCTGGGAAAGAAAAGGGAATAAAAAGGAAGTTTTTACGCCACGACTCGTAAAACAACGGCGAAGAAAAGTTTGAGAAAATGGTTTACAGCGGCTTACCACAAATTTCCAAGTTGTTTTTTCGAATACTCGAGTAAAAATACACTCGCTTCACCACACCATGCTTCATTTTCAAACACCTAAAATTAGAAAATTGTTCTCCTTGTATACGAAATAATTTCCCCTTTTTTTTAAACAAACGGATATTTTAAACAATTTGATTATTCATCATACCGATGTATGTACTTCAATAAGAAAAATCCAATAATAACCTACAAAATTGATAAATTATGACCAAGATCATCAAAATCGATCGGATAAACGAAAATCAATAACCCGGTTAGCCTATCGTCACTACACCTACTTATTTACGCGTGTACATAAACCACTCGAGTTTAATAAATTGAATCAAGATCAATGTCACGTCCCGTGATAAATCATAATCGATCGAGCTTAAAAAAAAAAATTGTTTGCCCGTTTATCGAATAACGATTCAAATCGAAACAACGCTCTAATTACGCCGAGGGGACAAAAGCCGTGTCGAATCGTTAGATAAAAAAGAAACGCTCATTTCTTTCGAGGTAATTGCATTCTGCTTCAAGTCACTTCTCAATCTCATTATTAATAATAATACATCAAGTCACAAAGCCACAATTCTCGCCTGTTTGTAACAATAACAATAACATTACATTACGACATATTATCATTCAATAATATTTTCATTTAATAATATTGTCTTATTTACTTATTCCACTGTGAAGGAGAGAAAAGAGTCTCTGCAAAAGAATCTTGGCTCTGCAAACACGGCGTATAAAGGTTAACCGAGTTTGCGCCCGATACTACGACCTAACCTAACCTAACCTAACCTAACCGAGTTAAAGGTCCGAGCGTTCACTCGGGCGAATAGGTGGCGGTGCCTCGCCTCGAATCTATGAATCGGCGAGAACTGGCGAGAATTGGCGGACGTGGTTGGCGCGCCATTGGAAATAGAAATAGCTTCCGGCTTCTCGCGGACACGTGCTGCTCGGGCCACGTAATGTATGCCACTTGGAACTTGACCGAACAAACTTGTCCGTGCGAAGCGAGAGTTTCGACAACCTTTCGCACGCTTTGCACGCGATTTTGCGGGGAGCTGGGATCACGAATTCGCCTGTAACGGCTCGCCTCTTGCTCCCATAAACACGGCACCTTCCCTCCATTCAGATTGGAAAGCGAAACGAAAGCGATCCTGGAATTGTTGCGGTGCTCGAAATTGGAAATCGCCTTTCTGGAAACGAGCCTCTCTGGAAGAACGAGCGTAGAAGATTTGAATAAGGTTCTGGCTTTTAATCGAGATTTTATAACGAATATAAGACTTTCTTCTATTCTTTTTTTCTTTTGTTCCAATTGTTTAAATGAAAGTCTAACCTAGTTCGATAGTAAATTACGTGTAAATTTTAAACAAAAAAGAGCATCCTTTCATTCTTTCGCGTTGAATTGGACTTTTTAGAGTCGTGTAAGGTTCGTGTTAGGTTAAAAGTAATCGAAAATAATATAAAAAGGGTGAATGTAATGCGTTTAACGCGTTTAATGAATATATGACGCGTACAGGTAACGATGGTCCAATCAGTAGCGAACGTGTTAAACTGCTTTACAACATGATGGCCTTATCTTATCATCGTGACAGTGACTACGCACCTCGGTTCAATCTCGTGAATTTCGAGCCACCGATGAATCGAGGAGCCACCGTTGATTATCGCGAAATCACGATTCACTTCTCAGAAAGGAATTCGAGTATAAGAAGAAGAAGAGTGAAATCGGTTGATCGTTTTTGGTACAGCAATGAGTGTGTACGCGAATATAAAGAGGATAATGGTTCTTCTCTATAAACGGTTAATGTTACGAGATATATAAAAAAAAGGAAAAGTTGTTGCTTCGAATAACATAAAGTAACGATGGAAATTTTCTATACGCTTGAAGTTCAAATTGTTTTTTAAATGAATTTTAACATCGCTTAATTACAATTACGAAAATATTGATAACAATGTGATGAGTGAAAAATTTCTTGACACATATAAACACACATACAAATACATGTACGTGCTGATTTCATTATAAGATATCATATTTTTGATCTGATCATTTTTAAAATATTCAAAAATATTTCTTTCTCTCTAATTTTATCTCTTATTCCATCGAAAAAAGAAATAATATATATGGCGATTAAAATAATATTAATTAAATAAAGAAGGACGTTAACTCGAAGACACGAAGCGATAAATCTCCAGCTTCCATCGCGCGAAAAAGCAGAGAACAATAAAGCCTACGCGTAAATAATAAAAAAAATCGCAAATGTTAATACACACGTTTGTTCACAAGTAATCGCAAGATTTATTAACTTTATTCCAACGTTACTTACGCAACTTACGTATTCTTCGATCGTTATAAGTCGCACACGATAACATTTAATGCATGAAAATGTTAAGCAACGGAATCTCCGATTCCTGAGAAATAATATAAGGATTACACGACGAGAAAGAAAATGTCAGGGCTGGGTGCGCCGTTTCTTGTAAGTAAACGTTCGTTGCGCGCTATTGTGGAACCACGTTGAACCGTGACCAATCGGATTGTTCGCCACCGAAACAACCATAATTCCCGGTATCTTTCTTTTCTAACGATTAATCGTGCAAAAATATTGCATAAATTTGTGAAATTTTCCGCGTGTATTTATAATATAAAATTAAAGATTTTTTTAAAGATAAAGATATAATACGTATACAAAAAGATCACGCGTGTGTTTAGAGAATTAAAAATAATTATTCTGTATAATATAATTATTCTGTAATATATAAATATGTAAATAAAATGTATTGTAAATAAAATGTATAATTATATATGTAAATAAATATGTAAATAAAATATAATAATAGATACGTGTAATTTAAAACAATTCTCAAATTAATTTAATACAATTTCAACTAATTTTTTTTCCAGCTTCGATCCTCTCGTTACTTAAAACAAGATCTTTTACGAAAGGAAATTACATCGCGATATAAGTTATTCTCCATGCACCGTACAATTTCCTGTTCATTGATATTACGAAGAAGAAGAAGAAGATAAAGGCCCGTTGAATATTAAGAAAGTTTGTCATTATCAACTTTGCCATTATTCTCGAATAATAAATGGAAAAGCAAAATTTAATAGTCGAAGTTACGAATAAAGTTACCTCGATAATTTATTGTTCGAAACGTAATAATAATAATAATAATAATAATAATAATAATAATAATAATAATAATAATAATAATAATAATAATGACGCGAATAACTGCAATACCAAATGGCCGTGGTCATTACGAAGAACGGATCAATTATAATAGCTACGAATATAAATGCTATTCAAACATTCAAATATTTTTAACTAAGTTACCCTTTTCAATTCCAGCCAATTCCCAACTCTTCTGTTCTCTCTCGGCCAATAGAAAAGATATTTTCACACATTGAAAATGTCGAATAGAGGCGTTACAAGGATTCAGCGTAAATGGGGCTTGCTTTCTCGCGACAGAAAAAAAACATATCGAAACGTGAAACGTTTTTACACGTGTAAATAAATAATTCAATTTTTATATTCTAACAGGATCGTCGATTTACATAGCCGGAAATACGAAAGCGCTTCCGTTAGCAATTATAATAATTGAAAATTATTCGCTCGAACGTAGACACGTTATTGTGATTTATTATTTAATAATTAAATATTCGTGGATTGGCGCGTTTTTCGAATTTCGAATCTTGTGATGATGGTCTGTGAAATTGATGGAATAGGGAAGCTCGTACTCGATCGAGGAAAAATAGGGGCAATGTAGCAATGTACACAGAGATTGAATTAAATTTGAGAGAGGAGCAACGGAACCAAGGCAGAGAATGGGAAAGATCTAGGCGCGCCAGTGCGTTTGCGGTGAAATAAAGTATACGTAGAAGGATTGAAACCGTAATCCGGCCAACATAGCCAGTCTCTCGACCTGACATTTAATGCTGTTACACAAGTTGCAGCTATCTGCCGCTCTTTGTCCGCAAAGATGGTGCTCTATTCATCGACGAAGGATGAAAATGAAGGAACAAGTCAATGGTTTCATCGCGTGTTTCAGAGGTTCGACTATTTTTTTTTCTCATGCAAAGTGTCAGATAACTCGTCGATAAACTTTCTTTCTTCTTTGTGGAGTTTATTTGAAGTAATATTTGAAGGTAGAAAGATAACAACAATGATTATTATTCGCAAGATTATGCGAATTTATATAATTTCAATGATTCTCTCTATTAAAAAATATATATTTATATCTCATTTCAATTTCTGGATCTATTTTAAAGATGATAAATTAAATTAGAAAAAGATATTCGTGTACGATCGAAGGTTTCACTATGAAATTGTGATCTACGCGATTTTAAAACACGCATAATACGAGATCCAGACATCGGAGATTCTCGAGTTACAGCAATAATTCGCACTTTCGCGTCTAGTTTGCCAGAGTTTCCAATCCTGAAAGTGATTAAGTCGATTTGACTTGCGGCAAAACGGGCACCACCGCCAAGTATTATACGAATCCCACACGCTCGCCAACTTTGATCGATTTGAAATCGAGTTTGGCCAAAATTGAACTCGCGTTTGACGACCTGTGTTATGGATTATACGTGTACAAATAATTTAAATAATACGAAACGATTCAAATAGATAAACTTGCAATATAATTTTCCATATTCTTTCGAAAAGTTTATATCAACACGTAATTATTTGAATTAATTAGATTAGGAATTCTCAGAAACGATAGATATTTTTACTTAGTTTGCTATTATTTTAGTTGATTTTATGATTTAATCTGGATAATATCCAAAATATTCTTTTCTTCTTATATTTTTCCTTCTCTATTTAATTTTATGTTAATAGAAATTATACTAAAAATTACATTTTCTTTATAATACATAATTTTATCAATTACGAATTTCCATTCGATTCCATTGTCGTTCAATCTAAACAAATAATTTCATTTCCATCATTATTATATAATATCCAAAATATTCTCTTCTTATTTCTTAATGCTTTTGTTGAATGTCATTCAATTTCACATTTTCCTCCATTTCAATTTTATATAATAGAAATTATCTTTATAATAATTTTATCAATTACAACGAATTTCCATTAGATTCCATTATCATTCGAGCTAAACATAATTTCATTTCCATCAGTACTATATAATATCCAAAATATTCTCTTCTTACTTCTTAATATTCTTAATGCTTTCGTTAAATGTCATTCATTTGCATCTTTTCTTCCATTTTTATTTCAGAATAGAATAGAATTCTCATTTCAATTTTACATAATAGAAATTATCTATTCTAAAAATTGTTTTCTTTATAACATATAATTTTATTATTAAATTTATTCGTTGAATATTATTCAATTTCACATTTTCCTTCATTTCAATTTTATATAATAGAAATTATCTTTATAATAATTTTATCAATTACAATGAATTTCCATTCGATTCCATTATCGTTCAATCTAAACATAATTTCATTTCCATCAGTACTATATAATATCCAAAATATTCTCTTGTTACTTCTTAATATTCTTAATGCTTTCGCTGAATGTTATTCATTTTCACATTTTCCTCCATTTCAATTTTATATAATAGAAATTATCTATTCTGAAAATTATGTTTTCTTTATAATACATAATTCTATCAATTACGATGAATTTCCATTCGATTCCATTGTTGTTCGATCGAAACGACAATATAATTTCATTTCCATCATTATTATATAATATCCAAAATATTTTCTCCTTACTTTTTAATGCTTTGAATATCATTCAATTTCATTCATTTTTATTTCACGTAATAGAAACCATTTTTCTGAAAAAATTACGAATCATTTTCTCTGTATAACACATAATTTTATTAATTTTATCAATTACAATGAATTTCCATTCGATTCCATTGTTGTTCGATCTAAACATAATTTCATTTCCATCATCATATAATATATCCAAAATTTTCTCTTCTTACTTCTTAATGCTTTCATTGAATGCCATTTAATTTCACATTTTCCTCCATTTCAATTTTATATAATAGAAATTATCTATTCCAAAAATTACATTTTCTTTATAATACATAATTCTATCAATTACAACAAATTTCCATTAAATTTCATTATCATTTGAGCTAAACATAATTTCATTTCCATCATTACTATATAATATCCAAAATTTTCTCTTCTTATTTCTTAATGCTTTCATTGAATACTATTCAATTTCACATTTTCCTCCATTTCAATTTTACACAATAAAAATTATCTATTCCAAAAATTATATTTTCTTTATAGTACATAATTCCATCAATCACAACGAATTTCCATTATATAATATCCAAAATACTTTCTCCTTACTTGTTAATGCTTTCATGTGAATGCCATATTCAATTTCATCCATTTTTATTTCACGTGATAGAAACCATTTTTCTGAAAAAAAAAAAAATTATCGAATCGTTCTCTCTCTCTGTACAACGCATAATTTTATCAATTACAACGAATTTCCATTCGATTCCATTATCCGTTCGATCTAAACGGCAACATAATTTCATTCCCATTACGATCGAGGCTGTCGACGATCGTTGCGGCTCGCCGCCCGTAAAGAACTGAATGAGTTATGAGATCAGAAGTGAAAAATTATAATGGCACGGGCCGCGTATTGCGTGGGTCATTGAGAGTGTCACGTCCGTGACGTGGGAGCGCGTGTACGCAGAGGTATGTGAGAGAAAATACGGCGGAAACACGCACCAGCCGCGGGCATCGCACCGGGGGAAAGAGCGAAAGAGAAGGGAGGGGGAGTCGAAAGGAGGAATGGGAGGGGAGACTGGAAGAATAAGTACTTACCGAAGCCAGACAATTATTTTTCTAATTTGTTGCTACGTTCTGGGAAGTTGAATTATATATCCTCGAGGAGGAGAGCGTTGCTACTGGAAACCTAGTTAGTATAAGAGATATTGTTCTTTTTCTTTTTTTTTTGAATAATATTTTTCGTCGACATATTTCTTTTTCTTTGTCGATTTTCTCAATTTATTAGGAAATTTACAAATGACAATAAAGCTATCTAAATTATTTAGATTATTATACAAGTTGTAAGTTAAGGATCGTTTCTTTCTTTTATTTACCTTATAAATTGAATATAATAGTGGATCGTTATCAAATAATTTTGAGGTTAGGATATAATAGCGAGAGGATCGTAAAGGATGACAAAGAGTTCATTCCGTGCATTGCTTCGCGCTGACGCATCATCCTTCATAATTGTAGAATTTTCTCAAAAATATTAGCTCGTGAAATTTTCCGAATTTATGAGTTATCTCTAGATGCGTTAGTCAGCGATTTATATTGATTAAGAATTACGATTTTTAATTCCGTATTAAAAATTACTTTTTCTTTTCTAAAGAAAGAGAGAAAATATTAGGAAGATGAAGGACAAAGAATATTGAAATTTTTATTAAAAACGTATTGCATCGTAATTCCATACGTCAAGTACGTTGTATATATATTGAGAATACAGCGTGATGCAGTGTATTTTCTATAAAATCCCTTTTTTTACATCGTAAAAATAAAAATGTATCCATTTACACGGAGGAATAATCCCAGTGCGGATAAAATCTTGGATTCGTCGAAGAGCTCGGTCGAAGATTTTTATCAAAGGAGATTAAAACGGTATTTTCCGCGTGTAACTATATAAATTTAACTTTCTTTCCACGTGTGAACATCAACACATTATCAGATACCGTAACTTTTCGGTCCGATTACAACGAGTAACAGCATCCGAGAAAAGAATTAATCAACACGATCTCCGCCTCTTGAATCTCCAATAATTTTTACACGATCTTCAGTTAGACGACAATATTTTATATCGTATAACAAAAATTTATTTTATTAAACTTTGTCAACATTTCGTTTTATATCTGTATCTTAATTAAAATATCTTGTTTAAGATGAACAATGAATATACGAGAAATAAAATATATCTGATTAATTTCTGGAAATTTTATATAGATATATATATTTCCTAATCGATTGATCAGATAAAAATTTCTTTATCTAAAAACGGTACTTAACATCATTTTTTATATTCCTAAACAATTTACATGTTACCTCATTCACATGACTCACGACCAGATAAACCTTATCGAGTATTCTTTTTCTTGTTATTGTTATCGCAAATACTTGTTTATATATAGACTGTCAATCAATATGAAATTCAATTTACAAAGTTAAATTTTTCTTATTTCTCTTACTATTATTTATACTCTACTGTAAATATTTAAACACGAAATTATAATTTCGTGCCAACATATTTCAATTATATTAAATTAAAAGTATTAATTGTGATAACGAGCTAATTACTTGGATGAAATTTTATCAAAGCAAGAGAGTTCGAGAATTTGATGCATCGAACAGCTTTTGATATCAGCGATAAAGTTAATTGTAATCTGATAAACGAAGGATAAAAGGAAAAAAAAAGAAAAAAAAAAAACTTCAGTTGATACAATATGCAAATTATTAAGAGTAGAAAATTATACTAACACGCAAATTCTACAATGATATATTAAAAGCAAAATGATATAATTACTTTTTTTTTTCTATTCGTTATTGGACAACATGGTTTTTGTATTATTGGAAATTGCCACGATTAACAATGATAAGATAAGAATTCGTGAGAATTAAAACTTTTCATAAACATGTTTAAATCTACAATGAATCATTCCATTTGTACGAATATTTAATTCTTAAAAATTAGAATGTTAAAATGTAGGCTCGTACAAGAATTTTATTTTATTTTATTTTTTTTTTTTCTCATGAAGATTCACCCCTTTTCCGGTTGTGTCTATATCACTATTGCAGGCTATCCTGTGTTTTCTTCTCGGTTCCATGCATATGTGCATGACCACGGTTTCCGCAACGATGAGAAAAAGCACTTGGTGGATGAGTCAGCTGCTTCTTTCGCAACTTTCTAACGTCATTTACACGCTCACGAATCCGTGTCCGATCGTTTGCATGCAACTCGTCGTCCAATATCGATTAATCCGAAACGAGCTCAATTGTTTCCATAATACGCGCACATATTAACTCCGTTTCCCGATTAATACGTAACGAAATTATTCGAAAGCGTTTCCATTAAAATTTTATCAAATTTTTAAAAAGTGTACAAGTATTTCGTGTCACATTTGTAAATAACAGTGACTCTTTTTAGAGTCATGATTAATTAATATGATAATTAAGAATCGTTGTTGGTTACAGAATAATAGCTGGAAATATTAATTTCTTTCTTAATATTATAAATATTATAATTATCATATATATAGTTTCAATTTTTATTTTAAATGTAAATATGGTTATGGTGATGGTTAAAAAATTTTATCAGTTTTGAAACTTGCTAGCGAGTCATTTTCACATCGCATCGATCACTTTTTATAGGACGGGATTTTGTTGAAATTGAAATATGTTTTAGTTCACGCGAAAATAGCAAGAGTTTAATTCATCGTTTTCCTTGTTACCTTGAAATTGTTAGAAAAAGAGTTATAAAGTTTCAAGGTTGGTAGTTTTTGCTCAATTCCGAAAACTATTTTCATAAAAGAAGTTTCATCCTGGTAATTACTTATAATTTTATTTTTCTCATAAGTTGTTGTAATTGAAATTAATTTGTTCTTTAATTTATTAATTTTTATCGTCAATCATTTTTGCCATTTTTTTTCATTCTTGCATTCTTGATAGAATATCGGATAAATGTAAATTTATTTTAAAAATATTTCAATAAATATTCTGAAATGATAAAATAATAAAAATTATAAAGCAAAATTATAAAGTATTGAATGGAAAATATTTGATAACTGATTTCAATCTTACATGACAAATATAATCCTAATTTCGTTATAAATTTTACTGAGATATGTTTCTCATTATTTTTCCTTGGATCGCGTGGCATATGAGAAAAATAGGAGAATTCTTTAATGCCTTGTCACGTTTTGAGAAAATTATAATGCCAAGGAAAAAATTATCTTTTCTGTTCTTCACGTTTCTTTAATCGTAAAAAGAAAAAAAAAAATGTTAATTTATTGATGTTCGATAGTGTTGAAAACTCGAACTCGTTTTTGATTTATTGTTTTTAAAAGCAATTAATTTTTACTCAAAATAGAATATACAACTTTTGACAAATAAAAGATTAAGTTATGTTTTTAGTGTTTTTTTTTTTCGTAACCTACTAAAAAATTATCTTTCCACATTTAATTATTGATAAACAATTTTTTAAAAATAAATAAGAATCAAGTTTTGAACGAAATATATCGAATATATTTAAAAATGTCAAAAATTAACGATTCGCTATTTGTAAAACTGGTGCTGATTTAATAAAGCCGATTCACCTTCGGATTAACGTTTTATAATTAGATTTGCGACTCTAAGATTTCAGTTATATCTTAAGGATTCGCGGAAATTTCATTTCTTGAAAAATTAGAAGGTCGCTAAAATTCTCAATTGCTTTTATCGTATTATTTTCGATTATAAAAATATATAATTTCTACAAAATGTAGAAACTTTAATGAACGAAATTAAAATAGTATTTCAATATAGCTAAAAAATTTCTTGATATATTTTCAATTTTTATAAATTATCAAAATATCTTTGATTTTACAAATTAAACAAACAAACAAACGAAATTCCAATACATATTTTTAATTATTCTTTACAAAAATTTCGAAACATTTTTAGACACGTTAAATTCTTCGTGATAGATTAAATTTTATTTCTCATAATACCTGCAACCTGTAAATACATTTCTTTTTATATCTCGTGCCAAGACATTAATTAAGTAAACGAGCAACTTTAGATGGAACTACTCTAGAGTCAAAATTCATCTTTAAAAGTACAAACCGTATAAAAGATTTTTTTTATATTTTCTTTTCCTCTCGTGCATGGCACTCGACCATGGTAGGTCGAGTTTCATCAAAGAAATTGCTACTTTGATAAAGCTTCGCGTTTTTCACGTTTTCCTAACGCGCCATTCAACGCGCATAAACTTGAATTAATCCAATTACGCTAATTTGACGACTCTCTTCGTACGGTGTTTTCAATAAGGAAGTTTCTTTGCCTTTTAGACGCTGATTTTTCACAGTCCTTTAAATCTAAAAATTGGATATTATTTCGCGATATAAACGCCGCTGATTGTATCTTACTTTATTGCCAATAAATGGGAAAAAAATCCTGGGATTTTATCGTCGTAAAAAATAATTTTTGCAAATATAAATATCAATAAAATTTCTTTCGACGGTGTCGAATATAACGCGTCGAACGTTTTGCGTATTTAAATGAATCTTATCGATTATAAAAACGATGCGCAAATAGATGTTCGAACGAACGAGTCCATGTTGTAACGGTTTATAGTAACTTGTCACGGCCTGTATTGTACTTTCTATTGACCGACTAGACCCTGCTCGAAACATCCTTGAATAAGCCAGGACCACTTATAGCCGTCCACCTCTTTTTCCACGACACTCGAGGTTAACTTTGTGGTTAACTGCTCTCGCAGTTTCTACCTTGTGTCTTTCAACACTTTCGACCGAGGCACTCATTCCACCATCTTTGCATCAGGAGCCGGGTTCGATGACTTTCTACCTGGATTCTCGTTCAACGAAATCCCAAAAGTTTGTTTATTCCTCTTTCATTAATCCAATACTCGAATTGTTCGTCATCTGTCGTACACAAGCATGCAAATAATTGCACAATGTAAATATGGATATCGATTGATCCACAACATAAATCCCACATAAATTACAACAAACTTGCTACGCGAAAACAACAAGCTGCAAAGAAAAATCCAAGAAGAAAACTAATTTTTTTTGTCACTTACTACGAGCAGATCCGAACGTCCTGTTGATCAAGGCGGAAACAACGAGACCGCATTATTCTTCCTCTCTCTCTCTCTCGCCGATTCTGCTGCCCTCTCTTCAACGCCACGAGAGAGTAGTCTTTCGAACTGTTGCCGGTCACGCTTGTCCACGCGTTCTATATCTTCCTTCTTTCTCCCGAACCTTTCACTCTTCCCTCCTTGTTACCCCGTCAGGCTGTCTCTGTTCATCTCATCGTCTCTTCCCTTCGATCACGGGGTTTGCACTACACGCGCGGACCACAACACACGGTACCCATGGCGACGCGTTCTCTCACCATTTACGCAGTTTGTCTTCTAATTCCCTTCCGTCTCGATCTATCAAATTTTTCTTCCTTTTAATTCGTTTGCATCCACGAGTTTTTTATCGCCGACAATTATCATAGTTCATTCGTATAGAAAATTATATTCAGGAAATATAATTTTTATAATTGATTGAAACAAATAAAGAAAATTTTTTTTTTTTTTTTTTGCGAGTTAAGCATCGATAATTGTGCGATAACGATAAAAATAAAAATAAATTATTTCAATGTGTAAGACAACAACGAGGCAAAGACTGGAAATTATTTGATTCTCTGTAAAATTGTGAAACTACGAATAATTTTAAGTTACATAACTATTATTAAACAGCTAATTGAAAAGAATTCTAGGTATTGATGTATAAAATCCAAGCTATTCTAATGGAATTATTCGTCAATGATTAAAAATCTTTTCGTAATTTATTTATTTAATTTTTTTTTTTTTTATTTTATAGAAGGTAATATTTCGATTACAAAATTATCTTTAACGCGAGTGATTTGATTTAATTTATTATGATTAAAAAAATTTTTTTTAAATTTCTTTTTTCAATGATAAATTATTTCGATTAACGAATCGTAAAATCATGCTATTATCCGATTTATAGATTAGCAATTTATCACAAAACACGTTCGATAAATATCAAAAAATAATAATAATAATAATAATAATAAATAATCGATCGACATTATCAATAAAATAACGAATTTAATATTAATTGAAATTGATAAATCATATTCAATTCAATTATAAATTTTTCTCTTAAATTGATATAACACGCGCAAAAAATGAATTTTAACATTTTTTAACATTTCAACACCATTTATCTATAATTACAAACTACAACAAATAACAAATACACAAAGAAGCATTCTTCTATTTCGGAAAAAAAAAAATACTTAATGCTATCTATCCATTAGCCGTAATAGTTTATTACACATCGATTAGCCAAGGTTATTTATCGACTTATCGAATCCTTTCCAACAGATAAACAACCGTATATACAAAATACACCATTATTCGATCAAACGAATTTCATTCTCGACGATCAAACGCACGATTACTATTAACCACACCCATTACAATTATCGTACGTCCTTTGTGAAATTATTGTTTCCAAAACGGTATTTCTTTTCCCTCGATATAATTAGTCGGCGATAATCGCGTAAGCGTGTCGAGAAGGAAAGTTCTTCTTCTTTCGAGGAGACTTGTTGCACCGCGGCCCATTTAAATCCGCAAATTTCTTACTCAGCTAACCGCAACGTTAACCCAAACGTAAACTCTTGCTTCGTCGATACACGCGTGTCGTCCGTTGAACATTCGTAAAAACTTGTTGTTGATGTTATTTCGTTTGTATTATTACACCGCGAAACAAAATTCGACGAGCAAGTTTGACGGACAAGCGGCTTAATTATCGAAGTTTGTCGCAATCGACGGTTGAATTGGACGGAATTGCATCGACTGATTGTTGTATATTCGACCGAGTTAGTCGAGCGTTGGATTTCAGGCTAACAAGTTGCCTATAGAGAGAGAGAGGTCTCGATTTTCCTTGACGAGGAAAATACCGACCAACAAAACCATTAACGCGAAAAAAACATCAAGAGGGAAGAAGAAGATTCAAGAAAATTGTTATAATAATTGCTAATATATATTATATAAAACACATACAAATCTATTGTGTATATTTTATTTTATGTACGACTGTATATATATTTTATATATGTATTAAAAATAATTCACTGTATATTATTTAAAATTGTTTAATAATTATATTATATTGTGTATATTACTATTGTTGAGAATTATATTTGGTAAACACATGTAATTGTTATAGTTGGAATAATATAATACATAAAATATCTTTTTTATTATATCAATTATTATTACAATATTAGATATTTATTTGTTGTATTTATTTGTATAAGTAAATAACAATATTAACGATTAGATTATATAAAAAAAATAATAATTACACGTAAATTATTTATTTCCGTGAACGTAATAGAAAGTTTTTGTTTTCTCTTACTGTTTAATCGTCCTCCAATAACGCGTTATACATGGACGAGGAATTAAAATTAGGGGAAATATAGAATCTGTTTAATTGAATAAAATGTCGAGCGACAATCCTCCAAATAATTAAGAATATTATTCTTAAAATAGTTTTGAAACGTGTAAGACATGTCAATCATGATAATGACAAGCAATTCTGAAATAAAAATAACAAAAGAGTGAAGTGAAAATTTCGTAAGATAAGAAACAATACGAGGTGGGAATCGAAAGAGATCGAAAAGAAACGACTGTCGAAAAAAAACGGCGTTCGCGGTTTTACATTTCGATTGCACAATTTCTTTTCACAATTTCAGGAACCTTTATAAAAACAGGGAATTGCTAACCTTCGAACGTTTATGGATCGGCTGGATGCAAACGAATTAACGATTCGTCGCTTTTCGTTCTCTTCGACACGAGAAAAAAAATATCACTTTGATTGTTTGTCACGTACACACGTTAGTACCGTGATGCGTTTCGAGTTCTCGAAAATTTTCAAACGCACAGATTCAGAACCACGAACGACAACTATTCCCAACAAAGCGCACTATACAACGCTCGGCGCGAGACTGACTATGCGAGTCGTGCACGTATACTTGGTGTTTCGGAGCGTCTGACCGTCTACCAATCAGTGGCACGGATTCTTGCGTCGGTATGCGTCCGCGCATGCGCGGCAGCGCGTCGAACAAGCGCCTGCCGATCGCAAACTTGTGATAGCAGTTACGGATAATAGTGCCTTTCTGGATTGTATTGGGATTGGAAAAATTCGAAATTAGATTTGAAAATTTTGAATGGAGGAAGGAAAATAAAAATTGATAATTTTATTTATACTCGAGTTAGGTTGTTTAAATATGTTATTAAAATTGTTATTGATAGTAAAAATTTATTTAGGAGAAAGTTTAGTTTCCTTTTTAATCTCTTGCTTTATAATGTCACGTTACAGTCTTTGCCACGGATTTAATAATTTCATTTCACGGATTAGATACAGAGTTGTAACAAAGTTTAATATCTACGTTTCTAGTATTTCTAATATTTTTAATTCCAATTTTTCATTTCAGAGATTATTAAATATTAATTCTAGATGACGCATTAATATGATACAGCAATGAACAATAAAACATTTCATTTAAATAATTATCGAAAAGACGATGATATAAATTACGATTGATGATGAATTAAGATGACTTGTATACGAATTTTTTGAAAAATTGCTATTTACTCGTTTTTGCTGTTTATCTTTTTTTTATTATTATTCTTCGTATCATTTGATCGTTTTTCCATATTAATGATAATAAAAATATCAACTTCATACGGCAAATTAAATGAAATTAATATTAAACGAAAAATTAGATAATAAAATTGAATGAATGAATTTCATTTTTTCTTCATAATATATATATATTTTTAACTACATATTTTTATCCTGTACATTTAACATATATATTACAATGCTATTATGAATAGAATTAATAAATGGAAATAAGAAAGAGAAAAAGAAAAAAAAAAAAGAAAAACTATTCTTTTATTTTCCTGGTAAATGTAAATGATTTAAAACAATACACATATTGTTTTAAATAAAAGTTTTTATACGATTTTATCACAACATAAATTTATATTTATCTTACCTTTTAAGATTACACGAAATTGTCAAGATAAATGTACGTTCGAGCTCTCAATAAATCAAATTGAATCAAATTGATGAGATTTTATTTGATTAAAGGGATTGCAATCCTCTTTGCCCATGAGAAATCGATTCTGGACCGCAAGTTGTAAAGGAAAAGCAATTCGAGCAATTTGCAAAACAAATTAAGCTTTCACTTACGATCCTTGCCTGGTATTAAAAAAAAGGAGAATTGAAACGTTTCACATGTTGTAAAAACCTGTGATTACAAATGATTACAAATTTATTACAATAATATAAATGCAAATTAAAGTGATTTGCAATAGGATCTAATAAAATTATTAAGAAAAGTGAAAAATAATATGAAATTTATTATATTCTTCTATATATCTACATTCATATCTTGATTCTGTTAAATTAATAATTGTATAATTTAATAATTTATGACAACCAATATTTTCAGATTTTTCAATATCTTTTTCAATATTCTTTGATAATTTCATTTTTAATCTATCTATAATAATGATCGTTATTAATGATATTTAATTTTTCTTTTTAATTATACAAAATTTCAGAACAATTATAAATTAAAAATGCTTTAGCTTCAGGCTCGTTGCAAATATACTTTTTAAAATTATATCATTTCAGATAGCCTGAAGTTAGAAAACATTTACTGTAATCAAAAGCAAATTATTCAACTGAAAATTATTTGTTTCTTTATGCAAATGTTACATGCCATCGTATTTTCGATTTGTACAAATATTTTTCTCTTGCGAATAATTTAATATTAACGATTAAATAAAAATGAAATTTCGAAACATAATTAGCAAAAGGAATATCATATAAAATTTTATTTTATCAGGAAAATTTTTTAGACAAAATATTTCATCCCTTTTTAATTTTAATTTTAAAAAGATTCCCAAAGATTCGTTGATTATTTAATTCTTTTTTCTCCTTTTTCCAAACAATTTTAAAAATATTTTTCATGCCAACTCGCCACGTTTACCAACCATGAAGCAATTATTTCCCTTTTCAAGCTTAAAAAACAATCCTTGCGTTAATCCATCCAAAGTTTGTTTGAAGTTCCTCAAACCTGCAAAACTCTGAAAGCACGCGAATACCTCTCCCTGCACACGTGAATAAGAGTTTCGTTAAAGAGTCGAGATGTGACTGTTTATTATAACTTATAATATACCCCTGTTACCTGGGTATAACACATCACGTGAATTTTGAATGATGGAAAACAAAAGCAACTGCTTTGTATCTTGTTTCGTTATTCCGTTACGCCATGTGCATTTTATCACAGCCACAAATATGAATTACTTTCATAAACATTCACTCTTAATGATATAATTAAACAATGGAAATGAAAAAGATCGTCTCACGAGAGCCAGTTCTTTTTCCTGTTTTCGCATGGAAAATTACAAGAATAAAATAATTGCTGAATAACAACAATAAAATTTTCGAAGGTTTAATTTCTAAAGATGAAAAATAAAAATTGATACACGAGAAAAGTCTGTCTTGATTTATTTATTAAGTTAGAAATAATTTATATATATATGTATATATATTTGCAAAGGAAGGAGATAGAATTTTTTTTTTATTACTAACATTATCATCGGTGTAAACTTATTTCATATTCGTTTATGCAACTCCAGTTTATTGCCACATTGCATTCTATAGTAGATTTCACGCTTTCTCGGTATCTTATTGACGTTATTAAAAAATATCAAGCGTCGATTGTAACTTCGATATCGTGATTCTTTTTTTTTTTTTTTTTTTACAAAACGTTGCAAGAACGCGAGAAAGAGAAGTTTCTTTGTTAGTTATCGAGGCGAAATGAATTTTTATTCGAATATCGTAATGTTATTTGGCGAAAAAAATCAATATTACATACACTTTTCTTTTCAATGATTTTCAAAACGTGTTAAATTTTATCATTAATTATATTTTGATTAAAAATGTAAAAATAGATATACATACATATATATATATGACATTTTCTCTACAATTTGCAATTTTTGTATTATTATTATTAAGTAATTATTAAACATTAATTTTATACATTTTAATTTATTTCAAGATCGATAAATAAAAGGATATTTATAAAATCATATTTTAATATTGTTTATGTATTATTATGGTATTTAATAAAATTAAATAATATTTTTAATGTAATTCATTGGCTAATCTCTTTTTAAATTAAAGTTTGATTATTAGCATAACTCGTTCATTAATTTATTTATGATAAAATGATGAGATAACAAGTAAGTTATAAGTAAATATATATATATATAAATAATTAAATTGCATGTTGGATTTAAAAGTATTATATAAAATGGTTCTTTGTTATGTACTAATATATATTACATTATGTATTTAATTGTATTAAAATTGTTTTAATAAATATTATGTTAAATTGCATAGTTTAAAAATATTCAAAATATCCAATTCAATAATAAAATTCTTTAAAAGCTTCGTTCGAGCAAATAACTTATTAATTTTGATATTTGAATTAATAATTATTTCTTCATTATTTAAAAAAAAATATTAATTAAATTTCTATATCAAATATCGAAATATTACAAATTTGCAACAAATTTACTCAAATTTGATCCTTTTAATCAAAATTCGAATATGTAAGGAAAATTTCATAGTCTTCAAATTCTCGAGAGATTATAAAAAAAAAAATTTTAAATCCAATTACTCAATTTCAAATATGAATAAAAATCTGAATTAGTCATATCCACTTTTCGAATCGAAATTTCTTACAACGAGTATTTTTAACTCATGTAATTGAGTAGTAAGAATTATATTTTCTACAAATTTTATATTTTTCAAAATAGATGTAATACATATTTTACGTTAAATCCAACTACATATTATTTCATTTTATTTTATTTGGAAATCTTTTTCATGGGAAAAATACACGATAAAGAGGCCGTCTTGATAAATCTTGCAAATCCAATTTTCCACAAGCAGAAACTCTTCTCGCCGTTGGGAACAGAGTTATTCGGTCGATTTCGTTCGAAACTTCGATAGATTCCGTTTCGGGTGAATACGTTTCGGATCCCGTGGGATTTTTGTTGGCAATATCGGCGATATCTTGTGTCTGTTTGTTGTGCAACTCGTTTCCATCGCTACGCGACGTTGATCATTCATTATTTTATCTACCTATTTAATTCTCCTATGTCTAATTTTCTTCGACTATTTTTTTTTTAAATTGCAAATATCAAAACTTTTTTATATAAATTCTTTAAACGAACGAATTTTCTAGACGATTCTTTTTTAAAAAATTCTAAAACTCGAACTATAGTTTTAATTTATATGATATACTATCATTATTGTATTTGTTATAGTAATAAAATGTTTTATTTTTTTTTTCAAAAAGCTGTACGGAATATTTAATAATTAATATATTACCAAGTTACAATAACTAGTTCGATGATACCAGTTCCTCATAATCAATTACACGCCCCTCACCAAGTTATTAATACTCGCAGTTGATAAGTATTTTTCTGATAATACGAAATTAACACGTGCACGTCAATTTTCTCGTGATTCATCCACTGATATTCGTATACATGCCAACGTGGATGAACAATTTATCGATCGAACGAAACGTGGCTACACGAATTTTTCTTAATCCTTTTGTGATACTTTCTGATAATCAATAAATTTGTTAATCTTTATTATTATAAGCTATAATCGACATCACTTCTATTATTTTTATTAATTAATTAATTTAATTAATGTTTTGTAAGTATTATTTTAATTAATGTTCGAAATGTTGATTAATTAATTATTTTCAATTCGTTAAGCGCTATTTCGCTCCAACGATCTGAAAGATGAGGACGAACGAGATCAAGGTGTAAGAGTGGAAGGAATCGGCGCTTAGAATAGCGGGATTAGAGAGAAGGTTAAAAAGCAAGCGGGTATCCTTGACACGGCTCGAGTCGGATGACGGTGCTCGAAGCCTTTGTTTAACGATAAGTTGCGGAATTATTTTCCCATTTCGAACGAGCCCTTAAGAATCGAAACGCGACGACGTCGATGGTCTCGGTTAATTCCGGGGGGCAGCCACCACCGCTTCCAATCGAATTACCACTCGATCGGATTATGGAATTACAAGGTTAAAGCCGAGCGGCGAGTTGGAGCGGTGATAAGGTTAATGGATGTTAAGATCAGGGAAAGGAAGGAATGTCGTTGGTAGAGAGATGATGCAAACCAGGATTGCATATTTTTTTTTTTTTTTCGTTCACGTGGAAATAAATAAGTTTTCGAACGAGGTGGGAACTAAATTTATTATTATACGAGATACGTATAGAAATATCGATGTGTGTAAATTTTATTTACGATCGATGGATAAAAGATTATTTCACGACGAAAAAAATTATTTGAAAAGGTATGGTAAAATTTCGCGAAGCTAATCGGTTAAAATTCTTCGTAAATGATGAGACAAAGTTAATCATTTTTAGAAGAACAAATGTAAAGTCTAAAGAATTGAAGATTTGCAGATTAATATGGAGCAAGCAACTTAAATTCATTAAATTTTGTAATATTAGAAAAGCTTTGAATTTTTGCAATTAAAGGTAGTATATCTGTATTAACTCGAATAAATTTTATTATTCTATTAAGCAATTTGGCTTTGCCAAGATTTCATCATTTTTTTTAGTATAATATATTATAAATGTATTAAAAAACGATGGATAAAAGATTATTTCACGACGAAAAAAATTATTTGAAAAGGTATGGTAAAATTTCGCAAAGCTTATCGGTTAAAATTCTTCGTAAATGATGAGACAAAGTTAGTCGTTTTTAGAAAAACAAATGTAAAGTCTAAAGAATTGAAGATTTGCAGATTAATACGGAGCAACTTAAATTTATTCAATTTTGTGATAGTAAAAAAGCTTTGAATTTTTGCAATTAAAGGTAGTATATCTGTATTAACTTGAATAAATTTTATTATTCTATTAAGCAACTTGGCTTTGTCAAGATTTTATCATTTTTCTAGTATAATATATTATGAATGTATTAAAAAACGATCGATGGATAAAAGATTTCACGAGAAAAAAATTATTTGAAAAGGTATGGTAAAATTTCGCGAAGCTAATCGGTTAAAATTCTTCGTAAATGATGAGACAAAGTTAATCATTTTTAGAAAAACAAATGTAAAGTCTAAAGAATTGAAGATTTGCAGATTAATATGGAGCAAACAACTTAAATTTATTAAATTTTGTAATATTAGAAAAGCTTTGAATTTTTGCAATTAAAGGTAATATATCTGTATTAACTCGAATAAATTTTATTATTCTATTAAGCAATTTGGCTTTGCCAAGATTTCATCATTTTTTTTAGTATAATATATTATAAATGTATTAAAAAACGATGGATAAAAGATTATTTCACGACGAAAAAAATTATTTGAAAAGGTATGGTAAAATTTCGCGAAGCTAATCGGTTAAAATTCTTCGTAAATGATGAGACAAAGTTAATCATTTTTAGAAAAACAAATGTAAAGTCTAAAGAATTGAAAATTTGTAGATAAATACGGAGCAAGCAACTTAAATTTATTCAATTTTGTAATATTAAAAATGCTTTGAATTTTTGCAATTAAAGGTAGTATATCTATTAACTCGAATAAATTTTATTATTTTATTAAGCAACTTGGCTTTGCCAAGATTTCATCATTTTTCTAGTATAATATATTATAAATGTATTAAAAAAAAAAAAGAAACGATCGATGGATAAAAGATAATTTCACGACTAAAAAATTATTTGAAAAGGTATGGTAAAATTTCGCGAAGCTAATCAGTTAAAATTCTTCGTAAATGATGAGACAAAGTTAATCATTTTTAGAAAAACAAATGTAAAATCTAAAGAAGTGAAAATTTGCAGATTAATACGGAGCAATTTAAATTTATTCAATTTTGTAATATTAAAAAAGCTTTGAATTTTTGCAATTAAAAATAGTATATTTGTATATTAACTCGGCAATTATTCAAATTTGCCAAGATTTCATTATTTTTCTAGTATAATATATTATAAATATATTAAAAAAAAAAAAACAAAAGAAACGAATCCTTTCTTAAATTTTTCTATTTGATTCGTGTCATTTATTTTATCAAATTTCCATCAAATTCGATCACCAGTAACAACTATTGGGTGAAAAAGTGTCACGACGATCTCCACTCGACTGAAATCCTATTCCAGACATGATCTTTCCTGGCAGAAAGTCTGTTATTTATGACGGTGGGCGTATAATCTGAGTTTTCACTCGGATCGAAATAAAATTCTACGATATTTACAATTCAAATAATTGCTCGACGTTCATTTGGAGAGGAAAATCATGAAACATTTTGTCTTTTTCTCTTCGTGATAAATAATTTTCCATTAATTTTCTATAATCTTAAACATTATTTACACATTGTTTTCTATAATAATATCTAATAGATTTTCTGTCCTCTATTTTTCTCAAGGAAAAAAAGAATCAAAAAAAAGCGAGATTTAATCGAACGAAAAATTCCATTGTCCCAATTTCGAACGGGGAAGTCTTAAACGTGCTACTTTTCCGATTATGGAATGATTGCCAATCATCAGATTGCTCGCTCTATTGTGTATCTCGAGTCAGTCGCGAATTTCTTCTTCTTCTTTTTCTCGTAAATCTCGAGTTAAACCGATTGCCACATGATTTTCTCATGGCTGCTTGTCCGCCAAATTAATGTTGGCCAACCGATTCAGTAATAAAAAACCAATGCAATTCTACGATTTAAACAATTTTTAGTATTCGTTCAATTAATAAAGAAAATTTATCAAGTCTCACAACCGTAAAAAAAAAATTGAAAAATAATTTTTTCTGTTTCTGACAAATATGAAAGTATTCTCGAAATAATTATTCAATTACATCGCGTTATATTAAATATTTACGAAATTAAAATGTAGAATATAAGCTCAAAAGCTGTCCTCAACTTTTCCTCTTGGAAAGGAAAGTGGTTGGAAAAAAAAAAGTTGTTGTTTTGAAAAATAACAGAAGCGAAGTTGTCCTTCTTACGATTAACGAGATTGTTTCATGTAAACGAGGAATTAAATCGTGAGGAAATCGCGAGCAATTAAGGCAGCATCCTCGTTACCTCGAAATGCACTAGCAGCTTTTAATTATATCACCGTTGGAATAATATCAGTTGGTAATTGCTCGCTAAAACGTGGCGAACGAATTGCATGGGAACCGCGTCGTTGACGCAATAGTTGCATAATTGCATAACAGCGTGGGTAAAATTAAAGATCGTTGTTACAAACTCGCGTTGCTCTGGCTCTCTCGTAGCGTCGAACGTAGAGGAAATTAGATTTCTGATGCGGAAGATTGATTTTAGAAATCAGATATCTGACATTTGGAGACCGTGCAATCGAACTTTTTTTTTTTCGAAATAATTCAGAAATATTATTTACCTAATAACACCTAAATTCTTTTAGAGAGAAATTTAAATATTAAAAGATATATATTTTAAATTTTAAATGCAATAATAGTTAATATAATCAAATTTCGGTAAAACGTTTCAAGCATTTCGCGAGTGGAAGAGTCGAAGAGTAAGCAGCAGAAAAAATTTTTTCGCTGTTTAATTTTTTTTTTTTGGCACAAGAGTCTGTGACGCGGTTACCAGAAACAGGTCAAGTTGGCTCACACTGCATAGCCAGGGAACAGATTTTGTTACATTTCTATTCACGCAGTCTGAGCATCGTACAAAACGAAATAACATACAATGTGCCAATGAAATATAATGGTTAATTATTTCGCTTAAATGAAGTACGAAGTGTGAATGGTTGAACGGTTGAAGTCCGTCAGTGGAAAAAATAAAAATAAAAAATCGGTGTTTCTGCGAGTGACAAGCTGAAATCACAAATCGTTTGAAAACGATATGCTCGAGGGAGCGACGTCGACATTTTGCGGTAACATCGATCGGCCAGCACACATGAACGTTTCAGACGACTTTGTCGCGAATAAAATATTTAATCGGGCGGTCTACGCTACTCACCCTTCCGTGAATTATAGAAAGGGTCAATAACCTTGATCGATTTCCGCCCCTGGATACGGTTAATCGTTCAATCGTTGAAACGTGTGTGCCGAACACGAGCAAGTTTGAACGAAACGAACGGCGTAATTTAAAAAAATATGTAGCTCGTTTTGTAATAGCGCTTTGCTCATACGAGATGAATGAATACGACGAGGAAAAGCTGTATAATAATTATTACAATTATACGAAAAGAAAATTTGATACAGCGTTGAAGACACCGGGTTACATTTTTAATACGAATCCTATCCTCGTGATATCCTTCGAGATTTGGGTCATAAAGAAGTAGAATGGTAAATTCGATAAATCTGTTTGTTCTACGTTAATTTGAATCATAATAATAAGGTGAAGCCAAACGGTGATCCTAATGAATTACCGCGAGCGTTTCATCAGTATTATTAATTACATCTCATTGTACTCCCTAATGAAGTCATTAAAGCAAGATTATTACGCTTTAGCATGTTGTATATCGTTAGCTATATTATGCTATATCCTATTATGTTATCCTAACCTCGTGTAAATTGAATACGTTACCCGGCTACTGCTACTATTAGGTATTGAATTAAATAATGAACAAATATAACTTTCGTTATTTGTTGAAAGCACAATGAGAAAGTTGAATTACGAATATTATTACTATTGAATGCAACGCAATGATATTTCTAAAATGAAAATGCAACCTCGTGTGCAAATGGTTCGCATTGTTTTAATAACAGAGGATATATTTCGTCGTGTCGGTTATATTCGAGATTGTTCTCGGTTATGTATCATGATAAAAATTACATTAAGGCTAACTCTGTATAAATTCATTACTTTTGAAATTAATTTCTACATTCTATTTGCTTACATACTATCTAAATCAGTTTGTATATATTACGATATATTCTATGTTTAACAATTACAATTTATAACTATACATAAATTCAAAATAATAAAGGAAATCAATGGATATATATTTGCTTCATAATATTAATAAGAATTTAGCTGTCAAATATATTGGTATGACTCTAAAATATTAAACTAATTCTATAGATTTAATATAGATAAATTCATTACTTTTGAAATTAATTTCTACATTCTATTTGCTTATATACTTATCTAAATCAATTTGTATATATTACAATATATGCTTAACAATTACAATTTGTAACTATATATAAATTCAAAATTATAAAGGAAATCAATGGATATATATTACTTCATAATATTAATAAGAATTTAGCAGTCAAGTATATTGGTATGGCTCAAAAATATTAAACTAATTCTATAGATTTAATATAGATAAATTCATTACTTTCGAAATTAATTTCTACATTCTATTTGTTTACATACTTATCTAAATCAGTTTGTATATATTACAATATATGCTTAACAATTACAATTTGTAACTATATATAAATTCAAAATTATAAAGGAAATCAATAGATATATATTACTTCATAATATTAATAATAATTTAGCAGTCAAGTCTATGGCTCGAAAATATTAAACTAATTCTATAGATTTAATATAGATAAATTCATTACTTTTGAAATTATCTATTTGCTTACATACTATCTAAAATCAGTTTGTATATATTACAATATAAACTATGCTTGACAATTACAATTTATAACTATACATAAATTCAAAATAAATAAAGGAAATCAATGGATATATATTACTTCATAATATTAATAAAAATTTAGCAGTCAAGTCTATTGGTATGGCTCAAAAATATTAAACTAATTCTATAGATTTAATATAGATAAATTCATTACTTTTGAAATTAATTTCTACATTCTATTTGCTTACATACTATCTAAATCAGTTTGTATATATTACAATATAAACTATGCTTGACAATTACAATTTATAACTATACATAAATTCAAAATAATAGAGGAAATCAATAGATATATATGTCACTTTATAATATTAGTAAGAATTTATCTGTCAAATCTATTGGTATGACTCGAAAATATTAAACTAATTCTATAGATTTGGTACGAAAATAATAGAATATAATAGATAAACTGTAATCCATACTATATCTCAACTAATATTTAATTTTTTAAATACGACGGGAAATGACGATTGTCGCCTATCCGATTTAATGTTTATCTATGAGGACAAATAATGCTAACGAGATTCACAGTGGCGTTCGGAGCCATCTAGCGGCGAGTTCAGTACTACGGATCGGCGCACAGCTTGGAACAATTTTAAATTATTTTAAAAAGAATGCATGATCAATGCATCAATATTGATAATATTTTTAATTATATTTTTTGCCATTCTTTTTGACAAAAATAAAAAGAAAATAAAATATATCTTCTTTCAATATTTTTGATAAATCATTTGTTAAGTGATAAAAAGTAATTTATTTCAACAATATTATTATATGTAATAAATAGTAATTGTAATTTATAAGCATTTAATCATAGTATATCTCTTCTTTTTCCTCATATTTTTTGCAATCTCTGCTCTGATTGTCTCCATTCCTTTTCTTTTCATCTTATCTTTTAACGTTCTCACTTTTCATCCATCTTACTTCCTTTTCATTTATCTCCGTTGCCCGAGAAACGTAATAGGAGAAACGATTATGGAGTAGAAGAAAATTGTCTACAATTTATGATAACCTTCCGGCACAAATAGGATTTCTTTTGTGGCAAGTCTTCTTTTTCTTTGCGTTCAAGGCAAAATGCTTGACGTGTCCTCTCTACTTTTTACTTGTCGTTTCGTTCTACCTTTGAAGCCGGTTTGAAGAGAAGGAAAAGAATTGAAAAAAATTTCACAAAGATAAAATTGCTATTGCATTTGATTCAAACATTGTGATCTTATATTTACGAAACGAATTAACATTTGAACCATAGAACATAGTGGTGTGCAAGCAGGACAATATGCAAATTGGTCAAAATGCAGATGGGATAGTGGCAACGCGTATTTCGCTTGGCCAAGCCAATCCAAGCTTCTGACATCACGCTCCAAGATAAAACGGTGGTAGTTCCAATTTTCACTATTTCGTTTTTCACGGTAAAAGGAGATTGGAATGTAGTTAAAGTGTTACACGTCACAACGTGAAGAGAAAGCGTCTTGTTATAGGACAATACGTAATTCTGTAAGTAGAGCCAGTTAATTAGTACATCGATTAAAATGAATATTTTTTGAGTAATTAGAAAAGTTTCTAGTTTAAAATCATAACGCAAAGAAAAATATGCGAAATTATGCATGGAATGTTAAAGTAATATTTTCTTGAGAAATTATAATTCCAAACTATAATTTTTATTTTAAAGAATCATACGTACGCACGAATTATATATTTTATCATTTTTATGTGGAAACACTTTCAATTATCTTATAATACTTTCGTTAAAAGAATATATAATATATATTTTCGATTTCGAACGAAAAAACGAGAATTCTCGTTAAAATAAAAACTTTTTAAAATCGTGTGTGCATTCATTAATGTGTATGGTTGACGAAAAAAAAAAAAAAAAAATTAGCAACAAAACGGAATTGTATTTTTGCAAATGCATCAGAAGTGTTGCCTTTTTCCTTTTTTTTTTTTTTTTTTTTCTTTTTCATCAATGTTCCGTATAGTAACGAATTTATTGGAGCGAGAGAATTTCCCATCTGGCAGAAAAATAAATAATGCATAAGGGTCGTTGAAATTTTCGGATTCGTGGATTGGAAATTCGAGTGGATGGATTCTTTTTTTTTTTTCTTTTTTTTTTTTTCTTTCTTTCTTTCACGGTTTGACGATAATGAATAGAAAGCGACGAATATTGCCACGTAATTCGAGCAAACGCGTTACTTAACACTTTTCTAATATCTTCGAGAATCAATGAATGAAATTAACACGTGAAAAAATTAATTTTTTTTTTTTTTTTATTAAAAAAGATTTTAATAATCCTATCTCTTCCCTTATTCCAAATTACGAACGCCAGATAGAAGGAACATTCAAGAAACAACTCGTTGATTTAATTGTAAAAGACATTATGTTGCATTTGTTGCTTTTACTTTGTACAAATGCAATTACATTCGTTAAAGTTTAATATCTACACAAATACACTGCGATTTCATAGATGGCAAAGGGATGATTGCGAATTCAATCTTTTTTTCTTTTTCTTTTCTTTTCTTTTTTTTTTTTTTTATATCAAATACAATTGTACAATATCTTTTGAAGCGTGATCAAACGCCTCTTACACATTTACACGTACGATAATATTATATATATATACAACAATAATTTTTCAATTCAGCCTGATCGAAGTCAACGTTATTGATTTTTGAAAAACGCGTGAAAATAAAAATTGTCGCATCTTTAATCGTAGAATTTTGTAGAATTAATCATTAGTTGCCTTCGTGGTTTCGAAAATTGAGATCAAGCTGAACTAGGAAATGAAATCACGATCACTGTGAACGACTTAACTGTTAATATGTACAATATTTATTTCTCCCTTTTTTCATGTTATAATATTTTTGCAAGAACGTTTGAGAAACTTTCACCAGAGGCGTAAATTATATTTCATAAAATTCATCTTACATACAAGTTACGATATTCTTTTCTACGTGATAAATTTTTATGTAAAACAATAATGGAATTTCTGACTAAAAAATTACGTGAAATTATGCCGATTCCTTTTTTTTTTTTTAAATATTATGCACTTTCGTTATTATGTTATAATTGTACATTCTTTTGAAAAGAAAAATCGCAAATTACAATAATTATGTGAATAATAAATTTTGATTTTCAACTAATTATTCGTGAAAATTTAAAAATTATATTAAGATTAATTCACACTTTAAACACAATTTATTCCTACTCTCTACGGCAAAAGATTAAAATAATAATTTGAAATTCGAATCGAAACTTACATCTGCTTTGTACACAATTCTGTTATCTAGTTTCTTCCTTTTATTTTTTTTTTTACCAAAAATTTAACTATTTTACAACGAATTACAATGTTATTTGGCCACGTTTCGATATAGTAATTCAATTTCTACATTCAACAAAGTTTCTCTCGATACTTCTTTCGATTCAAATCCGGAGGAAGCGTTTCCTAAACCACCTTGACTCACAAATTAATCATTTTGTACAATCTCAATTTCAATCATATCCTGAAGATCTGCCAAATTAAAAAATGCAATTGTTTCCTGTAAAAAACTTATCTACTTGATGAATCCATATGAATTTATAACAAACACAGTACAAATAATTTATCATTGTTTTTTGAAACGTTTTTTTCACGTGAAAAAAAATAAACTAACACCAATTTTAATAATTCAATTCTCGTGAAAATATGGTTTGGAAAACGCTGATGTAAACGTTGGCACTTAACACATTTAAGAAATTCATCTTCGTAAAGAACATTTCGTAAAATCCGTTTGAATCTCTTTGATATCGAATATAACAGAGAAGTATCATCATTCAATTTCAATGTTCATGATGAGACTATACGTAGGCCTTTGACATATATATATATATATATATATATATATATATATATATATATATATATATATATATATATATATATATATATATATATATATATATATATTTTATTTTCAACTTAATTAATCAAATATGAACACGAAGATATCGACATTTCAGGCAGCATAGATCAATTCTCATTGCAACGCGTAATAGTTTTTCGTCGAATCGCTTTAACTCTCTTATTCGAGCTTAATGATTCAATAGACGACATTATTCTTTCTTGTAATTTACAGATCACGATATTTTCATCGAAAGCATTTCATTTGTGCGTGCAATGTTAAAATTAAATAAACTAGAGATGTGATCATCGCAAAAAGGATGAAGATAAAGATATAACTGTACAACGTGTGTCTCATCTAAAACAAGATATCCTGTTTCAAATGATCTGTATAATATTCAAAAATGTAATAGTCGATAAAAAAATATGTTCGATGATGAAGATGTTCATGAAGGATACATTAATGGAACGTTCGTTGCTTTCGTTCCTCGATAATGATTTCGTTTCTCGTGTTGGAGCGAATGTTTATACACAATTTTTTTTTCGTCGGCGAACAAGAGGTGCACCTTTGTTTAATCAAGCTAACATTACACATTTTATTTCCTTTCTATTATTTTCTCGAGGTAGCAGTAAAAAATTTACAATCTTTGTATAACGATTTCCTTAACACTTTCGTATATTTAAAGTTTCGAAATTTGTAATCAAATTTGCTTCTTTCTTATATAACATTCGAAATCTTAAAAGTCATCGAAACTGAAAAAAGAATTCTTTTTTTTTTTTTTTTGCAAGTTTCGAAGTCTCGTGAAATATCAGATTCGAATTTTTAAAATGTAATTAAATTTTCGACTTGATTCGACATCGTAAATGTAAAAATCTTATGTTATCAGAGAATATTTATATTTATATCGATAGATTCCGATGCTTAAACGATTAAAAAGTGGATTAAAGTAGTTCAAAAGAAGTATACGTACATATATATATATATATAAAAAGTACTTTCAAGTTTTGATTATCGATCAAAAAGATAAATAGTATGCGATTCTTAGATCTAAAAATTTTTACAAGTGATTATTCTCTACTATTTTTTTAGGCAGCAATGTTGCTTCATCTTCGATCAATCGAACAAAATGCACTCTTGTCTCATCAAACGTGCACAATGAAACGAATTTTTCAAGAGACGATTCAGTCCCAGGATTGGTTAACAGTTCTATTCAAAGGTTAACACTAAGTCGTCCCCTTCTAATCTCATTCCCTGAGTGACGTCCAGCGTCTTGATCTTTCCAGCTTTCGGCGCCTGGACCACCATTTCCATTTTCATGGCGGACAATACGACCAACGGCGCTCCTTTCTCGACAGTGTCGCCTACTTTCACCCTGATGTCGATCACGGTACCAGGCATGGGTGCTCCGACCTGATTTTTGTCTCCTTTCGCAGCTTTGGGGTGTACGTGAAGCTCCTGAAGTCAAAGATATAATTTTTTTCTTCCTCTTCAACTTAAAAGTAACAAATAGAGGAAGGACAATTGGATTGTACCTTGACAGCTTCTTTATCCTTGATGAACACGGATCTGAGTTGGCCGTTCATCTCGAAGAATACCTCGCGTTCTCCGTTCTTCGTGAGATCTTCGGCAACAGCCAGGGTCTTGATGGCCAACGTTTTACCTTTTTCGATCGTCACGTCGAACTCCTCGCCAACTTTCGGTCCCGTCAAAAAGATCCTGGTTTCCAATTTGTCCACGGGCCCATACTGTTCCCGAAAGTTTAAATAATCGTTGGTGACCTCGGGATACAGGGCTGCCGACATGATATCTCTGTTCGTGAGGTGAGGATGAGATTCTCGTAACTGGCTTTTCAACGCGTCGAAATCCAACGGTGGCAGAGTCTCGCCAGGCCTTCCTTTCACGCGTGGCATGTCTTTCAATACCTTTGACCTGTGAAACAAAGGTATATTGAGGGAAAACATAAGGCCAAATATTTGATTTTTTGAATTCTTTTTTTTGTAATTAATTGGAAATAGAAATAATCCTTTAAAGATAACTTTGCAACGTTTTATAACATATTTGAACGTACCTGAGAGGCTCAGGGAATCCTCCGTGAGGCTCGCCGATAGCACCTTGCAAGAATTCTACGACCGACTTAGGGAAGGACAATTCCTCTGCCTTGTTCACGACATCTTCGGAAGAAAGTTTGTTTTGAACCATGAACTGCGCCAAATCGCCAACCACTTTCGAGCTTGGAGTGACTTTGATGATATCGCCTAGCAATAAATTAGCTTCTCTGTAAGCTTTCTTCACGTCCTCGAAGAACGCCCCCAAACCAAGGGAATAGGCTTGGAATTGCAAGTTTGTGTATTGACCTCCGGGGATTTCGTTCAGGTAAACGTCCGCGTTTCCAGATTTCATGGTCGTCGTGCATTCGAAGGGGGCGTACAGAGTTCTGGTCTGCTCCCAATACGCAGAATATTCCGAAATGTCGCTCAGATTAATCTCGGTGTCCTTTGGCGTTCCTGTATTATTTTTTAAAACGTGCTGATAACTATACTCATTCACCTCGTTCTTTTATACGTGTTCTATTTTCGACGAATTTTAACTTGATCTTTAAAACAACTTTAACTTTTTCTCGTATTATTATTACGAATTTTGTTTATCATCGATTGGGCAAAATCGATGGCATGAACATAAAACAAAAGAAACAGGTTACCGATAAGAGAGGCGACCACGGCACCCATGGAAGGTTGGCTGGTCATTCCAGACATGCTATCAACGGCAACGTCAACGACATCTGCCCCGCTCTCCGCGCAAGATAACATGGACGCCACCCCAGCTCCCGCGGTGTCGTGCGTGTGAACGTGGATCGGTATATCGGGATGCTTCTGCCTGATCGCATCGATCAACATGCTGGCGGCTTTCGGCTTCAGAAGACCGGCCATATCCTTGATCGATAACACGTGAGTACCGGCCTTCACCAACTCATCCGCCAAGTCCGTGTAATACTTCAAATTGTACTTCTTTTTGTTCGGATCGCTCACGTCACCCGTGTACGAAATCGCAGCCTCGACTATGCCTCCTGCTTTGCCAGCCGCGTCCATACCTGTTCAAAATATAATTATACTGATATTTGATATTTCATTCTCTTGCTCTCTTTTAGATTCTTTTAGACTTTACTATTGGGTTGGCAACTAAGTAACTGCGGATCTTTTTTAAAAAATCAAAGACAATTTTTTCATGGAACTAAATAACTTTATTCTGTAATGTGTTGCCCATTTTGATCAATGACCTTTTGCCATCTTTCAGGCAGCATCATAATCCCACGTTCATAAAACTTCTGGTTTTTATTAGCAAAAAACTGAATCAGGTACGATTTGATATCATCATCATTATTGAAATTTTTACCATTCAAGGAGTTTTGTAAAGATCGAAACAAAAAGTAATCAGATGGTGCAAGGTCAGGACTATATGGTGGATGTGGCAAAACATCCCAACCAAGCTCCAATAATTTTTGCCGAGTGACCAAAGATGTGTGTGGCCTTGCATTGTCATGATGGAATACAACACCTTTTCGATTTGTCAATTCGGGCCGCTTTTCTTCAACTGCATTGTTTAATTTCGTTAGTTGTTCAATGTAGACAACAGAATTGATCGTTCGGTTGGGTGGTAAGAGTTCAAAATAGACAATTCCTTTGTAATCCCACGAAACTGATAACAAAACCTTCTTTTGACGAATACCAGCTTTTGATGTTGTTTGAGCTGGTTCACGTGGCCTGCTCCACCATCTTTTCCGCTTGATATTGTTGTAAACAACCCATTTTTCATCGCCAGTTATCAATCGTTTTAAAAATGGATCATTTTCATTACGTTTCTTTAGCAAATCGCAGCTGTTAACGCGTTGCGTTAAATGCTTTTCTTTCAGTTCGTGAGGAACCCATGTATTGAGTTTTTGAACATAGCCAAGTTGTTTTAAGTGGTTTTCAATGCATGTATGTGATACATGAAGTTTCTCTGCAATCTCCCGAGTTGTACTGTGACGATCTGAATCGATTATTACTTTGATTAAGTCGTCATTAACTTCAACTGAAATCCGCAATTACTTAGTTGCCAACCCAATATTTTAAATTGCCAGTTCCAATCTATTTTTGAAGCTATTAATTAATTTATATTAAAGTTCTATTCTGAACAACAGCAAGTTCATGTGTTGATGAAGGTTTACATTTATCATTAAATTCCCAAGGTTCTAAAGTTCTGATTTTGAAAAAATTCTGAGGTTACAAAAGTTCTGAAGTTGAAAGAGTTCTAAAGTCCAAAAAGTTCTCCTAATAACTCTTTTTTAATAACATTGTGGATCATGTTTGATCGACAATTTAAAGAAAATTTCTAGAAACTAGAAACAAACAAGGATGATTCTGATTAAGATAATCGTTTCTAATAAATGTATAAAAGCATTCTCAAAATTCTTCTCTCAAAAACAAGCATTGCCCTCGCAGTATCATCCTGTACCTAAATCTGTTCAATGTCTGAACAATAAATAGACATTTTCCTTTTCTCTCGAGATTCTTACCGAGAATTAAATTCGGCAAATAATTCAACGAATCGAACACCCTGAAGATATCCATCCCAGTCTGCACAGCCAGCTCGCAGAATTTATAAACGACATTGTCCGGATAATTGGTGTAGCCGACAGCGTTGGCGCCTCTCAGAAGCATCTGGAAGGGAATGTTGGGTATCGCCTTCCTCATGTCCTCCAACCTTTCCCAGGGACACTCGTGCAAGAATCTGAGGGCAACGTCGAACGTGGCGCCACCCCAATTCTCCAGGGAGTAAAGGTTGCTGAACTTGTGCGCGACGAATGGCGCGATCATCAAGAGATCGTGCGACCTCACGCGAGTCGCTAGAAGAGATTGGTGAGCATCACGGAACGTGGTGTCCATCAGAAGTAATCCTTTGTGCTGCCTTATAGCTTTGGCGAAAGCTTCCGGACCTTGCTTCTTGTAGATGTCGCGAAAGCCTTTCGGTGGTTCCAATACACCTGAAAAATTTGAAAAAGTTTTTTCAAATAAATGGAAATTGGGAGAAATTTTGAGAAGCTTTTACGTGCAGGGATTAGTGTAGCTTACGTATGCAGTGTAAAAAAAGAAGCGTTAAACAGTTGAAATGGAAAATGTCTTTTGATGAGATTGGAAAAATTTTTTTTTTTTTGTATATTGCTTTGGTTTTAATATAATATTACATCATTGTTATTAGGAATTTATAATTTAAGATATTTTAAACCACATTTTGAAAGTTTTATTAATTATGATATAATGATTAACAATATGAAATCATGTGTTAATTAGCAATTGTTAGAAACTTTATTTTCACAAATATTAATTTAAAGTAGACTTAATTATTGTAATTGTTATTAACGACATTTTCCATTCTTCGATTCTTTTGCATTATCCTTTTTTTTTTAATTATTTTCCCTTCCTAAAAATTTAAACATTATGAAACAACTTTTCGTTAATTAAAATCATGGTATTAAATAGAATAATATTGAAATGTTTAATTATCTCCTTTGTACAATTTTGATATTTCAATTTGTATAGTGATCGCTTAATTGATATTTAAAATGTAACATTAATTTGAATTTTTGAAATATTTTCATTTTTCTAATGTAATGTAAAATTCCATTACTATTTGTCATATTTAAATCATGTCAATTGTCAATTAATAATTATCTTTAAATAAATTATTACATTAATAATAAGTGAAAAGTAGATATTATAATATTTTATTTCAATTTTCACATGTAAAAATATAATGTAATGAATTTTACTTGATATTATTGAATTTTATTTTATGAAAGACTTAACGAATTTTTTTTTCATTGCACAAATTCCAATTACAATTATACATATCTGCAATGAAATGAAGTGAAATGAAAATAAAAAATAATAAAATTTGTTTAATAAATTTGTTTAGTAAATAATTTACCATTTCCTAGCTGTATTTCTATATTGTCAATCTTACCCAATTAACTTAAAAAGAAAAAAATAAAGAAATGAACACATATTAAAGCATACCTGTTGCATCTGGATCATTGTTCTCTTCTGCAGCTGCAAGCTTAGCAAAGTCTAAAAAAAAATGGCCAAACGAAAAGGTAAAAGCATGCGATAAACAATTTGGTGTAATGTACGAGGGATTATTAATAAAGTTTAAAATATAAGAAAAATGATAAAAAAAATTATTGAATGATAGAAAAGGAGAAAAGTAGCGATGATAATTTAAATAAATAACATTTTATCAAGGATAAAAGTAACTACAATTTCAGTTATGTAATTGTTGTTAATTAATAAACACAGATAAAAGAAGTTTTATATCACAAATATTTATGTTATTTTCGTGTGTCGAAAGAAAAATTTAAAGTTACGTAGAAATGAAAACACCATATGTATGAAAATAAAAAATTTCTTGTGTCTGTGTCTATGTATATATTATATGTGTATGTGTATATAGTGTACATTAAAGAAATGGATAATGCGCAACATAAAATATATATTAGAATGAATCCCTTGCAAATATGTTTTTAACGGAGCAGAAAGCTTAGTGTTTTATTGAACAAATAAAAATGTCTACGTGAAATAAAATAAATTATAATAAATTATAAATTTATTAACCCCACAACTTTTCATTTTATATTCTATAAATCTACGTATGTAAAGAATAAAATAGATTTTGATGTAAAAAATTAAAAATAATATTATGCAATATTAATATTATGATTAGTTATTAGCCATATTAAATAAAATAATGTCAATAAAAATGAAAAAAATATTTTAAAAAATTATAAAAATATCTATTTGATTTAGATATAATAAAAATAATATATTATAATTGGATTTATGCATTATTTAAATTTGTTATTATGTTCCTTTAAATATATAATTATACATAGATTATGTATAGTTTAGAATTGTTAAAATTTATTAAAATAAATTCAAAAAGAAATCGTGTAATTTTATAATTTTTTCCAAAATACGAAAATTCAATTTCGCCAATTATATATATTTTCAAATAGCATTTGAATTCAACAACTCTCTACTGTTGAAATCTTCAATATTGAAATAAATTTTAACCTTTTGAAGTCTTATGTAACTTTTTCTATATCTTTGTTTCATAATGAATAATGTTTCATATTTTTTTTTTGTTGAAAACACTAATGAAAACAATATTAAATACAAAAAATAAAAAATTAAAAAATATTTTAATATACTTTGTGAAATAATTTATAAATAATAAATATCAAAACAATAAGCTATCTCTTAAACATAATATCTAATGAAAAATAAAATTTTTAATTATTATATAACGAAAAAATGAAATAATAAAATAATAAAATATTCTGGACAACAAAAGGTTAATTTTGAAACCACATTTCTCCATGGAACACTGATTATTATTTAAGTAAGTAATAATATATGATCAAATAAATAATATAAAAATTACACAAAGTGTTAATATATTCTATAATTCAAAACAAACACAAAAGTCAATATACAAAAGTATCGATTAAAGCTTATTTATTAAGTTACAAGCAATTTAAATTTACATTAAATGAAGCGAGAGGGAAACAGAGTGAGACGACACAATTGCACAACGAAGATAGATCTGTTTCGCTGCCTCGCCGCTACGCGGCGCAACGTGACGTTGTCGTGCTTCATCTATGCAAATTAAATCGCTCGTAATTTAATAAATAATCATTCAATATTTTTGAATTTTATTTTATGTTTTTGTACTTCTTTTAGCCTTTAAAATCAAGAAACTGTCAGACGAATATATTAACATCCTATATTTTTCGATAATGTCCTTTACATTATCTATTATCATATACGATGTTTGAAGTACAGTTTTTTTACATACCGTCTACGTCATGTGAACTTTTTATCCTATCTTTATCTATAATAACACATACCAAAACTACCGTTAATCTATACATATAGAGACCGTTACACGTGAAAAAATGTTGTATGCACTATATGAAATTTGAAGACAATTTTGAAGTACATAAAAAATATTAAATCGATACTCGAAAATTATCTCGTTTCTCATTAATATAGCGTAAAAAGAAGTAATAATTCTTCGTGTTTGAAAAGTTAAAGAAAAAAAGATTCTCTATTTTAATTTATCAATTAACAAAAGTCTAAGATTTGAAGAAAAAAAATTCACCTTAATTTTATAAAGATTAAAGATATCTAGAAATGAGAATAATTTTAACTATTTCATTATAAATATATATTTTACTGTAAATAAATATTCAGTGTTCCATAGTGACAAAAAATCAAAGAAACAAACCGCTGTGCAGCAACCAATAATCAAACCCTCTATGCACAAGTGAAGAAAATAAAAAAATTTGGCCCCTTCGATTCGTTGTCCCATATATTGAAAGCAATTCTTCTCTTTAATTCCAATATCTCAACCCAAAATATAACTCCAATATCTTTTCCATGCCCAATCGTCTTCATCACGAAATCACGGTGAGAAGCGACTCGATTGATATAATATTAATTAATATTTAAGGATTGACACCTGATTTAAGTTTACTTATTCCTACGTAAATGATACTATACCTAGAGCGACTTGAGGAATGTGAGGTTTTATCTCTGCTGGTTTTAACGGCGTAGCCAATGGAGTGCTGGGTCCATTTACCAAGACTGAGCCAAGATAGTTGAGCAACTTCTGAGCACGATTCTGACTCGGTTGGAATTGAAACAACTGTGGATTCTCATCAATGAAGTAAGTGTCCACCTTTCCGTTCAGGAATTTCTGATTCTCCAACACGTTCAGAAGGAACGGTATGTTCGTTTTCACTCCACGGACACGAAATTCCCGGAGGGCACGATTCATTTTCGCGCAAGACGATTGCAAATCACCCGCGTGAGCTATAACCTGGGAACAGAATTATATAGAAGAGATATACACTGAAAATTAATTAAAATTTTGACAGACGTCGTTCAACATCGTTGCCTCTCTTAAAGCTTTTCAAAATCATATCTCGAAACAATTTTCTTCAGATTTTTTCCCAAGATTTATGCAAGTGTTTTTACCTTGACTAGAAGCGAGTCGTAGTAAGGCGAGATAATCGCGCCAGCGAATGCAGAGGCACCATCCAATCGAATACCCATACCTTCTCCAGAACGGAACACCTCGATTCTTCCGGTATCCGGCTGGAAATTCTTCGCAGGATCTTCCGTGGTAACTCGGCATTGTATCGCGAAACCTTGAGGAACGATTTTTTCTTGCGTCATACCCAGCTCAGGTAACGTGATACCCTCGGCAATACGGATTTGAGATTGCACCAAGTCGATTCTGGAAGATTAATCTTGATTGGTTTAATGCACGTCTGATCGAATACTTGTAATCTTTAATTTAAATAAGTTTCTTCCCATTGGAGCAATATCGAGTTTAATAATAAAATTTATTACTTTAATATAACTATTTATCTTAATTATATTATTAATTTGATCGAATATTGAATGTTCTTTTAATATACCATAAAAATGAATATGGAAATTTATAAAGTTTTGAGATATTTAGAGTATCTGTTATTTAGTTTAATATTTTAAAATTGTTTTATAATTCGTTATGTAAAATATTGTTACATCATGTAATATCTATGAGACAAATTCAACATGCAACAATATCTTTTATACACGTACCCAGTGATCTCCTCCGTGACAGTGTGCTCGACTTGCAATCTAGCATTGACCTCAATGAAGTAGAAATTTCCGGATTCATCAGCCAAAAATTCGACGGTACCAGCGTTCGAATATCCAACATGTTTTGCCAACCTTACAGCGTGCTCGGTCATTTTATTTCTAACTTTGGGATCTAATCGTGGAGCAGGAGCGATCTCGACCACCTGAAATTTCCGTTTTCGTTGTTGACATACTCGAACACACACATTCGATGGAACGAAGATTAATTTACTTCGCGCTATTTTACTTGATGTTTTCAATGTCTCTTGACGAATGAGTCGGCGTAGAAGTTTTTAATTATTGTCATATTTTTCTGTCTTTTATTTTTTCTTTTTTTTTCTTTTTTTTTGCACATTTTTGTTCCACATTTTTTCCAACGTTGCCCTCGTTTTCTCTACGGTATATGGGCAAACAATCGAGCAATCGTGAAACGTATTTAAATTCCTATTCGAATTCTCGAGAAGCAAGAGAGTGAAATTTAATTATTTCTCGTGAAAAATAAAATTTTTATTATATTTCTTTCTTATGGAATTTTGGAATATTAATTTTAATCGTTTAATTTTGGAATGTTTACGCTAATCATTACATACAATCTATATTTATTTCATAAAAGATCAAATAGCAGAATATTATTAAACGAATAAAATTTTTATCAAGAAATATTTATTTTTTAAAGTTGTATCGTAAAGTTACCATCGTAAATTCATATTTCTCTTGTAATATAATTTGTAATAATATCTATTGATACATCTATTGATATGTGATTAATGAATTTGCAAAAATGAATAATTCATAACAACTTATCAATAATTATATCGTATAAGTCAAACCATATAATCATACAATCATATTTTACATAATATTTCCATCAATAATTGCAATATGAGCAAACTTTTAATCTCAACATTGAAATTTATTTTCGTTCTCTCTATATAAAATTTCATCAATATTTATTATACAAGAAATACTAAAAAAAAAAAAAAAAAAAAAAAAGACATCGATTATAATTTTTGTTTAAAATATATCCGATCCTCTAGTGCAATTGTATTATTTCTATGAATAATGTAAACGTGTCTTTAAAAATAGATCAAAAACGATTAAAGAGAATTAAAAAGAATGATTTTGTAAATAAGTAAGAGTATCCACGATTACTTATGTTAATTTTTCTCGTTTACCAACCTTCTGGTGACGGCGTTGCACGGAACAATCGCGTTCATAAAGATGGACAACATTGCCAGCTTGATCTCCCAATAATTGAACCTCGATGTGCCTTGGCCTCTCGATGAATTTTTCAATGAACATCGCCCCATTCCCGAAAGCTGCCTTAGCTTCGGAAGATGCCCGATCGAACATTTCTCGGACCTCCTCCATGTGCCTTACGACTCTCATTCCTGTAAAAAAAGCCTTCCTTTTAGAATCGTTTAAATAAGATCAATCGATTAATAAAAATTTAGAAGAAAAAATGAAGAATCGTGATACAGCGTTATATTTTTTATTATAACAATTATTTTTATATTGTGCTTATGGAAATATTTGCACGTAAGATTCTACCCATGTCTGATCTATTTCGTATTCTTTTCGTGTTATTGTTCGTACAAGATGACTCAGTACTCGTATTACAAACATATATATATATATATTTTTTTTTTCTTAGAATACATTTATTGAATGTCTATTATGAACTACTATTTTACTGGTTTTGAACTTTTGCCAAGAAAATAGAATATGTAAATATATTGTATTTCTTTTATATACTGCTATTATTTAAAATATAATCGAGATTCAAGCAGATTGAATTATATTTTTACTTTGAAAATGAAATTTCTAGAAATGAAAGAAATTTAAATTATAATTTATTAAATTATAATTTATTTGGTTTAATATGTAAATATATTATATTTCTTTTATATACTGCTATTATTTAAAATATAATCGAGATTCAAACAGATTGAATTATACGTATATTTTTACTTTGAAAATGAAATTTCTAGAAATGAAAGAAATTTAAATTATAATTTATTAAATTATAATTTATTTGGTTTAATATGTAAATATATTGTATTTCTTTTATATACTGCTATTATTTAAAATATAATCGAGATTCAAGCAGATTGAATTATACGTATATTTTTACTTTGAAAATGAAATTTCTAGAAATGAAAGAAATTTAAATTATAATTTATTAAATTATAATTTATTTGGTTTAATATGTAAATATATTGTATTTCTTTTATATACTGCTATTATTTAAAATATAATCGAGATTCAAATAGATTGAATTATACGTATATTTTTACTTTGAAAATGAAATTTCTAGAAATGAAAGAAATTTAAATTATAATTTATTAAATTATAATATTCATTTCAATTTTAAATAAAATTAAATATTTAATTCAAAGGATATTCAAATGATTTGATGATAGGTAACGACGAATGACAAAAAAGACAATAAATGTGGATTCTACAAAATAGTTCTCGCGATGAATAGACGTTTATGGAGAAGAAAATGAGAGACAAAAAATATTAGAAATAATAGAAGTGAATACATATTGTACCATCTATCAGCTTACTTTACCGAGACCTAGATTTCTGTAAGACAGGAAACAATTATAAAAGAAAATAGATACATATTATGACTTATACAACTTAAATACAATATTTTCTTATGATACAATACCTTTTTTACGATTATTCCGTAGAATTTTTCAAAGGTATTCCAGGAGATTCATTAAAATTTATAAAAATTAAAAAAAAAATACTTTTAAAAACGTATAAAAGCTAAATTAACGAATGATTCGAGAAAAAACAATTTACAAAAAGAGCGAATGACTCGAAAGAATAAAAGGAGAAAAGAATGAAAGAAAAGAAAAACATTTTAAAAATGTAACAAATTTTAGAAAAATAAGAAACGATCGATATTGCATTTGATAGAAAATTTAAAGTTGAATTGAACAGAATAAAATTCTACCTCTTCCACCTCCTCCGTAAGCGGCTTTGAAAATGACCGGAAGTCCGTGTTTCATGCAAAATTCCATCGCCTCGTCGGACGTGGTTACCGGTCCATCTGTCCCCGGAACAATCGGCACACCAGCATCTATCGCAGCTTGTCTCGCGGCTACCTAATAACATATATATATTTATTTTTCATTTTTATCAATAAACGATTTTAAATAAAATATTTATTTAAAAATCAATCTATATCTTTATACTTTTGCAAGAATATTTTTTCTCCTTTAATCCTTTAACTGCGGATATGGTTTTTAAATCACATACTGAATAGCCAAAGATGGATAATATAAATAACATGTTAATTTTTGCTATATATCAAATAAGGGTTTATATATAGCACTAAAGTAAAAATAAAATAAATAGAATAAAAAAAATTTTTGGAAATAGAATATCACTTTAGTACTTTTATTTCTTATCCTATTTTATCTTATTTTATCCTAGATAAAGATAAAAGTTTAGTTTCATTTTGTCTATAATTATTCTCTTTCAAAGTATATTTCTAATATGGATAAGCCTTCTACTTTTTCCAGAGTTCTTCAAGAAAAGGCATTTTAAAAATGTTGACGAATATAGTGATGAAATTCAGTATAAATTTTGAGATTTTTAGAAATCTCTGTAATAACAACTTGTATATTTATTATATGATATTTTTATTTTGTATACTTTTTGTAATTTATAAAATAATCGAAATTATATCGTCTGATATTATGATTTGATTTTGATAAAGTATTTTTCCTCTTTTAGAAAGAAAAAACGTATTTTCATAAAATTATTGCTTTTGAAAATGTATTAATAATTATTAATAAAATATTCAATATAATTCTAGTGCCTTACAAAAAATACAATTAAATGATTCTTCTTAATAAAATATAATAGAATTTTGCAAAAATTTTTAAAAAATATTTATAAATATAATGAAATTCTGATAACTTTTAATAAATTATATAATACAACTTCTTATAGTTCCAAATAGATGATATTGATAGACTTTTTTAAAATTGAATTTATGATATCATATAATGATTTGAAAAGTTAGAAAGTTTACTAAATTATATATGCATAAAGTAGAATCTTGCAAAAATTATAATTGGAATAGTAAAATGGTTAGAATAGTTTTTTACAATTTTTTTAATTTATATTAATAAATATTATAATAATAAATTTGAATTATATTAATAAATTTGAAAATTTAAAAAAAATACATTTTAAAGATTTATGTTATACATATCATTATGAAAAACTACAACTTTTATCATCTTCAATCGTTAATTCATATTCATAATTAATCGATTTTAATGAAATTTTTAACACGTATAATTTTTGATTAACATAATTTTTAAAGACATATACCTTGTCACCCATTTGTTGAACCACTTTCGGGCTAGGGCCAATGAATCTTATTCCAGCATTGATCACCGCCTCCGCGAAATCCGATCGCTCAGACAGGAAACCGTAACCGGGATGAATAGCGTCCACGTTATTCTCTTTCGCGACTTTGATGATTTCCGGGATATTCAAGTATGCCTGGACAGGTGGCAGCCCTCTGCCCACCACGTAACCCTCGTCGGCTTTCTGTCTGTGCATTTGCATCTTGTCTTGTTCCGAATAAATGGCCACGGACCGGATTCCCAGTTCCGTGCATGCTCGAAACACACGGATCGCGATTTCTCCTGTGAAAATGATAAAATGAAAAATCTTTCCAGATGGGTCGAAAACGAAGAAGAGAAAAAGTTATATGTTAAAGAAAAGATTAAATTAGAAACCAGATTATATTATGTATATCTGTATTCTTTTTTAAAATATATTTTTATTTTTTCAAAGTAATATTTTTATTTTATTTTTGTCTTACACGATATGTCTATAAATATTTGAAGATAAAAATGTCTGGAAAAAGAGAGAGAGAGAGAGAAAGTGTGCGATAAAATTTAATAATTTTAGAAGAATTAAAAATGGTAAATAAGATAAGTTAAAATTGAATGGAATTTGATTCTTGGATAAGAAAAGTACGTTAAAGGTAACGTATGTAACGTTCTGATGTATGCTCTGACGTTCTATGATAGATTACAAAGATAGATCACCGGTGTGTTAAAGAAGAAGCTAGCGGCATAATTAAGTAGAGTGCCATAGATTGATGTACATCGTTCGTTATCGAATATTCAATGTACCCGAAGTTGTTCGTATATTTATAGCTAGTTTTATAAATGACAATATAATGAAAGAAGGCCGATCGATATCCAAAGCGATCGTAATAAAATACAAATTCACGTTGTTTATTCTATATAATAAGCAATCTAAAGATACAAATGGAGCTGTAAAAATATTTCTTACGAAAAGAATCCAGCTTTTTGCATCACAATACATTATCTCATTGTCCGAATATAAATAAGCATCATTATCGAACGAAGACATAATAACACGCACCGCATCATCATTCATTTTGCACGTTATCATTCAACTCGATTCGATTCTCTCCATCATTACTCTCGGTCGCGTGATTTACGTCTTTTCAATATTTCTATTATTAAAGATTTTAACAAGTGAATGGATATAATTTACATTTATAAAACGCATAGCGAGGGTCAATGTCGTCTTCGTTGTGGTTCGATGCTTTTGCTATATTAAAAATTTTATAATATTATAAAATAATATTATAAAAATGATAGAAATTGAACGAAATGAAAATATGAATCGAAATATAGATTCAATATGTTTATATAGACGAGAATAATCTTCGTTGGAGAAACGATCTGGTGTCTTCGTATCCGTTCAATGAAATTGAAATTGGACGATGTTCGATAAATTGGCTTATCAAATTGCACGATCGAAATAAATATTATGAATGAGCATACGGGCTGGTGAATGTTAATTTACCAAATTTAGTAATCTAATTTCAAAGCAGATAAATCTAATCATTATTTGATAATCATTATGGAAGATAAAATTATTGGCATGTGTGAATAAAAAATTTAAAAACCAGACAAATCTAAAGAATAATTTCGTGAAATTTAAATCATCGTTTAAAACTGTATATTTGGTATTTAATTGCGAACCGTTTCATTATTAGTGGGTCAGTTACGACTACTGTTTGGACTAAAGATAGATACGCGAATGATTTAAATACGAACTAACAAGGAGTAAATTAAGAAGTAGATGAATAAATTAAATCGAAACTAATAGACGTACTATTGCTTTCCATTAATCGTATCGATTCATCGATTCATAATTTTTTAAATCTCTCTCTTTAAATCGTTCATTAAATTTTTTTCTCTCTTTCATTGTTAATAATTCATAATTAACTTAATTTTATTTTAATCATTTATTTTAATTTGAAACATGAATGAAATGAAAGATAGATCGAAAGAAACTCACCTCGATTGGCCACAAGGACGCTCCTGATCGGCCTGTATTCAACACTGGTGCCGAAACATCTTTTTGCAACTTTATACACTTGCAACACGTTTCTATGTTTGACCAATGCGTATCTAGCACGCGAGGAATGCATTTTTATCTTTTCTTCCACACGGACAACACTTTCACAAACAATACCAATTACACCGTTCGTAAATTTTCGAATTGACAAGTTGCAACTCGTTGCAACTACGTTTCAAAAAATTATATATTTATATACCTTTTGTTGATATTTTTAAACATCGAACGAACTTCAAAGTTACGTAAAGTTTAAACATCTGTTGCCTCGATATATTTTTCCAACGAGAGGAGGAACTTTTTTACGATAACGTTAACTTATAATTTTCTCTATTTGCAAATAATAAAGGAAATATGTATATATATATCTCTTGTTTATTCTTCCCGATATTTAATAATATTTATCGCTTCTAGTATCTATATTATATCGAACAATACTGTTTAATATGCACGAACGTCGATGTGTCGTGAAATTTTAATCGGATGGATGGATGAATTTCTTCATCGAGAGTCCGGCGTCGAGTGATTGCCAAGCTTCCTGAAACATCACATTTTATAATTAATTCGCGATCAAACAAATCCTTATTATTTTCCAATGGAAGAATTTGAAACAATGATATCATTAAGAGATATAATAGATTGTATCGATTAAATATTTTGTATTTATTGGATAGATCGTACGTATAGATGTAGAGTGATATCTGAACGATGTTTAATTCGAACAAGTGAAAATATCACACGTTGAATTGATCGAGATTTCCAATCTGTTGACGTTTTAATGAGAGCACAAAATAATTTTTATTAACTATAATTGTATAATATTATATAATATAACTATATATATATTATATATTAATATATTAATATAATATATATATTTATTATTATATATTTATATATTAATATATTATACAATAATATATTATTGTATAATATAACTATAATAATTGTATAATTGTTCATACGGAAGATTTTATGATACAAAATCTTCAGATTTTCCTTATTCATTTCGATATAAAAATAAAAATTTTTAATTTTTGTATATTCAAATATAATTGCCAGTATTTTTTAATTTGCTTTCGAGCGAATGACTTTTAATCAATTATCAAATGATTGATTAATCGACAGAAGATTGATTATATCTCTACAGTAGTTTTGAATACAAAAGATTCTATTGTATTTCCAATTATTATATCAAGAGTATAACTGTATCATTATCGTTCGCGTTTTCGAGGTGTTTGAACTTTGAAAAAGAAAATATAACGAGTTCAATAATATTAAAGAATAGGAAGCTAATCAATATCTTATCGAGATTGAATTACTGCGTTCAATATCAATTATAAAAAAAAGAGAATTTCGATAATATTTGAATATAGATATTGCAAAAAATGTGTTTAATATTTTCAAAACACGATTTATAACATAGTTGAAGTAAAAGTTGAGCAAAATGGAAAACAGAAATGAGATTAACATAGATTTACGTCAATAGAATATGAAATTGCATTTTTTTCCTTCGTCTCCTCATATTTATAACTGTATTTATAATATATAATTACACGAAAAAAAAATGAATTAATAAATGATAAATTTATAAATCTATAAATATCCATATATTCAGATGAAAACAAAGATTCCTCATCAAAATTTTTAATACAGAATTTCATAGAAAAATAGGATAAATAAATTATTTAATAAACTAACAATTAGCAAAAGAAAATAAATGATTTGATTTTATGTAAAAAATCTTTTAAACATGTGTAAATGAATTTATTACTAAACGTAATAATAATAATTAATAAACGGTATTACTTAAACAAATTAATTAATACAGAAATTAATACAAATTTTTAATACAGAATTTCATAGAAAAATAGGATGAATAAATTATTTAATAAACTAACAATTAGCAAAAGAAAATAAATGATTTGATTTTATGTAAAAAATCTTTTAAACATGTGCAAACGAATTTATTACTAAACGTAATAATAATAATTAATAAACGGTATTACTTAAACAAATTAATAACCATAGTTATATAATACCTTATTATATATAAACATTAATCTTCACATAGCAATCGTTCCCTGAAAATGAACTCGCGTATTTTATACCATGTTAACTCGAATATCTACTAGAAATTCCATTGCATTTCTAACTCTCACTATCTGTTACATAAAAATCCTCTCAATATAAATAATTCATTAATATGTTCGCAAATAGCAAATAGAAGTAATATAAAATTCCGTTTTACGAGCAGCTTTTTAAAATGTTATAATTTCAGTTATATAGAATTAATTTGCGATTTAAAATCTTTCGCGCAATTTTACTTTATTATCATTATATTAAATCACATACTATAATTTAGAAGAAGAATTAAATTATTTATAAACTTCATCGTATCATTACAACAAACGTTCTGATTCATTATAACGAAATTTCTTGGATCACTGATCTTGTATTTATCAAAGCCAATGCCATGAAAAATATTTTGGACTGGCAACGATCATCGATTTGCGAATTAAACAAAATCTAAATTAATTAAATCGCTTGCTTTATTCGTATCGTTCGCAATAAATATAATAAAACTGTTAGAAATAAAAAGTTGAGTATCGAAGTTAAATTTTGAATTGTATTATTGTAATAAAAAAACTTATTGTAACGATCACATGAATCTGAAACGACATTTTTGAATATCAACTTTCGTATTTGTTTTGGTCTCTAGAATCAATTCTTCACAAATATTATATTAACACTTAATATTCTATCATCTCGTTGTAGAAAATATTTTCAAACGAGTGTTCAATATTCAAAATACGAAAAGAGAAATTTTGAGAGTGAATTTCATCTACTCGTTCGAAGATATTTTTTTTTATGGGAAAAAAAAGATATATAAAATAAAGACGTAAATTTTTATCGAAATTAGATTAATTTTTCCTATAATATTAAAATTAAAATTACATTTTAATATTTTTCCGAATTAATGTATATTCAAATTCGAACCTCGACCTTCAATATCGTACTTTGAATCAGCAGTGGCTCTCACAATTATTTCTCAGATCGTTGTTCCTCTATGATACGCACTTCTTATAAATAAAAGCTAGATAAAGTCTCTGAATATATTATCTCGGTTATTTAAGAGATGTCACAGCGTTCATTGAATAAATTAAAACGTTGGAATTCATTGCAATCGTTGAAAAGATGAGACAATTTAGATTAAGATGTTTGAAGCAAAATTTCAATCAGTTCATTTATTTCAAACAATTATTTCTGTTTCTGTTTCTCTCTTCTTTTCCAAATTAAAATAATTATAATGATTTTTAATACCTTTTAAATACAATTATTCACAAAAGTGTGTGTATGTATACATATACCTACATTTATTTATATTTATATACTGGTAATTTTCTATTGAAAGATTAAATAATAAAAAATATAAGAAATATAAATAAAAATATTTTTTGTTTATGGTTTTATTGGTTTTGTATTTTATCCTAGTTATATTCTTTGTTTTTAATCAACTAAAAAATATGTAATTCTAATAATACTTGCAAATTGTGTAATCCATTATGCAACTCTCCTTGATAACCTTGCGCAATTTCCTTAAATGACCAGTAGTCTCGGACTTCAAAGTTGGAAATCATTGATCGAATCCATTTAAATCTTTCAATACCTTGACATTGCAAATGTTCTATTTATCCTAATGTAAGTACTTTAACTACTTTATCAAACAAAGACTTAATGTGTCATGATATTAGAAAAAACTATAAATTTTGTTAAATATAAGATAATTACCGAATATCTTATATATATATATATATTTGTTATAAATAATTTTAAAAATAATTAATTTATAATTAATTTATACACGAAGGAAATAATTATTTTGTTCAAATAAAGCAATTGTAATTTCAATTTCAATTTCTTTTTTATAAATTTTTTCGTCCAAAGCGAAGAAAAAGGAAGGAAAAAGAAAATATAAAAGAAATATAGTCGTAAGTAATAAAATTTCGATCAAGAAAAATTAAAAAGTAATTTCTTTCTAACTTCGTAATCGAGTTTGCTTTATTTGATAAAATTGATAAAAACTTCTTTATAAAATGTAAATTTTCCACCAGACTCGAGATAATCTCTCTTTCGAACTTCTCGAGTGTCAAAGAATATATAATTTGTTTTTAAAATAAAAAAAAAATTACAATTAACGTTGATTTACAAATTGTAAAACGAGCCATATATTATAACAATCCTTGTAATTTATCAAACTATCAAATTTCTTTATTATCAAATGTCTTTCAATCTTTATTATCAAACCCGTAATGAGTTGATAAAAAGTCAATGAGAGAAGAGAAGAGAAAAAATGAATCGCGTTTTATGGTCCATTGAGATCGATGCCAGTTAATTATGATAACGGCTCTTATCGTTCCTTGACATCGTATGTTTTCCACAATGCTTTTCTTACGTAACGTCTTTAGACTATGAACCTCGCACAAGATCGTAATTTGTAAACTCTGTTTAAATACATTGTTATTAAAAAATATATATTAAATAATTCGTAAATTTAATATCAATGAAATATTTCTTTCAATGATTTTGTCAAAAGATCGAAATTTTTATTATTGCTGGGATTATTAGATTATTAAAATATTGAATATCCGAGCATTTTATTCATTATAATTTTTTAATTTATAATTTTTTAAGTAATCAAGAAACGGCGGTTAGAAACAGATGAAAATTATTTGAAAAACGTTTAAAAAGATTTATGTTGGTATGATATCCATATGAATTTGAAGGCAATCAGGCGCCTGCTCTCGCAATTTTTTTAATCTTTGAAAGATCATTGATTTGATCGATCTTCCGAGGATGAAAAAAAAATCGTCTGCAATGTAAATTATTTATATTCTCGTTGGTAAACATGTATAATGTATTAAAATTCTTTTTGATATTTTTTTGCTTTCTTTCATTTGGTTCAATGATAGATTTTAAATTGCTATAATTATAGAGAGAGAGAGAGAGAAAAAATTTATATTTATTCAATATGAAAAGAAAATGATAAGAATATATTATGTCTATTAGTTATAGAAGAGACTTTATCGATGAAAACAAAAATAAAATATGAAATTTTAGATAATTTCAAGAATAATTTAAAAGAAAAAATACGAAATTTTATTTTAGAAATATATTTTTTTTTGATACAATCTCAGTTAAAGTTTGGTCATTGTACGATCGTTATATAATCTTATATAAGGAAACTTAAGAAAAATAATTGAGGAGAATTTCATAAAAATAATACTACTTCATTAAAATTTCTCTTTTTAATTGGAAAAAATTAATTAAAAAAAAAAAAAAATGATTCCTTTCTTTACAGCACGAACATATGAGAACATAAAAATTTAAATGAAACTAAATATTTAAATTTGTCATATTTCAATAAAATAAATTAAAAATATAATTATTTACATTTACGTAATGTTTTTTTCATTTGAAAGGACAACTACTAGTTATTTTAAAGTTTCAATTATTACAAAAGTATCAATTCAAAATAAGATACTAATAAATAAAATAGCATCATTTTAAAAAAGCAATATTTTCATCATACGATATTAAACTCACTGCATAAATTATTATAAACTTAATGTTACGAAATTGTAAGCAAATTGGCCTGAAAATTAGTCTTTGCGATGGAAAAAATGCTTCACCAAAAAATATTAATTCAATTAATTTTAACTCAAAAAAAGATGCGCTTCAATTTTTGAAAGGATCATTTCTTACTTGTGTTTTTGAACACGTGTGTGTTAAAAAAACATTTTATACCCGTTCACTCCTTTTAAACAGAAAGCTATTGAATTTATCCTTCATACGTGAAAGAAATTACATCAAAGAAAAGATTGATAGTAAAAAGATTGAAAGTAATCATGTTTACTTCGTATCTTACTTAATAAAATTATGCGTCTACTGTATTTATAATTTATTAATTCTGCATATTATTAATTGATTTTTTAGGAATGAAATTTTGCATCACTTATGTAAATTAAATGTAATGTAATCTTATTTTACTAAATTTTACTCAAATTTGATAATAATGTTGTTACAACATTACTTACATTACTTACATTATTACAACATTATTATAATTTTATTATTCTCTTTTTTTCCATATGTATAAAATATAAAAGCAAATCTCTATTTCATAATTTTATCATTAATATACATGATCGTAAATTATTATGCATATTATTATAATTTTTCTGAATGCCATTGGTATTATGAATATTTATATACAGAAGTAACATGTATGAGCATGTAGAATAAAAATATATGAATAAAAATATGTGAAATATATAAAATAGCAAATATATATATAATATAAAAATTTATATATCATAATTCCTATACTACTACGAATTGCACATGGCAAGTAAGAAGAAGAGCCTCGAACTTCTGCCAGAATTTAATAGAGTTAAAAATAGAATAGCCTTATAGCATTGATCTATCTAGTTTGCCAAGAAAACTACAAAATAGTGATTCGTGTCATTGACACGAATGAAAATACTATTATATTCAATCGCAATCGCTGATACGATGCATTTTCATAATTGATCGAAGAATAAATAATTATTTAAAATTAAATATTTAAAAATATGTATATATATATTTTTAAAGTATATATTACATAATTTAAATATGAATATGAATATAATTTTTTTTTTATTATTTTCAATTGAAAAGAATCTTCTCTATCATTATTAGATATTTTTAAAATTACAGTTTAAATATTTATAAAAAATATCTACATCTTTCTTGATCAAATATGAAAGATAATCGAATTAATTACATTAGAAATAAAAAACAACAAGAAATTTGATAATTTTATTCCATTCTTCATCTTAATTTTTCTTTATCTTCATCTTAATTTGATGGTAGAATCATAATAATATAGTATAGAAAATATACATTACCTTTACATGTAAACACAGGAACAATTAAAGACATCCTGAGACATCCATGTTTCATATTCAACCATATAAAACACATGAGGATATATCATGCTGGAAAATCTTCTATAATATCTTGTACAATAATTCTATTTTACTATTCATTCATGCTGCATATTTCAATTTATCATGTTTAGAAAAATCATCGTTACAATATTGAATTGTTATACCTTTTAAACCTTCGGAGTTAATATCATAATTAAATTTAAGCCTTATTGCAAATGTGTGTTATTATTTCATTGCCCATGATTTGAACAAATTCAACTGCAATTTGCATAGAGATATTTGATAATTTTATCATTTCACAGTGAACGAAAAGGAAACTGTACTATTGTACAAAGCGAAATGGTCGGCCTTGAACGTAATACCCTGCCGGACACATTAAATTAATACGTGTCATAGAACCGATTCAATAACCCTTACGGTCTACATTGACATCTTTCTCCTTTTAGATTAGCCTTTTCGAATTTTGTAACATTTTTTATTGAATATGTAATGTGACAATTTTCATTCTGATTCTCTTTTCTCCTTACAATAATTGAAGCAATACTCCTTGTTCTTTATTTGTTTATTTTTTTTTGAATAGCCACCTTTTTTCTGATAAGTAAAATTTAAAAATAAATTAATTATAGAACAAAAAATAAAATATATTTAAATATAAAGTTATTCTTGGCGTGCATTTATTGTTGCAACGACTGTACACAACCATGTGTTTATTGGTCAATGACCATTCAATAAGTCGTCAATTTAATATTCATTGACAATGAAATTCAAGTGGCGTTTTTAGCTTTACCTTTACTTTATCATCTATCACAATAAAGAATTTCATATGTTAAAAACAGTAGATAAAGTCGATTAAAATAATCTCAAAATGAGAATTTCATATATATATATACATTTATGACTTACCAAAAGATATGCAAAATAATTTCAATATATTTATTATATACATGATTTTTACAGAAGATTTTATGCATTTGCATCTCATCATACGCAATGAGGAGATTATTTTGCAGTACAATGTACGTTTTAAGTTATAGGATAAATTACAATAAATTATAGATAATTTATTTTCTATAATTTTAAAATCATTATTTTAGCTTTATTTTAATTTTTAATATAAAATTTTGATATCTTGATCTGCTCTTTTATGAATTACTTGAAACTTAAAGATAAGGAAAATATTTTTGATGATCGATTTAAATATCGAGATAAACACAACAAAAATTAATATATAAAAATATAAATTGGAGACTCTTTTTTTTTCTTTTTTTAAATGAAATTATAATTTAATATATAAAAACTCAAATGATCGATTAATGACTTTATAGGTCGTTTCAAGGTCAAATAAATAATAACACAATTTAACTTCCTTAATATCGTAAAATTTTTCTTTAAAAATTTTTTTCATTGGCAGATTAAAATGAAATGCTTTGAATTCTTTCAATAGAATCGTTATTTAATCATTATTTATTCGAGTTATTGTGAAAAATTATCTTCTAATCTAGAGAAAACATTGGAATCTCTGGATTTTCCACGCTACAAACATTGATAAACGATAATTATCAATGTCAATGGAAACTGAATTACACAAATAAAGTATCGTTTTATCAAAATATGTAGTAATTGAAAATTAAATATTTCTTAAACAATTTCACTTATTGACTAGATAATAAATTTAATGGAAAAATTAGAAATTCCATTTAATTTATCACTATTCTTCTTACATATTCGTATAATATTATAAAGTATTATATACTAATAAAAAATTAGTTTCAAATATCTCAACTTGTATTGTTAATTATTATTGTAACACGATATATTTATATACGATTCAAAACAAAAATATTCCGCTCCAAAGTTTAAGGATCAATAGTTCGAAAGATAATCCGTTTTACAATTAATCTTATAACCTAAAACGTACATTGTACTGTAAAATAATCTTCTCATGGAGATTTAAATAAAAATATTTCGTTTTAAATAAAAATATAAAATTCAATTATGTATTGATAAAATTAATAATTATTTATCATGTTTTATTAAACTTATCACAATTCGAAGAATAACGATAAAATTTTATGTTTCACAATTACGAAAACGTTAACCTATAAAATTGCGAAAATAACTTTGATCTTTTATATCGAAGAAAAATGAGGAACATTATAATATCGCGTATCATATTCATATTAACAATTTAATATGAATAATAGATATTGTAATAACATTGTATCATTTATACAGATGTTGCAATAAACAACACAAACGACTAATCTAATGCATCAAGAATAATTTTCCCTTATCCAGTATCGATAATTTTTTAATTTAATAAAAATGATACATCTCATGCTTCGCACACGCAATTTAATTCTCTCTGCGTCGAGTTCTACTTCTATTAATACGACTTCTTAATTAGTCTATCCTTATTTTCCGTATTATAGGTCTTCATCAAATTAAACTCGTTAAACATTACCACCGCCAAGATTAAATTTCAACCAAACCACTTGAGATACGTCATTGAGTTACGTTGTAAATTTTACTGGTGCAAACTGCGAGACAATTCCCAGCTATCGATCCAGCAACAGCACAGCGTCGGGAACAGTTGATCCGGAAATCACACGTACAATCTTAATTCCTTCCACAACATTCTAACATTTTCTTTCCAGCGCGCATCTCATTCTTCATAAACCTTTCTATGCGATCAACAGATTTTTTTCCTTTTAATATTATCTCACTTTCGATCGTGCACAATCTTGAAACGCAATACCGTTTTATCGTTTATTCTTACCATTTTGTAATCGTGTCTGTGACTCCATTAACCGTGCGATTTGATATGCTGGAAAAGCGGTGGTATCGATTTTTAGAAAACTGAAAGCATCGTCGAGATGAAAAAAAAAAAAAGAGAGAGAGAGAAACAGCTGATTCATCGATCTCATGAGTGGCCAGACGAAAAACTGAGCCAAGAATTTAGAGAAAGGTTGCTGCAGCTTATTGTTCTTCGATTTCGACGTTAACCCCGAAAAAGGGGCGTTAACTCGATCGATATTACTAGCAGGGTGGTAGAAATACTAGCCAAGAGTCTTCTCAAGAGTCATAACCATAACCTTTCTCGAAGACTTTTCATTTTTTCTTTTTTACTTTTAGTTTTTCTTTTCTTTTAGTATAATTTGAGCATTGAGATATTTTTTATTCTCGAGAAAGAAAAATTGTTAAGAGTGAATTTAATCATTGAAACACGAATTCGTCTCTTCAGATATTACTACGCAATTTTTGTATGTGTGTGCACGTGATTTATAATTCGCATTATATTTGAAAAACGACGTCTCTTTGATTAGCGTATGTATTATGTATGTATGTACTATATTATATGCAAGCGACTGATACACGTGTTCTCGATGCCGCATTGATACCTCACTTAATGTGTTTGTGAGTATTTATCGTACAATTGTATCGTACAATTGTCGTAGTTGTCTGTTTAACGACGTTTAGTAATTAAAACATTTATAAAATGCATAAAATATCCATATATATATATGTTATTTTTTATATTAATTTTAATATATTTTTTATTTAATCGAAATAATCGTTGAAACGTTTGATCTGAAAATATTTTATATCCATAAAGAGAGAAATATAAAATATAATAATATTAATAGAATAATGCGAGTGATAAATACCATCAATGTGTAGTTATGATTCATCAATCGATATTTGTTATTTGTTTCATTAAGAAATTGCTTATCGCTTGATTATTTAATTGCACGTAATTATATATACATAAAATGATTTCTTTTTTTCTATGTTTTGAAACAAAAATATTGCCGCAACGAGAAACGGAGCTTATTTGAAAAAAAAAAAAAATTAAAACTAAATCGCATCGCTAGACGGGTTATGCAAATAATACGTCTTATTTGCATACGATAAATAGTAATAGATCACGTGATAGATCGAAAAATAATTTTAAGAAAAAAAAATCTTATGTGCTCGTTGACCTATGAATTTTTCCGATTACTTAACTTCGATAATTTAACAGAAATGTTGTTTGTATAAAATTCGATGTTTTACAACGAGATATAATTTTTCGATCGAACAAAACAATTCCCAAATTTTAAGTAAAAAAAAAAAACTTTGTTTGTCTTATTGATATAAAAATTTTAAATATAACAACAAGTTAAAGTTATCTGAAATCGTTTACAAATATATGCGTAATAAAAGTATAGAGCATAAAGATTGGGAAAAAAAAAAAAAAAAAAAAAAAGAACTGAACTAAAACTTCGCTAAAAACTTTTTAAATCGCGAAAAATCATATACGATCATAACGTTGGAATGATCAATACGAAAGATCATACGATCTTGACTGAAGGATCGAAGATCGCGATCTTTCGTATTGATTATTCCTCGATCGACTGTAGACTGATTTTACCCGATTATATTATATAAACGTCCTAAACGTCATTCGGGGTAGATCGTATGCCCGGAACGTTTATAAACGTTTGATCGACCGTTCGATTTAACGAGTCTTTGTCAAACCGAGCAAAATTAACTTAATTACACGCGTATAAAAATTCGCGTGGAATAGAAAAAAGAAGAGAAAGGAAAGAGAAGGAGAAGCACGCACACACAGCACGCGACAAACAATCGCACGTTTGAATCGAATCCGATTCGCTAAGGACCAACGATTTATATTTGCAGTGGCGATCGAGTATTGCGCCAATTCGAATTCGGTGGAGAAGTTCGGCGAGAGAAGCGGTGTGTCGGTAAGATTGGTGAAAAATTCGGCACACGCGCGATCAATCAACGCGCCGTGACCCTCGGGCATCGAATCGAGAGTAGCCGAACCGAGGCACGATAAGTCGTGAGTGAATTTCGTTCACACACGCGAGAGAAACAACAAGCGTCATCAACACTTGTCACTATGGTCGCGAGCAACGATTTCCAGGTTTCTAGGACAATTTCCACCAAGCCACGATGCGTGGCGTGAATTGTCAATAATAGATATTGCCGCGCGAGGAAAATCGCGCGGAAAAAACGGTTAGGTTTTTAGCGAGATTAAATAGCGCAGCGATTATAACCGGTCGCGTGACGCAATGCAGGCGAAAAAAATCACGCGAAAAATACAAAAGAATTTCGGTGTGTACTTACGGGTGTCGTTACGCCGGGGACAAGGCAGGCCAGACCCCGTCCGGCTAAAGTCTAAGCCGCAGTGAAATCTTGGAACACGTCGGACTGATCTCGCTGGCACACGCGTTCGACCTCTACGGAAATAGAGACAGGCGCGATTGGTGTATCAACTTGCGCCTGCTCGTACTTACAGTGACGCGCGTTTCGTCGGACGATCGACAGTATCGCCATCTGATGGCCGACGCGTGTAAAGGGGAACGTTATCGGAAGCTGGACAATAGCGGCGCGAGAGACAATGTTTTCCGACGGTGTATCGTGCGAGTTTGCCTCTGCTTGCTACAGAATTTATTCGATGCAGTTGACGTGAAGAATTATATGTATTGTTCGATGTTTGATTTGGAGGAAAGTAAAAGTGTTAGATAAGAATAGGAATCATAAAGATTTATGGAACGTAAAAGGAGATTAGGAGATTATCTTATGGAGAAATTTTTATTGATATTGGAGTATTCATGAGAATAATCTCGAAAAGTGTATTATACAGGTGTTTTATATCGTTATTGATTTGTTTATTATTTTGAAAATTTAATAATTAATGATTAAATTTATACTAAATGAGTGTTTTGTTTGTCAAAGACAAGTTGTAAATTTTAGTACAAGTATGAAAAAAATACGTATAATCGGAATATTTCGGTATATTCATAAATAAAAGATTAAATGTTATATATAATATAATTAGAATTTTAATCGCGCAAAGATTATTCTTGACTCGATCACGTAGAAGTTACATCATTATAATTTATTGTGAGAGAAATTTTATATTTTATATGTTTACTTTCAAATATGTAAAAAGTTTCTTCAGACAACCGCATAATAGTGCCACCTATCGGACATTCAATGCCAAAGAAATTTATTATAGACTTAATTATTCTTAATAATAGTGTATCGTATGAGTTTAATTCAATCATAGATCGTTTGTCTGTGGTTCAATATCTGGCCTGACGATTACGCCACTTTTGATAAAATGTCTAAGTGCAGTTTTCGACTTTTTCTACGTCATGTGAAATAATTATTCTCCATTAAAATAAATTATATATTTTTTTTTTATCTATATCTTTAACTTATGATATTTTTTTGGTGATGTGCAATAAGTATTTTGAAGAAGGAAACATTTTTAAATCAATTTTGATATTAATTGTATAATTAATATTTTTAATTGATATAAACAGAAAAATATAATACAAAATTGATATAAAACCAAGTATAATTATTAGTAATTATATTTATTACAATTAATAATTTTAATTTTATGATTTTATTTTATTTACTAAAATGTATGCACTTTTTAAATATTTTATATATACAATTTTTAAATATCACTACAGCATTTGATTTTGCTATAAAAATTTATCATAAATATGTTGAAATAATGTGGTTAAAAAACGTATTAGACTATTCACTAATGAATCTTGTAAGTAATCTGTAATCAAGAATATTACCAAATATGTATTTATTTACATCTAAAAATTGTTCTTTCATTCTTTGAATGATAAAATTCTATTTACGTATGTCAGGAGAATCACGAGAATATGATTGATAGCAAACGATGCTAGAAACGTCGAAAAAGTTATCAGTAAATAACCTTTTGAAAAATTTATTACATATATAATATATAATGTATATAATATAATATATATAATATAATAGAAAAACTGTAAAAAGATGGCTTGTCAAATCTCTGATGCATAATTTTATTATTTATTACACATCTAAAGATGAAATAAATTATTATGAAAATTAATATCACGATAAAGAAAAGTACAAATAAATGTTCACGTATCGTATATAATATTGAAGAAAAAGATAAATGATTATTTAGACGGTGCAATCAGTAGAATAAGACACAATGGTATGTATATATGCGTAAGTAAATGTCTGATGATCGAATATGAACGTTTGTCATGGCATGTCTGTTTCTCCTTATTATATTCTGTTGCCATCAATGCCATCTTGCGACAGTATTGTGCAACATACAAATCGTACGCCATCTATCTACGATTTGATGCGTTATAAACTTAAAATTTTTATAAAAAATAGATCAATATAAAGAACAATAAATTTCAATTTTTTTCAATATCACATTAAAATATTTTAATTTAATATTATTATTGAAGAAAAAAGAAATATAGTTATAAAATATGAAATAAAGATACGAACTTTCTAATCAAATATTTAAATGATAAGTAGAATATTAATAGTATTAAGTTAATTAAAATAATTTAAGATATACAAAATGAAAAGCAAAAAAAGAGGAAACTATATAAAAAAGAGACATGTTATTCAACTAATTTCAATTTATTTCGAATCTTGTCAGAGATATTTTTTGTTTTTTTCTTTTCATAAAAATTGAGATATCTTTTTTCAAAATATAAGAAATAATGCAAAAAAATTGATAATAGATTTGCTTCATTTATTTTTGCTTTTTATTTCAGTAAAAACTTATTTCATATAACTTATCTTTTTTATATTTTCATACTTGGTAGTAATATTTCATACTACGTAGTTTTTGTTATATATCCAGAATTTAAAATAAGATATAATTTTTAAAATGTTTTTAAAAAAAAAGTACTTATAAATATCCATGAAATAAATCAATTCCTATAATATTTTAAAACTTAGTTATTTTTTCGCACATAATAATTTTTAGAATCCATTAAATGTAAAAATATTAATAAAAGATCAACAATCTTATCTAATATTGATAGAGACAATAAATTATTTGCAATTAATAATTACATCTGGATTGATTCAATGAAATCTTTTGACAGATGTGAAACAAAAAAAAAGAAAATGAAAAACCAAAATTTATTCTCAACGTTTTATTCATTTTGTATACACTTATAGGCCCTAATTAGGCATGAGCTATTCCAATTTTAACTCGAATTAACATATCAATTCTCAATAATAAACGCACCAACGATCAATGATCCATGCCACGATTCTCGAGACATACATTACAATGTTTAATAATATATGTACACAGAATTGTTTCGCCTACCTAAGCTAGCTAATGCGATAAGCCGTGTAACGGTAATCAATTGTTACATTAACTGCGTTTTCATTAATAATATCGTGTTCATCGTCGAATCGTTGTACACACGGTCAGAAATTATATCGAATTAATCGAATAAATTCATGCGTTGTTTCCACCGAATCGTAAATCCACGTGCGATACAGATTTAACGGGATCATCGTTTCGTTATTACACCCACTCGAAACACGTATTTCATTCTTGTTAATTCATTATCGCTTCTACTATTCGTTCGACTTCGTGTTTCAATCGCATTTTTTTTTTTCATTCTCCGTTTTCTTCGATTTCCCATATCATTAATATCGCGATCGATGAATAAACGCATCTTTCATCGTGGAAAACTGCCGCACTTTTAATTTTTGTGGTATTAATTAAATTGGCGAGTCGACATTTTATTTGGCGAAGGAACAAAGAGTAGAATCACTTTGAATTCGATATTTTTTTAAATCATCAAGAATAGGATGGCTGAGAAAATATTTTTTGCTTTACCAATTAAGATTTCTCAAAAACTTCATTTTTTTCGAAATGAATTAATTTATAATATATTCGAGGTGAAAGTGACAATAAAAGATTCATCAAAATTTATGAAGTTGGATCAAGTAAATGAAAGACTCTTGTATAGGAATAAAAGGGAAGGAACTTTATTGGAAAATAAAAGGAACAGGAAGTATTTATTTTTCTGATATTCTCTCCCTTTCTCTCTCTCTCTCTCTCTTTCTCTTTCTTTTTTTCTGAAATTGTATGTTGAATTTTTATGATAATTTTCAAAAAGAATTGCAATTTTCGCCTTCTGACTATTACGGCGATTAACTTTTTCTTTCTTTATTTGTCCGTCATTTTTAAAGAATACTGTTTCGAAACTTGTTAAACTTTTATACACAAAGAAGAAGATAAAGATTCCAGCGACTGCCACACTATTATAAAGACAAATTGTATTTCATCTTTGTTTGTTGTGCGATTACTGAATGTCTTTAATATTTTTATATTTTTTAAATTTTACGTTTTATAATTTTTTAATATTTTTTATTTTGGAAAGTACCGATCAAAATTTTGGAATTAATAACACATTTCATAAAATTCAAAAATATTTAAAATAATAATTAGATTATCAATTGGAAAATTTTTTTTCTCGAAAAATATTTTATCGAAATAAGAAAAATTGTTAACATGTATTCAAGATTAATTTCAAATTGATAAACAAAATTAGAATAAATATGAGAAGAAAAAAAAAAAGATTCCAACTTTTGATCGGTTTTCTTTTTCAAGAAAATACGAATCACGTTCAATTACATTGTCTAATTGATATTTCAATTATTTTCATCGCGATTATCATCTCGAAACATTCATACAGATGATATTTGCGATATTATGCTTAATATTATTTTTTTAAGGATATTTCACAATTTCATTCGTTACACGGCCTCATTTTTTTCAAATATATATATGTGTGTGTATATATACAATATCTCATTTGTTATCCACTTAATATTTATAATTTTTAAATATATACTTATTTATTTATATTTATATGTGTATAATAGGTATGCGAATACTTATATACAATTATATGTATATATATAAATATATATATATATATATATGTGGAAGTCAAAAATTAATAAAGTTAAAAAAATATAATCTTCAAAATAGAAACTATAACCGTCTCTCTCTTTTCAGCTACAGCACTATTGTGTCACTTATAAGTCCTTTATTCTCATTTGTCTTTTTTTTTTTTCTCTCTTTGTTCCTTATTTCTTCAAAAATGCACAGGACATCTCTCTCTCTCTCTCTCTTTCTCTCTCTTTCCTTTCTCTCTCTCTCTTTCTCTCTCTCTCTTTCTCTCTGTCCCTTTTCTTGTTGTTTTCTTTATACATTGTATTACATGTGTATTTATAATTTGCGTGTTCATTGGCTCGAGAACGAAGGAACGTTCGTGAAAAGAAAAATTTACTCCTTCTGATCACGTTTCTCAAAGCTTTGTCAATCATCTAATTACCATTCGACGAGCCTTCGAGCTTTGTCCTTTTTTTAATTAATAAATCAATCGATTGCTGTTCGAACAGATATAATAAAAAAAAAATGATACAACATCGTGAACGTTCACTGTTCGCATCTCATCTATTTCTATATCGATATGATTTTACAAAATCGATTTCTAGCGTACGATTATTTCGCAGAAATAATGTATTTCTCGCATAATTATAGGAAATATTGGTTCAAATAATTGGTCTTACGCTTAATTACAGGTAACACATATTTATACACACAAACGCGTAACGTATCGTTTTATATGTTTATCGATGAACTAAATGTTTCATTAATTTACTCGCTGGATTTTTTCTGCAATGCAGTTTTCACTGTCGACTACAAAAATCTTTTTTTTACAAAATGATCGTCATGATTTTTCTCGCAGTGAAGCAATGGTAATTGAGCAACAGGTCTTACAATCTGCTAATAATTCAGTAAAATTACTGTTTCGTAATTAAGTCGTTTTGCTGACTTTTTTTTTTACAAAAATTTATTTTTTTGAAAGAAACAATCGTTTCGTTCAAGCTTTTTTTTTTTTCTTTTATTAAAGAAAATGATTCAATGATTTTCGTTATTTACAAATATTGAAAAAAGTGACATAAAAGACATAAGGAATATTTTCTTAAATAAAAATACAATATTATAAAATGAAATTTTAAACAATCGTTTTAAAATTATTATTTAATTGAGCTCGTTTATTATTTTTATTATTAGTAGTAGTAGTATTAGTATTAGTATTATTATAAAAATATCAAAACGTATCTAAATTTATAAATTAATTGTTTAAATAATAATTTATCTAATTTACATTCTGTGTATTGCCTTAAAAAATACTGAACGATGCTGTTTGATGTGAAAATTGCATGAAAAGTGGCGCAAAAAATACTACGTTCGATTGTCTCCTACAAATTCTGTTGTAGACCATCGCCATTTTAATTATAGAAGAAATACATTTCACTAATAGAAATTTTTTAAATCCTTAGTAAAAATGTCTTAATAATAAAAATGTTGTTTTTTTCTTTTTTTTTCTTTTTTCTTTTTTCGTTAATATTAACATACAATACGATATCGCAAGACAATCCAATTAATCGTTAATTACTCACGGTAAAAGTGATTAATTAATAATTAGTAATTTTAATCGCAGTTTGGAATATCGATATATTAATGAAAAATACGAATATATTGGAAATTGAAACAACGTCTTTTTTTACACAATTTGTACACATTTTTCATAAATTAATCATAAAATAATATTTTTGCTACGAAATTCTGTTTCATAATATATGCAATGTTTCTAGATAATTTTTTACACAGGAAATAAAAATAAAAAATATTGTTAAAACGATTTGACCGTTGTATAAATAATCATATAATATTGTACGAATTTATTTAATAAACAAGTCGCATGTAAATTCCAGTTACAATGTTTTAAAATAATATATGTTCAATTCATATTTTGTAGAATAATGAATAATTTTAGGATATTTGTCGATTTAAATTAATACATATCGTGCGATAATAAATTTAAATATATCCAAGCCAAATCGTTATCGTTCTTTCGCAATGTATCTGACGTATTATATCAAAATGACATGCTGCTCCGTTACGTAAGCTTATCAGTGAAATTATAATTTAAATTTTATCTGTATCATCGATACGTATTTTTTTTCTCATTTTTCATCCCATTGGTTATATCTAAGGGACGATGAAATGAAAGAAAATGGAAAAAAAAAAAATGATAAGGAATTTGCGGGTCAACTTTTCACTGATTAATCGTAGCTCGTTTTACTGAGAAGCGATTAATTAACAAAGTGAACATTTTTTTGAAAAAAAAAAGAAATATCTTTATCAATTAAAAAATTGAACGAAAAATATTCAGTTAATTATATTTTGTCTTTAAAGGAACTTTCATTATATTCTGAAACAAAGAGAAATAAATTGATTTTTAAGAACGCCTATCAGGTAATTAAATAATAAAATAAGATATTGAATACGAATGAGATGATTGTAAAATGTGGTATCGTTCGAGAGACAATGAAATATAATTTTAGAAAATTTTATGATCTATCTTTGATGATATTTTGTCCACATGTTTAAATTACATCGTTCACATGTATAAATTTCCTAAAAATAAATACAACAACATATCTATTAATTACAAAGAAATGTGAGTTTGATATGAAAAATTGTAATAAAATTAATAAAAGAGTCATAGAAAATTAGAAAAATTAAAATTAAAATAAATTTAAAACTGTTATATTCGATTCGAATGTAAATTAAAAGGAATGAATTTTTAAACAATTAATTAAATTGATTTTTCATGGCAGTAAATTTATGCGATGATGAAACGAAACAAAGAATTTTATCGGTGCTAAAAAATTTTAGAGTGCGATTTCTTCCGATTTTTCAAAAAAATCGGCAAAGTATTCGTATCATTTTACGATCATGTATAAGTGCATATTGCATACATTATAGAAAATTTAGCAAATAGTGTGACCGAATTAAGGAGACTGTCCTTTAATATTTGACATTATTCTTGACATATCGTTAATATCGATTTCTTTTTAAAGATGCAATATATGTGTAACATTCTTGTTTGACATTTTAGAAATGTCAAACAAAAAACTTATAAATTTAATAATTATTAATCAATAAAAGTTCGTATAAAGATATAAATGAGAGAAAAAAATCTGACTAGAGATTGGAATTCAATATAGAAAAAAAACTTAAAGATCAAAAATACAACACAAGATATTAATATTCACTATTTGAATATCAAATATTTTATTGACCTTTATTGATCAATGATAAATATTATAATTATTTCCAAATCTCGATGAAAAGTGATCTATAAGTGACATTAATAGAAGATTAATTTATTATTTCCTCTAATAAGATAACAAAGATAATAAACGAAATATAAAAGATTCCTTTAAGATTTCTTTAAAATTTTCATCGATAATTAACGATACTTTCTTTCTTTTCTTTTTTTTTTTTTTTTTTTTTTTTCAGAAACTATCTCCTTAATGAGTCATCGAGGTACGTAGCTTTGTTACTTACTCATACGTATAGGTTTATTTCTTCACACATACGTTTGTAGCAAAGAGTTTCGAAATTCTTTGATAAATCTATGATCCTCAGCAGAGATATGCAAGATATTTTATAAAACGTTAAAAAAATCATTAGAACTTTTTGACATCAAGAAATACGAATCTCGTGCAATCCACTATTAAACTATTAAACAGCCAGTGAATATCTACTCATAATCGAAAGGAATCTCTCTTTTTTTTTTTTTTTTGAGAAAGAAATTTTACATTTCATCTCTTAAACTTTGTTGACAGAGATTTAATCGTAATGTTTAAAAAAAAATGTGTGTATAACACGTCATGGTCCGATGGAGTATCAATTATTAAGATACATAAATTATAACGTCTGAAAGAAAATACAATTAGATTCGACAATCTTGTCTATACTGATAAATAACAGATCTCAATTATTTTTTGGAATGATTAAATTAAAAGCAATTCTTGGAATTGATTATTGGAAATATATATAAAAAAATCAAAATATCAATAACACGTGCAAAGAATTATTAATACTTTGATCTATCAAATATCCTTGTGATAATTAAATATTACGCGATATCTTTCAAAACTGTCAAATATTAATAAGAAATGTTCGTATCAAAAAATCCCTCGTTAAAACATCATAAGTTTAGCATACACGTCTCTGAAACTATAATCGAAATTGATTTTTCGCGATCGACTATGCACAACTACGTAACCAAAACGTAAAAATAAAAGGAATATTGCCCCAAAGGAATATCGAAGAAAATAGTAACGTGAAATAATCTACTCTAATAATAAAACAAATAAAAAATAACTATACTATAAAATTCAATATCTTTTAATTATAGCAAAATTATTCCGAATTATCACCAATTTCTAAAAACTTCAGTTTTCAAGCATAGAAACTTAAGAAAAGAACTGAAAATTTACGTTGATTTGTCAGAATTAGACGTGGATGTTTTTCTCCATAGTTGGGCAACAATAATTTACTTCGTCAATTCCTTTAAAAAACGGAGCCTCCCACACTCGATCGATCGAAGCCGGAAAATATTAATATCCCCCCCCCCTCCCCTCCCCTCCCTCCATGATCGTCCGTCCCGATGTTTCACGCGAGATTATCTAAATCTAAAGTGACGCATGTACGTGTTGTAAAAATATGCGAGTCTTACGAGCTCTACGTGGCTCTCTCCCCGTGATGGAGATCACGATTACTCTTTCTCTTCGGTTTCCTGGCTCTCGGCGCCCAGCAGGGTCGATTTGTCTTCCTCGTGGCCCTCCACTTCCGGTTCCTCCACACTCTGACGCTGGCGTCTCGTAGCCTTTCGCTGCACGTACAGTAGAAGGGAGATGCTGACGCTTGCCAAGGCCGCGAACACGGCCAGGACTATGTAAATCCTTATCGGCATTTGGTTTAACCCCTGCGGAATAACGCGGATGCCACTTTTTCTTTAGTCTGTCGAGGTTAAACGTTGGGGGAAGATCGGATTGTGCGATAAGATGAGAGGAAAATGAAATAAAAATAAAAATAATGAAACGATACTTCGAAGAATTGATTCTTCTGAAACGAAAGGAAATGTTGTTATACGATATAAAAATATTGGTTGAGACTTATTTGTTAATTTATTCGAGCAATTGAAGATTGTTTTATTGTATTGGAATTGAAATGTTTCTTTTTATTATTATTTATTATTATATTTCTTTTTATTATTATTTAAATTTTCAATAGCAATAATGTGATTATTCGTAGATTTCAAAGAATATTATCATTATGATATTTGTGTGATAATTAGTGATTAAGTTATTCGAGGTCAAGATTACTCGATAAAGTTTAATATATAAGTGAAGTTTTTGAAAAACTTGGGCGAACGAGGCTTGTTCAAACACATTCGTGACTCGTCGTAAATTTATTCGTTTATAATGAAACAAAACTTAGTATCGGAAATTTTGACCCAGTTAAGTAATTCAATATGATAATGGTTTTAAGCTTCGTGTCTATTAAATAGACAATTCCCCGGTAAATATTTTATATTGAGAAATTATCGAGAAACTAGGTAAATTTCCATTAATAAATAGTTATAAATAGTATATTAATAGAAGTATTTTCTAAATAGTTTCTTTTAAATTAAATTATACAATGATAAATGTGCTTTTCCTATTTTTTTTTTTTTCAAATTTATGCAAACTTATTTTTGCGATTCATTCGAAAATTCTTGTATCGAACAAATTATTTTAATTATTTTAAAAATTGTTATAATTCTGAAAATATCGATTTTTTTTTATTTATATTTATTAGGACTTCTCTTTTTCCAACGAATTTTATTTTTTATCCTGAAAATTATGAACTTTACCTTCTATGAATCTTAACATATATATAGCATAAGATTATTTGTAATTAACCGCCAAATTTCCATCTACATCATCATTCAAAAAAATTTGTCATTTACATTATCCTAATGTGATCTCGATCATTATTTTATACAACGAAAATTTCTATAAAATTTATTAAATATTTGAGAGAATAAAAAAGATGAGATCATTTGTCATCAAATGTTTATATTTTTCATCCTTTGAAATTTCTGTACAGAATTTTATGACGTAATTATAATTACATCATGTAAATAACACGGAATACCGTGCTTTAATTTTACTTGAAGAAAGTAAAATTTCTAAGGGCATAATTTAAGACTGGATTTCCCCCAGGTTGTTTTAAAGTATACTTTTCTAAAGTAACATAAATTATCCTGGGGAAATCGATATTGAATGGGATTTCCATTGAAATCGAACACTGATTCCGCGTGTTCCCGATAAGATCTTTGCCTGTGAGAAGACTGTTTGAAATTCTGATTGGTGGGGGGTCGTCTAACGGTCGACACGTAGGATTAATCTTCCATTTAAATAACTTTTCCCTTTAAGAAGACACATTTACCGTACGGAATGTAATTTAATTTAATCCGTGAAATTGGATGCCGCCCTTCTTCCAGATTAATTTTTCACAGTTTCCTCCGCTCTCTCGTGTAAATCTCGCAGCATCGAAATATTGAAATTTAATGTTATTAACAGATACATTATACGATGCGTAGCCGTGTGATTTGAGAAAATACGAGGAGAGGAAAAAAATTCGATGTGGGATTCGACGATGATTTATATGGAAAAACTGATATTTCGATTATGCAAATATATAAATTCATGTTAGAATTAAAAGATCATTCGTTCAATTCTATTTCTTTCTCTATTTGTTTGAAAGATATTTTAACATTCTTCGAGTTTTGAATATTCTCTTTGTACCCTCTTTTTATTTTTGTAATTTTGTCACAATAATGAATTACACGTAAATATTCTAAATATCAATGAATTAAGTGAAAATCGATAATGGATAATTTTCAACGATTTAAAATTTTTAATAATAGCCAATAATCAAGAGGTATACACACACACAATTTTACAACATTAAAAAGTGGGGGATCGTCGTCTCAATATTAAAGGAGGAAACGAACCGTCTCATTTTGCGCACAGCTGATTTGCCTCTTTGTCTGTGCTACTTCAACCGGAAGCGGTGATAAACAGAGGCGCGTTATCACTGCGTGGACCGCCGCAATTTATGAAACTTGCATTAAGGCGATCGTCTGTTGCCTCATCTCGAGCCAACGATAAATCCAACGTTTTTTCCAAGTATGCAACGATTTGAAAATTCCGACGAAACAGGGGGGGGGGAGATAATTTTGATTTAATTTATTAATTTATTATTTTCCACGCGAATAAAAATGAAAATGTGACGAGACAAGGAGTAAAGTGGATCAAAACATCGATAAATTTTATGAATCTTTGTGCAATTAAAAAAAATATGCGATAACTTTTATTCTTCTTTAAATAAAATTGTACGATAATTGTACGGCAATTACACAACGATGGTCGCGTTGGAAATGAAGGAGGAAAATAATCTTCGAAGGAACGATTACCCGGCGTTACTTTCTCCTCGTCTCGTGGCCAGAAAGAGATAATGGTGGCATAAAAGAGAAAACCGTGGGAGAGAGAAATAATAAAAGGAAGCCGGCTATTTCTCGTCTCTGCTTTAAGATTCACCAACATGCCCTGCCTATCGATCGCGACTCCCTAGTACCTTCGGTTTTAGATGTCTTTGCTGCAACGCGATCAATATTTATGTAGAATACAAATTAACCTTTGGGATTCGTAAAGATCCACCTTAAATTTTCTATTCGACTCGAGCGTGTTTGAATCCTCGAGAGGGATGCGGAAGAAATTTTAAAAGGAAGGCAGAACCTATATCGTTCGATTTTCTATTATTTTTATCGAAGATTCTACCGGTGGAAACTCTATCCGATTACATTTTTATCGCTATTATTTATTTTTATCGAAACGATATTCCAACTTGTTTTTATTCGATCGGTTTTATTGTTTAATTTAAAGTTTGATGGGGATAAATGTTTTTGTTTAGGAAGAAAATAGTAAAAGGATTTAGAAGAAAGGGAAACAATTTAGGAAATTAAAACTTCGGTTGAACGAAGTTTTGAAGCTACGATGATTATTTTTTATCGAAAAATAATTCGATAAATAAGAATGAAAACAACGACAAATTTAACTTTAACTCGTAACTTTTTGAAAATCGAGTATACGATATAATATAATATCTTGTTTATATATATTCTTATATTTGGATAAATTTGTGAAATATTATCGAAGAATCGATTCTAGATGTGAAAACAAATGTAAAATATACAAAAATATCGAGGTTTATTTATTAAGTTACGTGCGAGTAAAGTTTGCTTTAAATAAAGCGAGATGGAGACAAAGTGATGGCACGCGGTACGACAGAGATAAAATTTGTTCTCGATAACGCCGCGACGCGGCGCTGCTGTTTCGCTTCGTCTAACTTGAATTACTTATAACTTGTTAAATATGCCTCAACCGATATTTTCGTATATCAATTTTTGCGTTTTTTTCGGCGTTTAGAATTGATGAAAGTAATGCCAAATAAATATATTTCTGTATTGTTAATTACACTTGTCGTTATAAAAAAGAAAATAATGAAATAAATGGAAAAAGATAGCAAACTTGTTAAATATATCTCAACCGATATTTTCGTACATCAATTTTTGCGTTTATTTCGGCGTTTAGAATCGATGAAAGTATGCCAAATAAATATATTTCTGTATTGTTAATAACACTTGTCGTTATAAAAAAGAAAATAATGAAATAAAATAAATGGAAAAAGATAGCAAACTTATTAAACATGCCTCAACCGATATTTTCGTACATCAATTTTTGCGTTTATTTCGGCGTTTAGAATCGATGAAAGTAATGCCAAATAAATATATTTCTGTATTGTTAATAACACTTGTCGTTATAAAAAAGAAAAAATAATAAAAGAAAATAAATGGAAAAAAGGTAGTAAACTTGTTAAATATGCTTCAACCGATATTTTCGTACATCAATTTTTGGGTTTATTTCGGCGTTTAGAATCGATGAAAGTATGCCAAATAAATATATTTCTGTATTGTTAATAACACTTGTCCTTATAAAAAAAAAAATAGTGAAATAAAATAAATGGAAAAAGATAGCAAACTTGTTAAACATGCCTCAACCGATATTTTCGTACATCAATTTTTGCGTTTATTTCGGCGTTTAGAATCGATGAAAATATGCCAAATAAATATATTTCTGTATTGTTAATAACATTTGTCGTTATAAAAAAGAAAAAATAATAAAAGAAAATAAATGGAAAAAAGGTAGTAAACTTGTTAAATATGCTTCAACCGATATTTTCGTACATCAATTTTTGGGTTTATTTCGGCGTTTAGAATCGATGAAAGTATGCCAAATAAATATATTTCTGTATTGTTAATAACACTTGTCCTTATAAAAAAAAAAAATAGTGAAATAAAATAAATGGAAAAAGATAGCAAACTTGTTAAATATGTCTCAACCGATATTTTCGTACATCAATTTTTGCGTTTATTTCGGCGTTTAGAATCGATGAAAGTAATGCCAAATAAATATATTTCTGTATTGTTAATAACATTTGTCGTTATAAAAAAGAAAAAATAATAAAAGAAAATAAATGGAAAAAAGGTAGCAAACTTGTTAAATATGTCTCAACCGATATTTTCGTACATCAATTTTTGCGTTTATTTTGGCATTTAGAATCGATGAAAGTAATGCCAAATAAATATATTTCTGTATTGTTAATAATACTTATAAAAAAAAAAAAAAAATAAATGGAAAAAGGTAGCAAATTTAAATAAGAAGGCTGAAATTGAAAATAGTCGCGGGAAGCGCGTAATATTAAAATCGAGGATTTTAACAGAGACGAATGTGAAAAAGCTGTAGAATGTATGCCGTTTTTTAGACGCAATTGTCCGCTATTCACGGTGTGCTTGTGAATTCCAAAGCAGCAAAGTTTTGAACTATTTGGAGCGGACAGAGTGTACTCGGTCATAGAGTTTATGAGATAAGAAACCACAAATACGCAGAAATTTACGCTGTCGAATAGCACTGTACTATAACTCGGCTAAAATTTTAAACCAACGACGAAAGATATGTTGAAATTTTTTTCACTATTCGCTCTGTATTATTCACTCCCCATTTAACGTGAACTTAAATCGTTAACAATTTAACGTAAACAAATCTTTCACGAACGTCTCCAAACATTCCTTCCTAAAATTAATAATATTGTTCAACAAAAAAAAAATAGGATGAAAAATTATAATACGAGAACGTAAAAATAACAACATCATTCCATTAACTACAGAAATATCGAGCAAACGTTTCAAAGCTTTTTTGTGTGTGAAATTCAGGCTTCGTTATTTCCAAGATGAAAACTAGTCAATGGATGCACGACGAAAAGAGCGATAAGAGTAGAATTCGACCCACTTACACCCTGCATTATCGCACATGCTCGTTAACTTACTTGCGGAGATGACTGTACCTTCCATTGGAAGTCGGACGAGGGATCGGTGAAGAACCACTTCTGAGGCCACGGGTTTATCGTACCCTCCGGCGTCTTGAAGATCAACCCTTCCAGGCTGAGGCCGTGGGCCAGCACGCTCGTCGTGATGTTTCCTTTCTTGTACGACGCTATCCCCGCCTTCATGTACATCTGCGGTATCGTCTCGTTCTCTCTCAGCTTCAAGGTCACCCTCGGCATCTTCTTTCTCGAAGACGCGCTCGAAGACGTCTTGGCCATCTCGCTTGATGTCGTGCTCCATGTCTTCGAACCGGTCGACGACAGAGTCGACGACGGGGACATCGTGGACGCGAATATCGCGGAGGTGGACGTCTGTCGAGCACTCGTCGACGATTCCGTGCTGGTTTGTTGATACTGCGTGCTACTCGTCGTCGAATCTGCGAACAGAGAGGTCAGGGAGGAAAAGGAATTGAAAGTTCGTAGATTTTTCGTTCCTTCTTAAGTCAATTTTGAAGATATATGTATCATCTGTATGAGTAATTTTGCTTCAGAAACAAAAGAAAATATTTTTTTAATTTATTATACGAAATAAAATATTTGATTCGTCGTTTCCATATAAGTGAGTCTTATTATTAAATGTTTTGTTTTTTGTTTTTTTTTTTAATAAGATAGCGAAATACGAGAGGGAAATTGAAGCGTATAACCGGAGGAAAATCGATATTAAAGGACACGATAAAAGCGATAAATGTCACAGACTTGGTGAGACGATTAAAGGTGAATTTCTCAACGCTCTATTAACGTCACGTTTCCATCGAAATGTTTGCATAATGAAAGCATTTCGCGTGCCGCGTTACGGGAAACTAACCGCGAAACGTTTGAACAATAATTGCGTGGATATTGTCAATTTCTTTTTTATCGATCCAGCTACCTATTAAAAGTTTCGAGAAACTTTTATAGGGGCCGATTAAAGGATAACGTAAATTATTGGCACGTAGAGGACGGAGTGTCGAATTAGCTCGTCTTACCGGATCTAAATTGATCCCAAAATTGAAATCAAACTTCTTAAATAGATAACTCGATATTACCAATATATAAATTGACTTGTAAACCTGTAAAACCGATTTTCAAAAAATAATTCTCTCCTTGTTTGATCGATCTCTTTCCTAGGGAACTAAAAATTATCTTTTCCTTTCTCCTTCAAATAGTAAAAATCTTCGACTTAACGTAAATTATTGGCATCCGGAGGACGGAGTGTCGAATTAGCTCGTCTTACCGGATCTAAATTGATCCCAAAATTGAAATCAAACTTCTTAAATAAATAACTCGATATTACCAATATATAAATTGACTTGTAAACCTGTAAAACCGATTTTCAAAAAATAATTCTCTCCTTGTTTGATCGATCTCTTTCCTAGGAAACTAAAAATTATCTTTTCCTTTCTCCTTCAAATAGTAAAAATCTTCGACTTAACGTAAATTATTGGCACCCGGAGGACGAAGTGTCGAATTAGCTCGTCTTACCGGATCTAAATTGATCCCAAAATTGAAATCAAACTTCTTAAATAGATAACTTGATATTACCAATATATAAATTGACTTGTAAACCTGTAAAACCGATTTTCAAAAAATAATTCTCTCCTTGTTTGATCGATCTCTTTCCTAGGAAACTAAAAATTATCTTTTCCTTTCTCCTTCAAATAGTAAAAATCTTCGACTTAACGTAAATTATTGGCACCCGGAGGACGGAGTGTCGAATTAGCTCGTCTTACCGGATCTAAATTGATCCCAAAATTGAAATCAAACTTCTTAAATAGATAACTCGATATTACCAATATATAAATTGACTTGAAACTTGTCCTAAAACCGATTTTCAAAAAATAATTCTCTCTTTGTTTGATCGATCTCTTTCCTAGGGAACTAAAAATTATCTTTTCCTTTCTCCTTCAAATAATAAAAATCTTCGACTTAACGTACAAATCGATTCAGTCTGGGAAAATGAGGGAGAGTAGAACCAAAGAATTCATACCCGTGGTAGGGAACTCCTCCGACTCTTGTTCGTCTCCATTCAACGCTCCCGTAGTCATCTCGTCCTCGACATCCTGCTTCCTGTAGGCTTCCGTCGATGGAAGCATGGTGGTGATGGTGGCGGTGGCGGCGGCGATCGGAAGCCTGCTTTTGCTTTTGTTCACGCCGCCGGCCTCTTTCCCCTGACTCCTCGACGAGTTTCTCTCTATTGTGTCGTGGCCGACCCGTCCCATCGCGAGCACAGTGCCCGCGAACAGGCTCTGATCATTCTGACTTATGAGAAACGGGGTGGCCACGCAGGACAGGATGATCAGGATGAGCAAAGTGGCTATGGTGTACTTGATCACCCTAGGGCTAGACTTTTCCGACTGCTGAGGGAACTCAGACGAAAACTGGTCCGTTTGCGGTACAATCGTGTACTGCAGACTGGCGTCGCCTTTTCGTACCGTTTTGTACATAATTAATAAACCTGTTGGAAGAAGAATTGGAGAAGAGTTGGAAGGAGGAGGGGAGAAAGAAAAATATGGTACAAATAAATATTTGTGTAAAAATGTAATAATACGTTCGAATAGATAAATAGTCGTGAGGATGAGTAATAATATTCTGGAAGGTTGGTAAATGTATGCAAAAGAGAGAAGAATTTGTGAGAAGAATTTAACGATTCATAGAGCGTTTGAAATGAATTAAATTGAAAAAATTGAAATTGGATGAAGTATGGAATAAAATTTTTTTGTAACGAGCAATTATCCTTTCCTTGGAATTAGTCTTGGAGGTTACAGTTTATTTTCAACGTTCAATTTATCTGGAAATGGATGAAAGAGGCGATGCACCGTTTACCAACTTTGTTCGATACTAATGAAACGAACGTGGGCTTCCTTGTGTAAAGACAAAGTGAACACGTTACGCGACCTGTTGAAAGTGTACACTGCAGAATTTACCGTCCGATGAAACAGCTCTCAATCAGAACTGTTTTCTTAAACGACATGGATGGCAACAAAAACACGAAGCTGGGACAGAAGAAAACAGAGTTTCATTTAGGCGACAATGCGAAAATGAAATTTGACGCGTGTAAAAGATAAACGCGTCCTACTGAAACTGAAACTCGTATATGCTTGGCAATTTTCCATACGTTTTTCAAGCAAAAGGCAGAGATCCCTCTTTTCTTTTTTTTTTTTCTTTATTCTGCATTCACGCTTTTCACGATCTCCTTTCCCTCGTTTTTCTATCTCCATGGAAATTATATAAATATCCATTAATCGAAATTAAACGTTCGCAGTAGAAGAAAATAAGATAAGAGGTAAAAGTATACTGGTTTTTTTAGAAAAGTTTTATAGAAAATTCTTTGATTAAATATTCTGTGTTTAAAGAAAATTTTATTGAAAGTGCGATACTTTGCACAAATTTTTTTAAAAAATTTCTCAAAGAATTAAAGAACCTCGAAAATTATTATTTTTTATTATATATGAAGAAGAATTTCTTTGTATAATTTTTTACAATATTTATTTCATCGAGACAATAACGAATAATTTCTTTAAATTATCATTTTGTTTTCTTATGCTTTAAATTTTCTTTATTTTCATATTAAATTGATTTCCATATGTTTTATATTTTACAACTCCAAAATTACATTATTTTTAGTAAAATTAGATACGATATAACGATCTTAACAATTTTAATTTTGGTTTGCAATTCTTGATGAAAATTTCTCCGTCAAAAATGACCCACATTCTACCATATTAAATCCATCTTGGATAGTTAAATAAAGACCTTAATCGAAAGTAATCCGCGTCAAATAACTGAAGATATTCCGGAAATAATACAGATATTCAAACAAGATAGAAACCATGATAATTTACGCGAATTAGATTAGACAGAAATTTCTCCTTTCTAGAAAAAATAAAAAGGTTCTTTTAATCAACAAACTTATGCTTTATCGACAAAATAATCTTCTTATTTTTTTCCAGTTATTATTTTTAGAAGCAAAAATAATGCAAAAATACGCAAAGAATTTTCCTAATGCGATAAAGGAAAATCTAATTTCAATGTATTAACATAAAACGCGTGAACATTGCGTGTCTACGAGTTCTAATGTATAATAGTCGAATTATTAAAATTTTTTATAACTTGGAGCAATCCCTTTTTAACTTTAATCTTAAAAAAAAAAAAAAAAAAAAAGAGTTATGGTTTACTTTAAAGTATGCACCAGATGAAACGTGGTAAAATACGAGGTTAAATAAAACGCGCTTATACGAAAATAAAAAGTTAATGCCGCTGCCAAGGTATACTTTACGAATTTTAAACCTACAAGGGAAAAAAAAAATTACAATATATCGCTCAATTTACAATTTTTTTCTTTTAAATCCAATCATAAACTTAAGACGGCGATTTTCCAAGTAAAATTACTATTTCAACTATTTTATCTATTCCCGTAACGAGAGGTTATAATTTATCATTGCTACTTACTAAGGTTGCTCGTAAAAATATAAAACAACTTGCATTTTATAGCAATCATAAAGAACTATTCCGCAATATACTTTGACAAATTTTTCAATCCAACTTAAAGATGTGGTAATATAAATTCGTTCGTAATACGTTTCAATTCCACTCGTGAAGAAGAAAAATTCCAATTTATTTGCGGAGGAAATTTAAAATTCGCGAAACTTACGAATTCGATCGTCACAGCCTCGTTATAAAAATATATATATATATATATATACACGAAATAATTATGTTTCATGATAATTTGAATTTTAAATTTCAAATCACGTATATATATATACATATCTTTCAGATTGGATTATACACGTAGACACACTAATAATTAGTTATAGGGCAACGTGTATTTTAACGAAACAGTTGTCTCGTAAACTTGTAATAGTAGATCCCTATCTTAATAACGATAATCTCGTACAAACGCATGTATATGTTTCGTTCGAATGGAATGGGACGAAAATTAACACGTGAAATTTACAGAGGCACGAATAATTAATTAACCAAACTCGATACGTTCAAAACATATATATATATATACATCAAAACTTGTTTATACGAGAAAAAAATATTTTCAATTTTATCTTCCCAATAATTTTACAATTATTTTATATATTCAAATAATATTCCTTTCATTTTTACTTTCGTCTTAATTAATAAGAATAATATAAGAAAATATAAGATTCACATAAATTCGAGATACAAAAACGCGTTCGAGTTTTACTATCCGCGAATCAGCACCGACGTCGACCCATATTTTTCCAAATTCCCAAAGGATTATCGAGCGTGGTCGGAGAAAAGAAAGGACAACAGAGGCCGACGTCTTCCGCCGTGGGGAATCGATTCCCGATTTTCCTCGGCAAATATCAAATCACTGGCCTAGTCGACGCCGGTCGCTCCAACGTACGCTTTTAACACGGCCGGTTTCTCTAACAAGCTAACTCTATATCGAAAAGATATTATATAAATATTTGAAAAAAGAAAGAAACCTTCGAGACAGTAATAAAAAGAAATCCATCCAAGATCGAAAGAAAATATGATTTCGAGACGGAGACGGAAGATGTCTAAGGAGGAGGAAGCAACAATTCTGTGGAGGACCGGACGAGTGTCAGGTTGCACGAAAGTCGATGAAAACAAATGAAACGACCGCAATGCTTTCGAAGCGTACACCTTTGCCACGAAACGAATGGCGAGTGCACGAGAAATGCGTGGTGGGAAAAGGATCGATGCGAGATAAATCGAGGACAGGCACAGAGCGACGAGAAGAGCGACGAGGATGGATACTCACTGGATATGTGAACAACCGAAAGGGGTTGGTATTCTTCGTATCCCACTTCCGGCAGCCTGCTCCGTCGGAACGAACACGACAATCCGGGACAGGCAGAACCTCGCCTGTGAGAGAAATTTCGTTGGAAAATGCGCAGATGCGCCTTGCCAACCGGGGGGGTGGCAGTGCGGCTGCGCGCGCGTTCCGCTTGCTTTCCGGAAATCCGTCACCGTTTTCAATGTTTTCCACGATGGGGATGCGAGGGAGCGAGTTGGGTTCAAGGACGTTGCAGGACTCGTCGACCTTGAACTTCTCTTGCGGCTATCTTCTTATTTTACGTGTATCCGCTCGCCAGTCGTTCATCCTCCCATCTTCCTTCCTCAATTTTTCCATCACTTTTTTTTTTATTCCTTAGCCTTTATTATTATATTTATATTTAAGGGAGAGAGAGAGAGAGAAAAGTGATTTGATATGAAAATTAAAGAAATTTGTTGGAAAGATTAAGGATTTGAAGTTTTTGAGTTATGGAATATTGTGTTGTAATGTCGTTTAAGACGTGTAATTTTTGTTTTATTTTATGTAAACAAGGATATTTTTCAATTCTTATAATATGAAAACAATAGAGAGAAAGATTCTTGGATTGAGTTTTCTCTGTGATTTGAAAATTCGTGAATAATTAAACAATGATTGATACGGTATGCATTCTGAAAGATAAAAATAAAATTTTGCTAAAAATATTTTATTATTCTGGTACAAAATATAAATATAGTGAACATAATATATTTTATTTACTTATAGGAATAATGGAAGACATCGTTGTATGTAACATAATTTTAGAATATCGCTTGTTTTCCTGTTTAAGGAAAACGAATAACTTTTTACTCTATTTCATTATCATTCATCTGTTCGCAAAAATCGGTAACGAATATACAGCAAGATTTTTTTAAGATGCGAATATTATTCATTTTATTGCATAGTCGGCATAGCTGTCGAGGAAGCGATATCACCGGCATCTTCGGATCTCCACAGCTGAGTTATCGTTTTCACTTGTGTGTAAAAATTTATACCCTGAAAAAAGTAACACGTTCAGAAAATATTTCACAATTTACATACAAAATGTTATGAATTCAAGCTTTAAAAATTATGATATAAATTTTTATTGACGTAAAGAATTAATTTCATCCTCGTATCTCTATCGAAGATGAAATTAAAAAAGCAAGTCCAAATTTTTAATCATCGACAATAATTTCACTCACGTGCTTCCCATAAAAATGATTATCACCCAAAAATGATCCTTTGTTTCCAGTGAAACTGAACATTGGCAAAGGCACTGGGATAGGAACATTTACGCCAACTTGACCAGCTTCGATCCTATTTACGAACGCTCTCGCCGTTGCACCGTTCGACGTGAATACAGCAGTCCCGTTCCCGTAAGGGCTTTTGTTAATAATATCGATCGCCTCGTCCAAAGTGTCGGTGAAAATGCACGAGAGAACGGGTCCAAAAATCTCCTCGGTGTAACACTTCATGGTAGGCTGAAACATATTGCGAGATAACCTTCCATTCAATCATCGATATTAAAAATTCTAAATCTATTAAATCTCGATCGATCGTGCGCATAGAAATACCTTCACATCGGTCAACACGGTCGGTCCAACGAAATTCCCCTTTTCGAAACCACGGACAACGAGGCCTCTGCCATCGAGAGCTAACGTGGCGCCATCTTTCACGCCCGACTCGACGAGATCGCATATCCTCTCCTTGGATCGAGGCGATATAACCGGTCCAAGATCGGTCCCAGGCACGTGTCCGGCGTTCACTTTCAATTTCTTCGATGCTCGAACCAATTCTGGGATCCACTCTTTCGATTTGCCCACGAATATGGCCACCGAGAGTGCCATGCATCTTTGGCCCGCCGCTCCAAACGCCGCACCCACGATTTGGGAGATGCTCTTATTTTTGTTCGCATCCGGTAGAACTATGCAATGGTTCTTCGCGCCCATGTTGCACTGCACCCGTTTTCCATGAGCACTGCTTTGCTTGTAAATGTATTTCCCCTGTAAGAAAAGAAAAATGTTACTCAAAATTTATTTTATTCGACTCGAGATGTTTAGAAATTTGTATTCAAATTTTATAAAGCAAGATTAAAAGAATAAAATACTCGTATATAAAGGGTGTCCCAAAATTAACGCAAGATTTGAATTTGCCGCCATTTTTGCATTTATATATAGTTGTTGGCAACCCTGAAAAAAGAACAGTTTGAGAGTTTAGGGTTAGTAAAAATGGAGCGTTATACGATACAACAACGTGGAATGGATTATTAATCGTGAAAAAGTGGATGCTGGTTTTTCCAGCAAAATAATCCTAAGTGATGAAGCACATTTTCACCTCGATGGCTTTGCTAATCGCCAAAATTGCTGTGTTTGGGGTTCAAAGAACCCACGTGTGATTAGCGAAAAACAAATGCATCCATAAGGTGTCATTGTTTGGTGCGAATTTTGGACAGGAGGCATCATTGAACCATACTTTTTTGAAAATGAGGCTGGTCAAGCAGCAACTGTTAATGGTGCTCGATATCGCGACATGATAACGCAATTCTTTCTGCCGAAATTGGACGATATTGATGTGGCCAATATATGGTTTCAACAAGACGATGCCATACAGCCAATGAAACGATTCAATTACTGCACGAGACATTTCCTGGTCGTATACTCTCTCATTTCGGTGATCAGAATTGGCCTCCTAGATCGTGTGATTTAACACCATTAGATTTCTTCTTATTATTTGAAGTCAAAGGTCTATGTCAACAATTCCATAACCACACGTGCATTACAAATTAAACGCTGCATCAACGAAATTCAGCCACAATGCAGAAAGGTTTATGAAAGATTTCGACGAAAGGGTGCGTATGTGCCAGCAAAACGTGTTATTCCATAAATAACCCTATCCTATGTACTTTATGATCTGCTTAAAAAATAAATATCTAAACACTAAAAACTCTCTTTTATATTTAATTCAAATCTTGCGTTAATTTTGGGACACCCTATATTTTTCGCATCGATATTTATGCATCCGTCTGGAAGACAAATTACGAAACGATTCCCTAAAGACTCGATACACTCGAGTTGGAACCCTAAACGACGTCAGAAATTCTGCTTAATTTTCTCATGAACCGTTTCAGTAATAGCGAGAGCATCTCGCAGGGATAAGCAACAGTTAAGACCCCATGAGACTCAGGAGCATCAATATTCTACTCATTGGCAATCTCTACCTTGCCTTCAACGTACCCTCTAATACATAATCGTTTAACCATCGAGCAGATTAATCGATTCTCTCCTCCTTGAGATAAAAGATAAAAGAGAAAAAAAAGGAAAAAAGAACAAAAGAAACACGAAACACGTACCGCTTGATCGGAACCGACGAACGAGACCGCTTTGATGTCAGGATGCTCGCAGATGAAATCGACAGCCGCGTGTTGGCCGTGTATAACGTTCAACAATCCTGGTGGCGCGCCTGCCCTGGTGAACAGATCGGCGAGGATCATCGAGGCGCCTGGCACGCGTTCCGATGGTTTGAGAATAGTGGCGTTTCCACAGGCGACCGAGACCGGAAACGACCAAAGGGGTATCATCGCCGGGAAATTGAAGGGACAGATGGAGGCAGTTACGCCAAGGGGAAGTTTGTAGGAAATTATGTCCATATCTGTGGCGATGTTTGGCGTGCTCTCCCCCATTTGAAGAGAAGGAATCGCGGCACACGCGTCCACCACCTCTGCAACATAAATCAATGTGATGATCTATGGTTCTTGAATGGCTGCGATTCGAAGGGGGAGAGGTCGAACGAGGATCATTGTTCGTGCACGCGTTTGTGTGTGTGTGTTTGTGTTTAGAGCATTTGTCGAGATCTGAAAGTATGATGGATTACAGTAATAAATATAATTTGCTTTATATATATATATTTTTAATAAACTTACGTAAGCCTCGGAGAACGTCACCTTCGGCATCTGCCATTGTCTTCCCATTCTCCCTTACCATGTTCTCTGCGATTTCTTTCTAAGAAAATAATTTATTGCACGAGTGTTTTATGCGTTATCTTAGTTGGAGTTTGTTTTATAGAAAATTTAATTATGAAATAATTGTTAAAAAAATGTTTCTTTCTAAGAATAAAGTTGAAATTTTACAACGAGCTTACCGAGTGTTCGCGAATAAGGGCTTGGTATTTGAGCATCAGTGTTTGTCTTGTAAGTACGCTCGTATTTTTCCATTTTGCATAAGCTTCTTTCGCACTTTTCACGGCTGTCTCCATTTCCTCTCTCGTGCATTTCGGGGTACGACATAAAAGTTCATTTGTTGCTGGGTCGTGAACGTCGGTGAATTCCGTAGCCTTTGATTCTGAAACAAATTAAAACCAGTATTAAATCAGTGTGAGTTAAAAAAAATAATAATAATTACGCTAATTTGTTACATGTTTATTTTTGGAATTCTAAATAATTACTTTTTTTTTTAAATCTTTTATAAAAGTAACTTTATTTTAAGGATAATTTTAATTGAAGAATTTTTGTAATCTTTGCTTAAAAATTTAATCCCATTTTCTGTACATCTTTCATCCAAAGCTATTTGCAATCCTTATCATCTGAATACCGTTGTACTATTTTTGTCATTGATTAACAATGATGAATAAATGAGGATAAATTAAGATCTAAATGGAATGTCCTAGCACATGCTTCTAGCAAAAGCTGAGTAAAATGATCCAGAATATAAATATATCTTAATTAAAGAAATAATAAAAAAAAATATCTCCTTATATCTTTTACCTGGAGAACAAAAAAATTGGTCTATTTAACTTTAATAACTTCCGTATAATCGGTATTATTTATTTCATTTATAAATGTTCTTCATTAAAACAATTCTTAGAATTGAATTCATCTCGAAATATGACGCCTTTTCTGTACAGTTTCAATGGGTGCTCGAGAAGTACTCGTGGCCGCAAGCTTCAATTAAATGCCTTTAAAAGCGCACTTTAAATATTCATAACGGGTTGTATCGTACGAAAAATAGGTTGAAGAGTACTTCAAAGAGCCGAATATCTGTTCCATCCTGTTTTGTTCTTGATAATGCCATAATTGCCTTAGTTTTCAGGCGATCGAGCGAACGCGCACATTTCAATTTTTCGATAGATTCACGTTGAAAACAGGAATGTTGTTTCATAATTGAGTCATAATAAATTCGATGAAAATAATGATCAAACGGTGAATATATTTAAAACTTTATGTTGTATTTCTTTCAGAAAATCTAATCGAAATGTTTAACGAAATTAGAGAAAGAAGAGATAAAATTTTATAATTTGAAAAATATTAATCTTAATAACTATGGATATTTATTCATTCATGCATTTATGAAATGTTTAAAGTTGCAGAAATGGATAAATGATACAATTTACGAAATATTCAAGGTAGAATGCTCGTTATAATATTTACTGTGGAAAACAAATTTTTATTTAGATTCCACTCTTTTATTCATGCTCGTAAAAATATACATTTGCATCCATATGAAAATTTCATGTACAATATGTAAATGTATAAATATAAAAAAAAAAAAGAGAGAAATTAAAATAACGAAGCATCGAAACAATGAGTTAACTATAAATTATTCAAAAGAATAAACGTATGATAAGTTTTTATTTAAAAATTATTAATCCTTACATATTGGATATTGCAAATATTTCTTCTTAACATTATTTATTTTATTTCATTAATTATTTTTCTTGATTTTGATAATGTAAAACGATAATTAATATTAAGAAACAGCATTTATAAAAATATTTTTAAATGTTTATTGCAATAATTACCTACGAATTGGCCATCAATGTACATCTTAACTGTTGGTATGCTACTGCTGTAAGTCCTTGCAGCGAAATACGCCTAAAATACCATTTAGTTAATGTTAAACAATTCTTGATTCAACAATAAATGAATATAACGAGATTCGCATTGAATATTTTTCACATTTTTTTAAAATATTGAATTACATTTTATATCTGCATACAACGTATATATTAATTAAGTAAAAAGAATTGGGACAAAGATGGTATAATAAATAATTTAATCGTAGATTTTACTTTGTAAAATATTTTAACCTGTGACCTCTCTTTATCATATCATTTACAATTACAATAAAAGTAATGACTTATTTTCAAATATAAGACCGCATATTGTATTTGTATTTATATTCATTACGTAATATAGCACAGTATTATATATTTTCTATATTCAATAAGTACAATTTATTGTAAAAGTTATAAATCTTTTTTATCTGGTATCATTATTTGAATTATGCACGATAAATATCATTTTGCAACGATATTCTATAAATCGATTCAATACGAGTATTACGTAAAATACGCCAGCTCTATTACACTAAATTGATAATGACATTCTATTTTACGAGCGTTATTGGCCCCTGTGCATATATAATTCTGAACTCGTCGAAATCAATTGAAACGAAGGCGCGTAATTTGCTTTAGAAAACAACATGGATGATGTACGATAAAAAAACATTCCTTTAATTCTTTTCAAGGATTCGATAAAAGAACACTCCTTTAATTCTTTTCAAGTTCAATTATTTACCAAAGAATATTTCTGCAATTTATCTTTATTGCATGATAAACAAGTGATTTGTACAGATATTGTGATATTTAGAAACGTGTGAGGATCACTTATAAATGGAATAAAATTTATCTCTAATTGTATGATTAACTTCTAATGGGAATACAATTTTATTTTAATTCTGAATATTTAGACGAGTAAATTGTATTACAAGATTATTGTGGAAACTTTGAAGGATGATTTCTTCAGAATAACAAAAATAATTGGAATTAACTGAATGGATATGAGAATGATAGATGTTCGATAATATGTTAATCGAAAGCGTTTAGATGAATACAAATCATAAAAGATATTAAGTAAATGATACACATGTCTGAAAGGCCAAGAACGTTATCGCATAACTTGATAATGAATAAATTTTGCAATTTGTAATTTTAATTAGCAATAAAAACGATTATGGATTGCACATATGAAGGATTGCAAAATTCAAAAAAGATTAATTCGATTAAAAACAATATTGCGAATACATTATTATTATGTATTTATTTAATTTAATAGCTTAATTTTGAATAGCTAGTTTATTTCTAACCTCAATCTCCAAGAAATTTTCCAAGCCGACAAACACGCGAAATCGAATTTTTTAAGACGAATATTTCAATTCAATTTATCACGTACACTCGCATCAATTTTTTAGTTGAAACAATTTCTTAATTAATAATCGGCATCAAATAACATAAATCATAAACTAAAGCAAATAAATTTAAAAATAACACTACAATTATCTCTTTAGCATCGAATCGAAATTTTCATTCATATCATATTCATGTTCATTTGTTTTTATAACATGAAAGATTAAAATGCAATATTGAGTTACTTCTCAATACTATCTCAGATAAAAATACAAAAAATCGAACAAGAATATATGTTACAAATATTCGATATACCTCGCACTTAACAAGTTTCGCGAGGAGCGCCATAATTGTAGAATACACGTTCGAAGTTGACCGTACAGAACTGGCTAATTCACTGAAAAAATGGCCTTGCTTACTATCGTACAAGAGCGTATATTTTCATCAAGATTAGTTACCTCTGTTTACAACATTTTCAGAGATTGATGTTTTTGAAACTGTTGATAGCTTGCTCGTTCGGTTATCATCGAAGAATTCACGAACATGACCGAACAAGGTATCAACACCGTTATTGATTTCAAGTTGCAACGAATAATTCATAATACAACGAGCATTTAATTTTCTTTAATACAACATGTAATTTTAGTAAAATTTAAATTTTGCATTGATCATTCTATAGTATATAGTTATTTGGAAATAGCGCTAAATTTAAAAAAAATCTATTTTTTAAAATGTTTATCAAAATGAACAAGCCGATAAAGAAGGAAATTTGAACTAAAGTATCAACAATTGATAATTCTTGAGAATATACTGTTAGAAAATGTTGTTAGATGTCGCCACTGGATACTTTATTCGCTTATGAAGTTAAAAATAATATATATTATGAATTTATTAATTGCTTTCATTTTTTTTCTTTTTTAATGAATATACCAATATAAATTTCAGAATTTAAATAAGATTATTAAAAAAAAATTAAAATATTGAAACGTATTAAAAAAATTATAAGAAATTATAAACTTTAAAAAGTTTTTACTTAATATTTCAATTATTATAAATAATTTATTTTAATTTATCTTTTTTTTTATTAATGATTTAAATATTATATCATATCTAACTAAATTTTTATATACATACATTTCTGATATTTTTTAAAATCTAAAATTATCTAATTACAATATCAATTAACGAAAAAAAAATTATAATCTATCACAAAAATTTTTATTAAAATTAATTCCAATTATTTCGGCAACAATTTTCAATAACAACGATCGTACATTTCTTTAATTTTGTGTAATATTAAATTTAAATTATACTAAACGATAGTTTAATTAAAATAATACGAACTAGAGCTATTTGTTGGCATAAATCACGCATTTCAATCCAACGTGTTGCAAAATTAACTTCCTATTACAAATATCGTACACGATGTTATAGTCGATCTTATCAATTCCCAATCGATTGCTACAAGAATAATGGCATCTGGTCTGAAAAAAGAAGAAAAAAAAAAAAAGGTATGAGGAACAGGGGAAAGCAGGAATGTTGGTAATCGTTAGGTGGCCCAAGGCATGCGTAACAACTAACCGCGCGATTACACGGAAGTTGATTGGCAAACAATCGTTAGAACCGATCGACAGGTTTCTGGTTCGGTATTAAAGTCTCGTGCGCCGTTTCGTTTTATATGTAGTGTGTGCAGGCTTGAAACGCCTCCGAAAGCTTGCCTATCGATACACCATCGTGATTATGTATGGCGAAGAAAGTGAAACGCGCGATGGAAATTCAGCCTAATAAGGTGAACAAAACGTGTGGCACATTGCTCATTAGCGATAACTATCGACATGGAGTTAGAAAACGATGTTAGAAAACTGTATTAAAAAGTATGATGGGTGATAAGAAGACGATAAGAGATATTTTGGGTATCTTTTGTCTTTTTCCTTTTCGATAAAAACTTAATTACTTGAATCGGTGGCTTTGTTATTTTTTTTGCAACATATTTATGCGAATAAGATTAGAAATCGATAAACAAAAGTTAACGTTTAAGCCTCGCTATGAAAATGAATATGCTGTGGGAAAACGATATTAGAAAACGAGTTTGAGCTGGTGAAAGCAATACGGAGTCGTTAGCGAAAATTTCATTCAAATAGTTTCACAATATCGCTAGATAGAGATATATTCTTAGTCATGCCATGCATTTATTATATCAAGCGATATAATGAAAATAAAATTTTCTACGGTATATAAAGTAATTAATTAATTTCCAGTTCGTTAAGAGAAATATTTAACTACTTTTGTTCATCTCGCATTATATTCTTTATATATTCGCGGAATCTTTTTGAAAAATTCACTTTAGATATAAATTATTATGAAAAAAAATCTCCGTTTCATTTCATCTAACGCAAATTTAATATAAAATAATAAAAATAATAATAAATAATAATAAATTTGTGATCGTGATTTTTGTAGTTCATCAACTTTTCATTCAATTTTTGTGTTTATTTTTAGAATCGAGTCTTTAATTAAATCGGATGAATATATTAAACATTGTATACGAAATAAATTATATCAATTTCAAGAAAAGAAAAATTATAATATTCGCAATGATTTCGAGGAAGAATTATTCTTCCCATCCTACATTTTCAACCATAATTTGCCCCATACAACTAATAAACATGGGACAACTCGAGTCGAAGTGAAATGTTGAAAGCCAGCTTCGTGCCATCGGAATACAAGTGAAAAGGAAATGAAATACGTTTCTTGTAAACAGAACTCGTCGTATTAAGCCACGTGTGACATAACAGTGACATGAATGTGTTCGAAGCTAATCGCTTCAAGTAAAATGAAACATGAACTGTTCAAGTAACGTCCAATGTTTTACGTGGCGGCAATTGCTTTCTCGTTTCGTATGTACGTAATAATTTTACGAAATTGGCTCAATCGGTAACAAAGGAAAGCGATTGTCGTTATAAATTCTTTCTCATATTTTTTTAACGGAAAATTAATTCGAGGAATTACAAAAGTTAATCTAATCGTCACATTTTTCATTGAAAATAAATTAACGTTAATTATAATAATTCGAGAACTCTTTTATTAATCAAACTTTCAATTGACGAATCAATTAAATCAGTTTAATTACTTTCGTATTAATCAATAGATTCTTTTGTATCGTTATTAACGATATTGATATAATTAAATTAAATTATTGGACGATTACTTTTTAAAAAGGATAAAAATTCAATGGCGAATAAATGATGCACGATAAAAGATTGGAAAACAAATAAATCTTCGAATCGATTGATATCGATTCCAACGAATGGCGAAACAGACAATGCTCTTGCGCGAATATTTACTTGAATTTCTATTTTACCGAACGAAATCAAGGAATGGTAATTCGACGACGTTTACATGCACAAGAAGAGTTTCTTGAACGTTGTGTAAAGATTATGTTATCGTCTTGGCAGGATATCGTAACGTGTTTTGTAACGTGTCGTTCGGTGTGCTGAATATTAAACTCACTTTACGATGTTCGTTAAGAAGCCATTCTAGAAAATTAAGTAACATCCTTAATATTTATAAATGATTTCCGATCGTGAGATCAATAGCGAAAGTGATTTCATAATGAATATTATATTTAAAAAAATATATAATATTAAATAACGAGCAAAAAAATTTCATTATTTAAAATTTTCATTCAAAAAAAATTTCAAATTATTTGACAACTGACAACTAGTTTTTTCATTTTTTCTTTTTTTTTTTTCTTTTTTTTTTTTTAATTATTAAACGATACTTCGATTGACATTAACAGAGTTACGAAAGATTTCAAAGGAACGACTTCAATCAAAGCGACACATTCAGGGATCATCGGTTAAATAGAACGAAGGCTCCAACTTTGTGTACCATGATCCGTTTCCGGGACAATTCCGTAAAGAGATATTTGTGAAAGTTAGTCATAGTAGAAAGTTCTTTTCTTCTCTCTATCAACTAAAAAGTATCATTTATATGTGTATCTAATGAATGAAGCTCTGATATTTGAAGAAAGTGAGACCGGATAACTGGATATACGATTTCAAGCGTAAGTTAAAAAACGTTTGACAATAAATTCAATCAGTTAAAAATTTAATTTCAACTAACTTCGAGCGTTTTAATTTTATTCGATTAAATTAACTTGATTAACTTGATTTCAGCAAAGTGGAAAATTATTTTCGTTTCGTTAGAACGATTTTATCGATAAAACGCAGTAAATCGTGAATATTTTCATTCAATTAATAAATTTAATGATTAATTTTCAAGGTGAATGAAAAATATAATGATTAATAAAATTGCGAATTATAAAGTTTTGAATTAAACATCACGAATAATTTTTTCTTATCGTTTACTTAATGTAATTGATTTGTTTTTCTTTTTTCTTCTAGATTAGACGAAGACGAAGAGAGACGGAAATAGAGTGAGACAGCTTTGTTCGTATTACACAAAGATGCCGCGCTGTGGCGCGCGCGTCACTCCGCCTCTGTCTCTCTTCATCTAACGCAAACTTCAAACTCGTGTACACATCTCAATGAATAAAAATCTCAATTAAAACAAAATTTTTGTACATCGATTTATGCTTTTTACTCGTCTCTGAAATTAACTTTTCAAAAATGATGACAATATATATCGAAACTCTATCTGTGTGACTATCTTATTTTTTCGTTAGAATTATTATCTTTTCGTTGTCATCGATTACAAGTGATCGTCTAACTCCAAAAACATCGATAAATGAGTAATCAAGAATAAAAATTCGGCTATTTGGCGCACGTGGACAAAGTATCATCGCTGGGACATGGACAAAGCACATGCGACATTCTCGCGTAATATCGGCTTAAAATTCATCGAATGGCCCGATTACAAAACTGTGCCGCAAAACACCTGGTAATTCGATAATGATGACGGCGTGTAGCGCTACGGGACGAACGACGTTTCGAAATTGGAATCAAAAGCTTCTCCACGTTTTCCAATTGCGCCAATTATCGACTTCGCTTCGTCCATCCCTTTATGATCGAAAATTCTGCGACTGAGATTGAAAAGATTTAATAAGTAATAAAATTAAAGGTTTCGTATATTTGCAATAAAGTTGAAAGAATTTAGTAGATATGATTGATATTTGATTAATTCGTTGTATTTGAAATCGATTTCGATTAAAATAGCTTTGTCATCATCGCCTCATTCTTTTTTCACTATCTTTTAATCTAATTTCGACTTAAATTGTTTTTCAATTTAATAAATAGATTTCAATCGATATTTTTGTGTATCAATTTTTTGTATTTATTCTGATTGTTATTTGCCAGATGGACTTTCGAAAAGAAAGCATATTAATATTTTAATTGTTATATATACATATTTTTTATTATTATTCATGAATTAAATTATAAACTATTAAATTAAATTATACTAATATTATTAATAATTCTATCGTTATTTATAATATTTATATTTTTTTAATCAAATGTATCCCATAATGAATTCCTACATTTTCTTTATTTTATCAATAACGACATTTTATATTTGAACACAAATTTTTGTTTTTATTTTCATATGTTCATATTTCTATTATCGATAAAAACGAATAGCGAAATGAATTAAATATAGTATTCACTTTGTGCCAAAGTGATTTGTAAAATATATTCGTCTAATTTTATACGTTTACACAAGGTTGATCTTTCAAGGCTATAGTTTGGTAATTTCAATACTAACAAAATTCTCTTTATAAGTTTCACATATGTTTCTCGTCTTTTTATTTCTTCATTAAAATTTAGACCTTTGAAGCATGCAAATCACTCGATAAATACTTATTAAATATTAACAATATATATTAACATTTAAAAATTTTTTTATTCTAATTTTATCAAATGATTTATAATTCTTTATAGTTATATGTATATTGAATCACTTGTTGATTTTATTATTAACTCAAAATTAACAGATATTTCTTTGCTACTATTATCTGTAATTCTGGTGAGTCATTTTATAATAATATATTCAAGTATATTGGATTGTATTATGCTACGATTCGGAATAGTCATAATTAGTGACTAAACATTTATCGATAAAAGCGTTTAAAAGTCATTGTGGTTTCGTCAATAGAGATTTCGTCATTTGTTTAAAAAAAAGAATAAAATAAAGATTCTTGATATATGATGAATAATATGCATATTCTTCTTTATGTCATTTATGTTCTAAAAAAAAATTGTTCCGACTAAAGACATCATTTCAAACAATATTTTATTGAAAATTAAAAATAACAATAAACTTTTTTTTCAAACTTTGAAAAAAAGAAATAAATATTTTTTGATAAGAAGAAAAAAATATATATAATTTTATATATATATATAATTTTTAGAATTTTCTTAGAGAAAGAAAAAGAAAATAACTGTTCTAAACTCTTTCTTAATATATAAAATTATTTTTAAAATTATTTCTTATTTCATTATAAATTGTCATTAAAAATTTTTTTCAACATATCAAAATCCATTAAGAAAAAACAAAATATAAGTCTTCAATAAAAAACTACACAATGATAATCTTTATCTTTTTCAAAATAGCTTTCGTCTCAAATTTATACATTATAATTTTCTTTTTTTTTTTTTTTTCATAGAATTCTGTAAAATAATTTCAGAATAAAAAAATAAATTTATTGCCTAATATAATGGTTAACGTTTATGGACATCGTTTCAACAAACTTTCTATTTTTAATCTTTCTGATTCTGAGATTCCAAAATCTACTATTTTACTATTGATTCCAAAATCAATAAATTTATCTTCTATGAATCAAAATTCTCGTAGAATATTTTTGCATAATATAGCAAAAAATATATATTTTCATTAACATAGACAGTGTATAATGCTCACAATTTTCCTGCATATTTTCATTTAAGTCATATAACTGGTTGTTAAGCAAATAAATAGATAATGCCTTTAAATATGCAGATAAGTAATAAATAGATGGATGAACAAATAAGATAGATGAAGTAGAAGTGGGTAGATGGATAGCTAAATAAATATGTACATAACTATGTAGAATGAAATGATAAATAAACTAGGAATAAATAAATAGAACATCTAAATAAAAAAAATTATTAATAATATAATTAAAAATATAAATATATATATAACATAATAAATAAAAAATCAATTTGCCTATAGAAATTTTTTTTATAGAAAATGGAAATTAATTAAATATCGAATGAAGAAACAATGAATAAAATAACGTAAGTAATAATTAAAATAATTAAAAAAATTAATTTAAAATTTAATATAATATTTTAATAAAATTATATTTGCAAAATTTTTATTATATCATATATAGAGCAAAGAAGAAAATAATTTTTAAAATAATTTTTAATATGATTAAAATAAATATAATATTTTTTAAATGAAGAAAAATAATTTCTTGTGAATCGGGATCATAAATTAATATTTTCAAAATTATAAATAATTTTTTATTACAAGGAACGATTCTTTTAGTTCAAAGTAATTCTTTGATCTAAAGATATCGAATAATGGAAATAGAAATAGGTTTTTCTAAGAAAAGAGAGAGAAAGAGGAGGGAGAAACAGAGAGAGAGAGAGAGAGAGAGAGAGAGAGAGAGAGAGAACGTTAAAACAGAATAGAAAGTCTTTTATTAATTTTCAAAGAATATTTGTTTAAACACACTAATAAATTTCTTCTTTCTCTCACATCCGACTCGTAAATAATATATCAATTTGTTTTCTAAAGTCTATACCTCATAATTTTTTCATACGCTTTTTCATACATTCTTGATCATATATATAAAAAATATAATAAATAAATTTAAAAATAAAATAAAATAAACAATATAAAAAATACGATAAAGAAATTCTTTTCACCGTACGATTTATAAATAATGAAGTTTATCTTTATATTTTTCTAATAATTTTTACAATAAATAATACAAATAGATTCAAAGTAAATATTGAAATACTTTAAGGATAAAGTATCATCTCGAATCGAGATGCTAAACGATTGCTTAGCGTCAAATATTTGTCAGGGAATAGTTGTCGCGGAGGATAAATTCAACGCGAATTATTCTTATACGAACGGATTGATTGTGGGGAAAACCTGGAATTAAGTAGAAACGTAGTAGTAGTCTGAATGTCGTGTTTCATGGAACCAATAATAATAGGGGAAATTTGGATGATTGCGAGGACTTGGAACGGTCTCAAGAGTTACAAAGTGCATCGATACTCGAGAGGAACATCTACTGAACTCGTTTAATAAATCACCAGCATCACTTCTTCACTTCTCACTTTTTTTTTTTTTTTTTTAAGAATTTATCAATTTATATTATTCCCATCTCGGATACCTTAGGTATCGAAATATCGAAATATTTAAAAATTTCTTAATAAAATCTGGAGACAAATCTTGGACCAGTGACTACGCAAAGTTTACAATTACGTAGATGGGAAAGGAGGGATTGTTGGGTGACGTGGAAAATGTATTCCCAGCTCACGGTGGACGCGTTTACATGAGCCACGGAAGATTCCCAAGATTCTTGGCGAACGGCCAAAGACAATGAGAGATAAAAGTCGTTCATTCCCTCGGCAGCATCATCGTAGAGGCTGAGAATTCGCAAATCGGGAGCCGCGGTTGCTCGTTTTGTTTTGGCTGCGTTTAGACCTGGCTTCTTCTTCTTCTTCGCTCGCATAATTTCGCGCCCGATCCTTTCAAGTAAAATAATTTCTTTGGATGGATAACTGCCTCTATCCTCCTGCATTTCCCCGTTTCAATCAATTCAAAAGAAATGACAAAATCGTGCAACTCACGATCCAATTCTTACCACATTTCATTTATTTTAACTATCATTTTTTTCTTTGAAACGATTGCTGCTCCCTTCAGAAGAAATTGTAATTTTTTTTAAGAAATATGAATTATTTAAAGTGAACTCTTATCCTTATCGCAAATGTATAAATATTTTTTTTATCTTATAATTTGTATAAAATTTGAAATTGTAATAATAAAATAATAAAATTATATTATTTGGTATATTTCAACCTTTTAGTGATGCATTAAAGTTATTATCTAAAGAGTGATTTTTTTTTAATTATTCAAATTTATTTATTTATAGACCAATAATAATATTTTTTTTATCATTGGTTATATGAATTTTATATCCTTGATTTAGGTCAATATATTTTATAGAATTTAGAATTTTATTTATATTATTAGTTTTGGGTTTAAGAGTTTATCCAACAAATAATTATTTTAGAATCTATACGATTAGTATCAACAATAATTTCATTTGAAATTAATTTATTTTCTTTAGTTTTTAGATTAATGACAAGAAAAGAATATTATAAATATACGGTAATTCAAAGTGTACAGTGATTTATTAAGACACAATTAATTTTTTTCTAAAAGTTGAAATTGAAAAAAAATTTGCACGAAACTAGAAAGAAAAAAAAACCATAATGAGAATGAAAAAGATAAGAAAAAAAACTAATTGAATACATTAACATTCCTATTTCTCCTATTTAAGAAATAAAAAAATCGAATCATTAATCTTAAATTAATTCATTATTGCGCGTATTAGAATATTCGGTACGGTAAATTCTAGGAACAAGAGATAACACTACATTACTACCATCGCTACAATGATGTCTGGCATGATTTTGATTTTATCTAGAATTATGTACGGAGTAATAAGGAAAAGCAAATTACATTATTATATAAGCAGCGTGCAGACTTATATTTGTTTAAAAATATAATACGATATCGTCAGTTATCGAGTCACGAAACAATTCAGTACAGCTCGTCTGTGTTGAAAGAAAAATCTAGAAACATCCGAAAAATTGAATGTTCTAACCTATCATTATATCGAATCGCGTTGCAAAAAGGTTGAGAAACACTGCGGAACGCAGGATCAACGTTAAACAACGCTTCTTTTCGTGTTCCTTTTATTTCTTTCTTTCTTTTTTTTTTCTAATTTCAAACGTAAACTGTCGCGCGAGTTTTGGAGGGAAAAAAAGCAGAAGCAGAAAGAAAAACGGGGAAGACAAAGGGCGAATTAGAAAAAGAAGGCGAGCACGGCCCGATCGGCGGGAGAGTGGGAGAGTAAGTCCGCTTTGCGAGCGGGGTCACCCGGACCCCGGAAGAGCGGGCAAGTGGTGGGGATTAAGGCGAGGCCGCGACATAGCGAACATAATAAAAGTCAGTCCCGGCGTTCGATGTGGTCGGGGACGTTTCTTGATCGTTCTCCAAAAGGTATCGGCCGTGCCTGCGCTCCAACTCCTCACTTCTCCTCTTCTCGTTTTGACCTTGGCCACCTGGTTTCCCTGTTCCGCATTCTAAAAATGTTTTGTACCGTGCGAAGATAGCCAACCGCGATAGACACCGATCCTCTTTCGTCATTATCCTTTTCCGCCATTTAATGCCTTTCGCTCCAACCATCCTCCAATCCTCTGAATTATCCTTCTCTTTCCCCGATATTCCCCTCTTTCTTCTAGACAAGAAGACGTAACACTTTTAGCCTCGTCTTTCTCTTTCTTCTTCTTTGTAAAAGTATAATGTTTTTTTTTTTTTTTAGAATTAAAATCAAAACTAATTTCTTAAAATAATTCCTTAATTTGTTGATTTTTGATTCGTAATAATTATTTTGTCCTTTTTTTCATCTCTCGTCTTTCGTCTTTCAAACAAAAAAATATTCAATCCCTTTCTGAGTATTCTGAGCTAATATATTATTGGTTTAATTAAATCGACGTGTTATAGAAATATGGTATCAATAAATATAGAAAAAAAAAAAAGAAAAAGAACAAAAGATCGATAAATTATTTGTTATAGTTCGATCTTATTCTGACGAGATGTAAATTACGATTAAATTTTGATCACAGATACGCTTGAAATTTCCTCTGGCTTTTGAATCAGTTTCTTACTACTTTTAGATTATGAGATGCAACGGAGCATGCCAAGTAGAAACAAGATTATCATTCGCACCAACAAATGCTCTTTACGATGTTTATCGTTTATCCGATTGCAAATCAGGACATGGACATAGATAAATTATAGTAAACTATCAATTCGATTCTATGATGGTTTTGTAAAATAATAACTTTTATATTATTACAAAAGAAGCAATGTATAAGGAATAAATAAACTCTTTTATCGAAGATTTATTAAATTTATTAGAGATTATAAATTAAATTTGGATTAATCAAATATTAATCATGATTGTCAAGATTACTCGTGTGATATTTTGATATTTAATTACTTAGAAAATTAAAATCGTTTTAGCTCGATTATAATTCGTAATATTTGCAAATATTAATATTTATTGAAAAATTTACTGGAAGATATATTATAAAATTTACATTAAATCAATACGTTCCGCAATTTTTTAGATAATAAGTACGAGGTAACAAAGTTGCGCAATAAATGTTTCATAGATATAAAAGTATGAAATTTAAATTACAAAACTGTAACATTGTGGAACGAATTGAAATTACGGAATATTTTACGTATAGCGAATTAATATAATTACTGCAATTTTAAAATTATTATCTGTTGCCTGACTTATTCGAAGAAGTTAAGGAAATTTACAGAATATTACAGCAACAATAATAATCATTGCATAGAATAAAAATTTATTATTTATTTTTAAGCGTTTCTATCGGCTTAAAGCGGCGAAGAAAAAAAGGATATTAAGGATGGGATTAAAAACTGAAAAAAACAATTACACTTCTGGTATGCAGAAAGTTAATTATATTTTATAAAAAAAAAAAAAAAAAACATATATATATATACGTAATATTATACCTAAATAATTGATTAAAAACGTGAAATAAATATTAGAAAATTTCTATTTATATCAAATTTACGGCATATTTATGCAATTTCTTTTCCGAGAAATAAAAAATTAAATCTAGGCAACCGCATTATTAAATAAACGGGATAATCTACAATTTCTAAAAATCACGATCGTTCCTTTTTCTCTCGAAGACGAGAAACATTCGTTTCTGCGAATACATCACGTTTCCTTTAAACCTCTCTTTCGATTCGCGTTTTCGGTTATCGGGTTCCTCGCCTCTACGAATCGATTATTTAAACGCGAAAGGAGGGCAGGGAAGAGGAGGGGAGGGAATTGTAAACAAATTGAACGACGAAAGTGTAACGATTACGACGAGATTTCTCAAAATTTAGTGACTCACATCCTTGGCACGTGCGATTATTTCATTATCACGCTTGTGCAGGAAATGAAATTTTAGAAGCATATACAGATAGATAGATAAAGAAAGAGAGAAAGAGAGAGAGAAACTGAGGATGTTTATGTGAATATAATTAAATAAATATTACTTTAATATCCCTACAGAGAAGTCAGCAAGTAAAGTCGAAACTTTACTTTAGTTGTAGAAGAGAGATATTGATTTTTATTTTCGACGTTGAAAAATTGGAAATTAAATTTATATGAAATTAATATAAAAAAATGACTATTTGAAATTTAAAATTTTAGAAGCATATACAGATAGATAGATAAAGAGAAAGAGAGAGAGAGAGAAAGAGAGAGAAACTGAGGATGTTTATGTGAATATAATATAATTAAATAAATATTACTTTATTCCTACACAGAAGTCAGTACCGAAATTTTACAGTTGTAGAAGAGAGATATTGATTTTTATCTTCGACGTTGAAAAATTGGAAACTAAATTTATATAAAATTAATATAAAAAAATGATTATTTGAAATTTGAAATTTTACAAGCATATATAGATAGATAGATAAAGAGAAAGAGAGAGAGAGAGAGAGAGAGAGAGAGAGAGAGAGAGAGAGAAAGAGAGAAACTGAGGATGTTTATGTGAATATAATATAATTAAATAAATATTACTTTATTCCTACACAGAAGTCAGCACCGAAATTTTACAGTTGTAGAAGAAAGATATTGATTTTTATCTTCGACGTTGAAAAATTGGAAATTAAATTTATATGAAATTAATATAAAAAAATGACTATTTGAAATTTAAAATTTTAGAAGCATATACAGATAGATAGATAAAGAGAGAGAGAAAGAGAGAAAGAGAAAGAGAGAAACTGAGGATGTTTATGTGAATATAATATAATTAAATAAATATTCCTACAGAGAAGTCAGCACCGAAACTTTACTTTAATTGTAGAAGAGAGATATTGATTTTTATCTTCGACATTCAAAAGTCATTCAAATTAAATTTCTATAAAATTAATATAAAAAAATGATTATTTGAAATTTGAAATTTTAGAAGCATATATAGATAGATAGATAAAGAGAGAGAGAGAGAGAGAGAGAGAGAGAGAGAGAGAGAGAGAGAGAGAGAGAGAAACTGAGGATGTTTATGTGAATATAATATAATTAAATAAATATTACTTTATTCCTACAGAGAAGTCAGCACCGAAATTTTACAGTTGTAGAAAAAAGATATTGATTTTTATTTTCGACGTTGAAAAATTGGAAACTAAATTTATATGAAATTAATATAAAAAAATGACTATTTGAAATAACTCATTATAATTGCAATCTATTATTTTTAATATTAATATTTGAAAATATATATACAAAGGTTGGTTCAAGTCACAATCAATACATATAACTTCATTTTTGGAGAATTCAAAATAATTTTTTTCTTTTTTTAATTCCTGTCCAAATAATTGTCAAGAAATAAAAATCATATCAAGGCATGAAAATACGTGTAAATCATATTTCGCGTACAAGGTAATAAATTCAAATTTATTATTATTTCGTTATCTCGATTGTTCAAACAATAATGAGAGTAATTGTACGTTTTATATAAAAATATACATTTAGAAAGATCCACGTACGTACAAACATACAAACGCGATGCAGAAATTATAACTCTTTCACGAGAAGTTTTACAAATTTGCTGATACTTTCCTGGCCGAAATTATCTCTCGAACGATAATAACACGTGCGCACAAGGGCGTGCATAATAACAGAGTAGCAACTTTTAATTTATTCGGACGCCGATAATTTGTAAATTTTAATTTTATCTTCATCGCTACGCGATAGCAGGGATTGACTTTTTTTTTTTTTTTTTTTTTTTTTCCTTTCATAAGATTGCATTGCTTTCGTTTAATTCATATCGCCCTTTAGACGAGAGATTTAATAAGAAGTTCGAAAGTACTGTGCAATTTCATAATTGTTTCACGCAATCTCGTGCTATTTACGTTCTTAATTAATGTATTTAAAATTCATGTTAATAAGTTAGATACGCTAAGAGTATCTTATCTTTGCATTCATTCTTGTTTCTTCTTCTTTTTCTTTTATTATTTGTTTCTTTTTATAGTGTACAAAAATATTGTTTTCTTCTAATGTAAATTAAAACGAAAAAAAAAAAAAAGAATGATGAATCGAAGATGAAAAATTGAAACGGTTGTAATGTAATTATAATTTACAATTTTGCGGAAAGATTATTATTTTATTTCGATAACACGAATTTCTAATGAATGAAACGATGTTAATATTCTCGTAAATTCGAAATATTCGTCAATTTTTTTCTGATTAAATTTGATCGAGTATAAATTTCTACGAATTTATATTTAATCATTTTTCTAATCGAAGACGTTGGTCAAACGAGCGACATAATCGCAGAAAGAAGAAAAAAAGGAAAAAAAAAAAAAATGGAAACACGTTCCATTCAATGTCGAGATATATTCTTTAATTGAGTTTCGATGCATTACTGGGAGAAAAAATTATAACTTGTTGGCTACGAGCGTTAACCAATTCCGGAACTTTAATTGCAAATTAAAGTTTCATAAACATCGGTGGAATTTAGAAAGAAGACCGTAGGACGCAATTATGTATAATAAGGAAATTCATGTATCGTAATTGCAAATTAATTTTCATTCAAACCAGTCGTAAGTTTATTATATAGAGAGAAAGAGGAGGAGCTAGCCGAAGGAAACGGATAATCACGATGGAAACGTTTAAATTTCCTCATTGGGGAACCGAGACCGAGACTTCCTCGATAACTGTTCCTCAGGGATCTAATCGTTGATGAAAATTTATGAACAGATGCGATGAGATTATTCGATCGAAAATTTCTAAACGTGAATTTTATCTCGTTTCAAAAACACCTATCATTTCCCTTCCATTGTTTCCCAATTAGAATTGGTAAGTAAAGTCTTTTCATTAATTTCAATTTTAAAAATTTTAATCACGTTGTCTCTAACGTGAGTTAAATCGAGTTAGAGCTGCCAGATCTATCCACATAGATATAGAAACGAGTTGACTCGTGGTATTCGAGTGTATTATAAGAGAGGAAAGCGAAAAACGGTTTTGGAATACAGGAAAGTAAAAAATTATCATTGCGGATCGTAGATGTTGCAAAACCGATTCCGAAGATACGTATCGAACGATCGATCGGGATAAATCTATTACCTTTCAAACTGCTATCTCGTTTCGACTCGTGGAAATGTCGTGGAATTCCTTCTCCGTGGAGGGGCTTGCCCCACAGTTTCTACTTTTAACGCGGCAGTTAGAAGTGACCCGTTTCGTGGCTGCAACCGCGTAAACACGAGTAGCAATCCGACATAAACGTCGCTCGACTTTCGCGCACTGCGAACGTGTCTTCTGCTGCACCGGCGAGATTACATTGAAAGTCGGCCCGTAAGCGGTAAATGGCCACTTTCAATTGTAACGGCAGAAATCTCGCGCAACTTTCCATTTCAATCTGGCATATTGTTCGGAGGGAGCTTCTTGCGCGTCTTTCATCCCGCTCGAAAGACGGTCCAGTGGTTCCCAAATTTCCACCATTCCTTCCTCCGTATCTCCTCCGTTAATTGAACTGTGAAATTCAACTCGAAATATCAGAATATCTTGGTAACACTTTTTCTCAGTTTCGAGATGAATAATTATTGATTCATTAATGACGAATAAATTGATAACTCCATTTTTTTAAATTTTTCCATTTTTTTTCAAATTTCCATCATTCTTTCCTCCGTTAATTGAATTGTGAAATTCAACTCGAAATATCAGAATATCTTGGTAACACTTTTTCTCAGTTTCGAGATGAATAATTATTGATTCATTAATGACGAATAAATTGATAACTCCATTTTTTTAAATTTTTCCATTTTTTTTCAAATTTCCATCATTCTTTCCTCCGTTAATTGAATTGTGAAATTCAACTCGAAATATCAGAATATCTTGGTAATACTTTTTCTCAGTTTCGAGATGAATAATTAATAAAATTGATTCATTAACCACGAATAAATTGATAATTCCATTTTTTTAAATTTTTTCATTTTTTTTTCAAATTTCCACCATTCTTTGAACTGTGAAATTCAACTCGAAATATCAGAATATCTTGATAATACTTTCTCTTAGTTTCAAGATGAATAATTATTGATTGATTAAGGGGAATAAATTGATAACTCCATTTTTTAAATTTTTTCATTTTTTTTTCAAATTTCCACCATTCTTTCCTTTGTATCTCCATTAATTGAACTGTAAAAATTCAACTCGAAATATCAAAATATCTTGGTAATACTTTTTCTCAGTTTCGAGATGAATAATTATTAATTGATTAACGATAAATAAATTGATAACTTCATTTTTTAAAATTTTTCCATTTTTTTTTCAAATTTCCACCATTCTTTGAACTGTGAAATTCAACTCGAAATATCAGAATATCTTGATAATACTTTTTCTCAATTTGGAGATGAATAATTATTGATTCATTAACCAAATAAATTGATAACACCATTTTTTTTCAAATTTCCACCATTCTTTCCTCCATATTTCCTCCATTAATTGAATTGTAAAATTCAATTCGAAATATCAGAATATCTTGGTAATACTTTTTCTCAGTTTCGAGATGAATAATTATTAATTGATTAACGATAAATAAATTGATAACTCCATTTTTTTTCAAATTTCCACCATTCTTTCCTCCGTTAATTGAACTGTGAAATTCAACTCGAAATATCAGAACATCTTGGTAATACTTTTTCTCAGTTTCGAGATGAATAATTATTGATTCATTAACCACGAATAAATTGATAACTCCATTTTTTTTCAAATTTCCAGCATTCTTTTCTTTGTATCTCCTCCATTAATTGAACTGTGAAATTCAACTCAAAATATCTTGCTATAACAGAATATCTTGGTAATACTTTTTCTCAGTTTCGAAATGAATAATTATTGATTCATTAACCACGAATAAATTGATAACTCCATTTTCTAACGAGTTAATCGTAAAAATGGTAAACGTTGAATGGTTGAAACGCTTGAGCTATCATGTAACACGTTTATGTGTCTCTACACGAAAATAGGTCGGTATAATGATTAGCAGAATAACTCGTTACCTTGTTATCTTGTATAGCACAGCGTCGCAACTGAACTAATTCCTTCTATTCTGCGCATATATATTAGCATATAAATTCATATATATTATATATATATACACAAGAAAGTAAAAGTAAATTATCAAAATCGTTCGAAAAGGATATCGATTTATTATTATCATCGTGATATTATCAATCAATAATATTCCAATAACATTGATTCGTACGATGCGAAAATATTCTAGAAAAATTTCGAGAAAAGGTAAAAAAGAATCGGCGAAAAAAGAAGCACAGAGTACTCGAGAGACGAGGTATATCTGATACGATGAAAGGGATGAAAAGGAGGGCTGCATAAACAGTTGTATGCACGGGTGACATCAGAGGGAACGAATTAATTAAACCATTAAATTCACCGGGCGATTATAAGGAACAATTAAGGTCGTACATCGAAACGGAAACTGGTGTTCTCTTCGGTTCAACCATTGTCGCCGACGTTTACAAGCTTAACTGGACGGTTACCAGTTTTTAGAGTGCGCGCTCGGCTGGGCTTTTGCAGCCTGTGGACGGGGCATCGAGCCGATTAAAGTTCGGGATAAAGTTTAATTGGCCGAGAGAAGCAAAAGCGCGGTAACGAGCTGGTAATTAAGCAATTACCGTAGCAACCGCTGCTTCTCAACTTCTTTTGAATAATAATCCATTTTATTGTCCCTTGGAAAATCCACCGATATCGCGTACCTCTTTTGCCCCAATTGATTCCTCTTCCAACCCTCCCCATTCTTCCATTTCAAAAGCAAGTTTTTGTTTGATAGCAGAGAGAAAGAGAGAAACGTTAAAGGATCATCTCGTACAATTTGTACACGATAATAAATATTCCACTTTTTAATTCCAAGCAGTGTTCGTTATAAGCAATTTAAGTAATCCTGAAATATGTCAGAGATAACAATTTATATGTTTTCAAGTTGGTTCTAAAGCGACGTGACAGAGAGATATAACCCGCGTTATTCCATCTCTCTCTTTTTATTTCATTTTACGCGAATTTCAATTAATAGGTTAATAAATAAACCTCGTTCGACATTTTCATATCATCAATCTTCGCGCGTCCTGCAGCATTGATCTTCCCAAGATGTAAATATATTTTACAGCATTATACATGTAATAAAATTAAATCATCGTTTCTTTTTTTTTTTTTTGTTTTTTTCATCCATAATAACTTTGGCTAATGTAACGTTAAATTAACGGAGAATATTATCGAACTAAAAAATTTTGTTTTATTTTCTAATTACTAATTTTGTTTTATTCGAAACGAATAGATATTCCGCGGTCACCAATGCTTAATTTCATTTTATATAAATAAATTTTGAGAGAAAAAAAAAGATATTCGTTTGATATATATTATCATCAATATTTCATTATCAATAACCCTTTTAATAAATAAACTCTTAGCTACTTGGATTCGACATTTAACGTCGATATTTTTTATCAACAGACGAAGTACAAGGGAAATTTATGTAGTTGTTCGCGAATAGATGTTAGATATCGCGGAGAAATATGGTAAGAAAATAGGTGTCGTATATCATGATATACGTTTAACACATTATAATAATTATTAATCCAACGACATAATCGCTCGTCGCGACAAAGAAAGACGTCGTAGCATCGTGGAAATTTTTAATTTCGAGAAGAGTGCAATTGGTTCTCCATCGACTCGTCGTTCGAAGACAATTCGATACGAAACGATACGTCTTCCAATTCGGAATTGAGAAGTCTTCGACGACAAGATTAAAATTAACGTCGCATTTTCGTTCGTTTCACCGGATGGCGGCATTATTTCCCTCACTTTTGATATTTTAATGAAAGAGATGTTATTTGAACTCTTGACATTAACGAGAACCGACTTTCTCTGTATTAGCCGCGCGAAATTTTTTTTTTTGCGAAAGAACAGGAAAAGGTGTAGGAGGAAGAAGTTTCGTATTTCTTTTCGCGGGATTTGTAATCGATTATATAAGCCAATGTTTTAAAATATGTTCACTGGCGTACGTGTCTTTTTTTTACGTAATATTTATATCCCGTCTTTTTATTTCTTAAGGGCAAAGAACGATTGATCTTTGATATCAATCAGTCACGTAACAGAAGATTACGATTCTTCAAATAAAACCTGAAAAATCTAAGTTTTCCAAGAAACTTTCAAACTTCGAATAAACTTCTCTACTTATAAACGATCAAATGGAATCACTTTTTATGATTGCTTTTTATATTTAAACTCGAAAAAGCAAAAGAAGAGACGACGACGATTGGATCGATTCATATTTCGAAGGTTAGAAAATGTAAGAGATGCAAAAGAATGGAATGGGAAAAAAATGGGCGGTTTGGTGAGGCGAGGCGCGGGAACGGGCACACTTGAAAATAGAATGGAGTGCTCGAAACTCTTCAAGGCCTCGGGCAGGAGGCCGAGAGAAGAGGCCGGCGGATTTTCGTGGCCAGGGCTATGGCATCCGGCATCCGGTTGCTCAATGTTTTTATCGCGTTTCAACGCGTACACACAAGCGTGTAAACGAGCGGCCAGGACTTTCGCTTTCGAAAGCTGCGCCACTTATATACCAATTGACTTTCTTCTCTTCTCATCGTCGTTCGTTTTCTGCTCGTTTCCGTCCATCATCGTAAATACCTCCTTCGTACCTAGCCGCGTTTCATTTTTTTTTTTACATTCCACTCCCTCGTGAATCAACTTTCCAACTTACCACGATGATTCGTTTCCATAAATCGATTGGCATCGATCGTGGAATCGTCGCGATTTTCGGACTCGTGGAACACATTCTGGATTCTCATTTTCCGCCAGGGATGGTCCCAGTGAATCCAGCTTCTTCTTCTTCTTCTTCTCTCCCTCCTGGAGAAAACGTACGTATGCGTACGTTTCGAGATAAATCATCGTACGTTGGCGTGGCCAACTCGTAATAAATGAAACGTTATACAGAGGAGCCGGTTGAAAACGGCACAAGAGTCGAAGAGGCAACGAGAAAAGAGATAAAATATGGTCGAACGTTTTCCATTCAGGCTTGAAATCGACGACCTTAGCTACCAGCTAAAGAAGCGTGCACACAATGTTCGTCTGTGATTTCGAGACCTTCCAGCCAGAACGTACGTACTGTAATTTCCGTTTATTTTCAATGACTTTTCGCGTTCGCGCTAACTTACTACCGGAAATTACCGTATTCCCAGCTTAGCCGCGATTTTCCTGACATGATTTACCGATATTGTTTCAAACGGATATTTTTAGCGTTTCAATTGTAAATCTTCCAGCGTTGTAAATTATTTCCTTCCTTTTTTCTTTTTCTTCTTCTTCTTTTCTTCTTTTTTTTTTCCCCCTATTAGAAATTTGTTCGATCGAAACGTATTTAAATTCGTATAAATAATTTTCCAAGGGATCGATTGAAAATAATTAAACTAACTCGTGGTAAAAAATGGATAAAAATAATTCGTATAAATAATTTTCTAAGGGATCGATTGAAAATAATTAAACTAACTCGTGGCAAAAAATGGATAAAAATAATTCGTATAAATAATTTTCTAAGGGATCGATTGAAAATAATTAAACTAACTCGTGGTAAAAAATGGATAAAAATAATTCGTATAAATAATTTTCTAAGGGATCGATTGAAAATAATTAAACTAACTCGTGAATAAATATAAATGGATAAAAATAATCATCTTAATCCTAATAAAAATAGGATAAAATAAATATTTTCCAGAAATCAGTGTGTCGAACAGATTACAATTATTTCATAAAATTTACTGCTAAAGAGTATCTCTCGATGAACGAGAGATCAATTTTTATCTTTGGTGTCGCGTGCAAAAATGAAAAAAAAATCGAATTGAAGATGTAACCTTGATATCTTTCCTTTACGATATGTAAATTATAACAACATCGCGCCGTACAGGAGAACATTGTGAAAAGATCGTTTCACGAGGCAAATAGAAATCTCGATGCACGCAATTATGTTGCACGCTGACAGCCTACTCGATCACGTTCCCTGATACATCTTTGGTACTCGGTGCGTACTTATTTCACACGCGCCCCGTAATCTCGATAAAACACCATTTTCAAACGTTCGAAATTATCCGTATAAGTTATATTGCTTCCAATCTGACATTGACTAATCGTTTATCCAGTAGACGCCAGTGTTTCCCAATCTTTTTTTGAATCAACCACGTATTATAATCATTGGATGAACGACATGGGATGAACAGTTTTTTTTTTTCTTCTTTTCTACTTGAAATTAGATAACATTTATTTTTTAATTCGTAATAAAAAAAATACGATAATAATTTATAATCATCTTGAACCCAATTATCTATTACTTGAATTATTTACATTTATTTATATTTTAAATAGATATTTATTGTCACGAGAAGTGAATTTTCAAATATCAAATTTTCGTTTCAACGAAAAAGAAACTGTCTCTATAATTATTTTTAATTTTCTTTTTCTTTTTTTTTTTTTTTGAAATATGTATACATACACTGGTGACACATTGGTTTGGGAACCATTGCAATTATAAATCGATCCGGACAAATGGAACATGATTCTCGCGAGAGAATTTAATACATTTAATACTAGTAGTTTTGATTAAACGGATAATATAAACGATCCTTTTAAATGGAATCTTTGTTTCACAAGGGATAAGTTTGTTAGAATTAATCGATAACCTCGATGAAATAAAACCGTTGATGTTTGACGTGGTACAGTACGTGGTCTGACAATCCAACGTGTTTAACAGTTTGGCTACTTTTACGTGGATCTCGTCGTGATTCATTGCTATTCAACAGTGTGCAAGATTTAGTGCAAAATACGTTAATAAAAATAGAATTTTATTTATACGTGATAAATAACTCTTGCAAGAGGATATAATAAGAATTCTCTCGTTATTTCTCTTCTTTTACTTACGATTGCTTGTTCAAATAATAAAAGTTTGCGTTCCGATAAGTGCGGTTAATCTATAAAATGTCTAGTCAATAATTTGAATTAAAAACTTGGTAGACTTTACTTACTCATCTGAATTTCTTTTCTCGAATAATCTTATAAATAAAATATACAGGAAACGTACTGTATATAATTATAAACGAATTATAAACGAATTATAACTTTTAATTCAATTTTCAAGAAATGATGTTTAAAATATTTTCCATTATTGTTACGTAAGAATCTAACAGAGAAAATATCCTGGATCTCCACTTTTTTTGTTTAAAAAAAAAATTTTTTTGTTTAAAAAATTTATTAATATATTAAAAATTTATATATATTAAAAATTTATTAATATATTTTAAATTTATTTTTGTTTAAAAAAAAAAATAAAAAAAAATCATGGGATAAAAAATTTATATAATAAAAAAAAAAAGATTTACAGATTTGGAAAGAAAGATTATTCGTGGAAATACGAGAGGAAATTATCGTAAATATCATAACGAAGAAGAGTGCCTTGTTTCGTTATGGTAACTTTTGCTTCTGCATCGTATGACCATCTTTTGCAAATAACTTTCACTCGTTTCTGCACATCTGCTTAAACGAAATATTTAAAAATAAAATAAAAAAAAATGGACAATCATTTATTATTACATGTGTATGTATGTTGTACAATCGCTTCGAGGATTATTTTCGAGTGAAATGTATCATTAATTAATTTCGAAAGGTAAAATATATGCAATTTTGTAATTAGAGCTGTAACGAATCGGAACGTAAATCGAATGCAACGTTTCAACAATGATCAATCAAATTTTTCACAAATACAATATAATTTATATTACGTATCGTATGACAGATGCATTTTGTATAAAATCGATTCTCTCTTCGTCATTAATGTATTTATATATTATTTAAACGTTTTCTTCATTCATCCACTCCTATCTAATTACGAATCTTTTCTTCTTCACATTGTATATTTCTATTACGCGCGCATACACACACACGCGCGCGCGTCCAATTTAATTGTTTATATTTTTAACGAGAAATAAATCCAACGTATAAATCTCTTGAACAAAGAAATGTTTCGCAATATACCATTCTCTATAAGCAACCATTGAATAAATCGCTTATCGACTGGCGAAAAAGAAGAAAAAAAAAAAAAAAAGCTGTTTTAAAAATTACCACGAGTCGAGCATGCGGCTCGAAAACGTTTGCTGACATTTGCAGCAGAATCGACGAGAGAATCTGGTAAAAGTCATCTTCGCAACCAACGTTGCTTAATATATTTATCTCAATTAACTTGCCACGTTTGTTTCCGCGATCCTGTAATTTCTACCTAATTATTTTTATTTTTTACAACAGCGGCAATGTACCAATGTTTTAAACGAAGCTTTTACACAATCATATCTTACTACACCGAGTTTTTAAACCGAGAAATATCTGGAATATCTCGCGAGAGACACTTATTATCCGAACGATTCGAGTTAATTTTTTTGATCGATTTAAATCTTGATCGTAAAATCTAAAATCCAGACACGTTAAATATACCGTTATACGTGTATCATCACACTAATAAGAGTTCCATGTGAATATTTATCAAAAAGAAAATAATAAAATGTCGATAATGTTATATTATGCTTAAGCTATTTCAATCTGATCAAAATTGTGATTAAGATTACTCTTCTTAGGATTAATAAAATCCAATATAATTAAATTTTCCTTACATTTTAGTTTATAAAAAAGAACATAACTTTTTTTAATTATTCCAATTTTAAAAAATGTATCAGCTAACTTATCTGGTTGAACTTGAAAAATTATAATTTGCCTTCGAATAACTAAAAATTGTTAAAAAAAAAAAAATTCTAAACTTTGCATATGATCGTAAAATATAGTTACATAATGAAAGCTTAACAAATGATATATAACGGTATTAATATACGTGTCGCGACGCGATAAAGCGAAATAGTTTTATCTTCGTCACCTCGTTGTCTCCATCTTGCTTCGTCCAACGCAAACATTTGTTCATCGCTCGATAAATAAATCTTAATCGATTATTTCTTGTTGCTATTTTTACACTTGTCTCATCCTGTTAAAATCGATCCTCCAAAGTATTAAACAACCTGTATATAAGAAAATACAAAGATTTTTATGAACGACTATACTTAGATGCGTATCTTTACCATATATAAATATACACAATTTAAATGTAAAATAAATAATTCGTTTTACGTTACGATTTTATTCCACCCGTTATAATACGTCAACTACGTTTCATTTTTGTTCCACAGGGCAGTCGAGAGTCGATTATTCCTTCCAAATATATGTACAGCTATCCACACCTGCGACATATTTCCAGGCTTTTACATGGTGCGTGGAGCAGGTGAAAGAACTAATTGTATCGCACCGGTGTAGGTGTGTACAGGTGTAACCATTAATTCGTTTGATATACGAGAAAATAAAGCGTGACAATTTTGTGAAACTGCGGAGTGGCGGAGTTTTAATAAAAATGAAAGAGGCGAGAAAGACGGACGGACAGACGAGGAGGACAAGAGTGAGTGAGAAAAAAAAGGAGAGGGGAGGGGAAGAGAAAGAAAAATGCTTAACGGTCTTCGTTTTAAGGGAATCGAATATCTTTGGAGAGAAAATTTACGATTTCGACCTGTGAACCAATCGTTACTTTTATGTCATACGCTTTCGAATAGGATTTTACACGAACGTGTAAGGATCACTTCCTATACACAATGCTGAAACTATTAATTCCCCCGCTAGTAACACTTTCCACTGAGTTTTTTATGCCGATTATACGCGTGACGACTGCTGAAATTGAAAATATAATTTGGTGTTTTTCATAAATTCTTTTTCCAATATATTCCTATACAGCATATACAATATAATACAGGTGTAATATAAGTATAATATTCAGATATTTTGATTTGAAAAATCTTATTTCAATCTTCTATCGAAAAGAAGCTATAGACACAGGCACTTTCGATTTTACCAATATGTTTTTTATAGTAATGTTTATTTGTTTGGATTGTGATTGATGATAGGAATACATTATAATAGAAAACAATAACATTAATATTAATAATTCTCAACACTTATTCTTATTTGAATATTAATATTCAATAATATTCTTATGTAAATTTCTATTATGTGTACATGATAAATGAACAAACTATAGTAGCATTAACATTACTACTATCTACCATTGTGTCTTACTATCTTATTGTGCGCAGTTCTAAAATTAAAATAAAGATAAAACGTGTCACAATATTCCACTGTTTTTTCTAATATCAATAAAATATTTCCATTCATAAACAACAATTTTTAACTTTTTTTTTTTGCTAGAACTTTTATTTATAAAAATCATTTAAACCTATTAAATCATTAGCATAAACCTATTAAATCATTCCTTTTATAAATTATAAATTATATTATATTCCAATCTTTTGTATATAAATTTAACAATTTATTTTGTATACAAAATTTATAATTTATAATTACTTTATAGATTTAAGAAAGAAAAAAATATTGTGTTGTAAATATTATTATAATTTTTACTCTAATAATCGTATTAGCTTTAAGCAATTTTTTTTTCTATTTCAAAAATATCAATATGGCGATATGTAAATAATTTCAAATCATTTCTATCGATAAACGGGTAAAAAATAAAATAACCTTGTACACAAATTTTGTATTTTTAAACCTGTGTGTGTTTAAAAGCTGATAAAAAAAAAAAGATTAAACTAAAATAAACTATAGATATAGACAAAAAGCACACTTTCAATCATCATATTTTCTACTTAAAATTTTGATCGATAATTTTCGATAATTTTAAATTAGCAGGATTAAAAAACTGTGTTCAAAAGAAAAGAAATCTCTTTCTAAAAATAAAACCTCCAATCATAAATTTATATATATAAAAAAAAAAAAATAGAATCAATTTAACTTGCGAATGGTTCGTATATTTCTCAACTCTCCTCATAGCGTGATGAATCGAAAAATGGAAAAGCAACTTTTCGATCGTGAACCATCCATTCTCTTGATCGAATAACAATTTCGATAAAAGAAGCGTTTCATTAACCCTTTCATATCGTAAAAAAAAAAAAGGAAAAGAAAAAGAAAAAGAAAAAGAGAAAGAAAAATAATACCGACGAGGCAGAAATTGACGTGGAGAAAAATTTCTCCTCGTTTGTTGCTCCCTTGCCACGTGTATGCGAGGAACGCCAGCGAGAGACGTTCGTATCTCCTTTCATATTCTCGCGTCTCTCGACTGTTAATTTACATACAACAAAAGCAAGGTACCGAACGAGTCCTTGGCGGGTCAATGAAAGCCGTGGAGAAGAGCGAGGAGAGGCATCGTATTTTCAGCGTGCGATGCCGTCGCGTCGTGATTCAACCGTGTTTTCCACATCGGGCTCCGACAGATTCTCTACACGATATTTTTTATCTCTCTTCATTTTTGTTCCACTCGTGGGTCAATTTTATTTCGACTTTGGACGAATTTTATTTGAAGGTAGGAAATTATAGCATTGGGGGAATGTACGATATGATATGCGAATACATTTTTTCTTTTTTTTTTTTTGGTTATAAACGAACGATAATACATTATACGGAAATATTTGTCTCGAACCAATAGAGATTAAAATAAAATTACTCGTCTTGAAAGAAAAATAATGAAATAATTCCAAGAAATATTATTTTTTTTATACAGTTAACGCGGAACTGATGCATAATTAATCTTTTGAAATGGCGTCGTAAATAAACGACAGTGTATAATTTTAATAATAATAATAATCGAATGTTTTATTTAAATAATACAGGATGACTGGATTTTTCCCGGTAAGTGTAAAAAAAAAAGAAAAAAAATGATCTACAAATAAAAACAAGATAGAAACTAATAATGTAAATGAATATCTGTCTAGAAAATTAGTAACAAAATATAAATACGAAATAAAAAATTTATTTACTTTTAAGTAGGTATTACTTTTTATCGCTTCGTATATTCCATTAATCTCTTCAATAAAATATCTAATAATTTTAAAAAGTGCATGCATATTTTACACATGTTTCTATCCTATATTTTTACCTTCACGAGCCAAAGTATTAATCTTTCCATCCGTGGCTTTAAAATGAAGAAAAAGAAATAAGCCGTGGCAAATTGTTCGACCAAGGATTTCATTCTGTTGGACTCGTACATAAATTGACGGCACATTTACGTATCGCTAGTAAACAAGGTGTTGCATGTGTAATTCGAATTTGCAAATTAGCAACAGATTTTGCGCACTTTTTATTACAAAAAAAATAAAAATAGTAATTTTAAATTAGAGAATAAAATAATAAATAACATTACATTGATAAATAAATTTGAGGATTTTCTCCTTTCTTTTTAATTATTTATGAAGTATCACAAATAAATATAGTTTTAAAAAGATTTAAAAAAAAAGAAAGAAATAAAATTCTTCTCATATTATGAAATATTATTTGATATATAAGAAAGACAATTGTTTTCAATTTTCATTTTGAAACAAAAAGGAAAAAAAATCAATCAAATATATAGATATATATTTTGACAAATCGATGAAAAATATTTTTCGATATAAAATTTTAGTAGCTAATTATGTTTCTTTAAAAAGAAGATAAAAGAAATTGAAAATCATTGATGTTAATGATATGATATTTTTTATTTTAGAAATAATGATATTACACATATAGATATATTTCACAAAGGGATAAGAAATTTTATTTTTAATTTTCATTCTTAGAATACGTGATAATAAGAACATTAAATAAATTAAAGTATCTTGATAAATAATAGATTTGTTTTATATCTATATTGGATAATCATCTGTTCTTTTTTCAAGAGAAGCTATCATGAAACGTCACTTTTCATTTTATTTAATTATATTGTATAATTTAAAAAAAAAATGATATAACAAGAAAAAGAAATAAATAATTAAAACTTATTGCTTTTTAATGAGAAAGATTATTTTCTTTTAAATATTAAAATTAAAAGATAGATAGATAATTTTTTTTATTTATATGCAATATCTCTTTTTAGAAGATGAAATTGCATTGAATCGAAACGATAATTTTTGCTTCGATAAGTTTCTTTCAGTCGATGAATTCATTTCTTGAGAAAGAAATATAGTTCTATAACGATTGTTTAATAATGCATCATCTATGAAAATCTTCAGAAAACATGATGATAAAAGCAATATTCTAGATAAGAATATTCTATCGCATAAAATCCTTGAAAAAAAAATTTTAATAATAATTACGACGTAGAAAGATTGAAATATACACATGCACTTGAATACAATAGTGAAAAGAAATCATTATTTGTACAATGTACAGATTGTTCAAGTTTAAAAATTAATAAAAATATCGAAAATATTATTATTCATTAACGATAAATATAAATAAAAAAAATAATCGCTCGAATGAAATATTTTCTAAAAATATAAATTGATCGATGAAAAATTCCACCACAGTGAAAAATTCGAGGAAAACGTATGATTTTATTTCTCATATAGGAAACGATAAGGATAGAGATATACTTCGTTTTAATTATTCCAATATAAAAGTTTTTTCCTCTTTTCGTTGAAACTAATTTACAACTATAACTCTGCCAACAGATTTTATTATCAATACCGTTATCATCTCCCTGTCTTATCGCGCTTATTGTTTAATATATTAAGCCTCATTATCTCGTTATTATGTCGCGAACAGAACGAATAAAGACACCACTCACTTTTTCATCGCTACTCTTATTCTACTCTTGTTAGCACGCTATTGTCATTGTAATTAAGGAGAACACGAACTTAGACGCGAATGATAAGAAGCTTTTATCGTGGACAAAAGCGTATCTGTTGACTTTCCATCTACCAAACGGATCTTTGTTATATTCATTATAAAAAAAAAAAAAAGAAAAGAAAAAAAGAAAATCGAGTAATATTAATATTAATATTAATCAAATATTAAAAAAAGAAAAAAAAAGAAGTTAAAATTCTCATCTATGTTACAACAAAAATATTCGTTTTTAAACTTCGTTAATTATTATATCAACAAAATAACGTTTACCTCAAATAGCGTTTTTTAACGTTTGTTTGTTTACGAATTATGTAGTTTACCGAAGGCAACGCGAAGTTAAAAACATCGAAGAGAGAAAGAGAAAGAGAGAGAGAGGAATTATTGACGAGGACGGAGAACACTTTACGCGCATGTGTTTCATTAACTGAGTTTATGAAAACACGCCTTGTCCTTGTCGAGTGCATCGCACCCGCGCTCTGGCTTCGTCCTCGTTGTAGAAGCTTTGTTTTTTCCAAAAGAACGCACACGCTCCAATGTTGCACAAAGAAGTGAATTATGGCAAGCCATAAAATGACGCTGTCCCACAACTAATTCTGATAAATTGGCCCCCATTTCTTTTACACGTTTTCCTCGCTCAAAGGGAGTGTTATTCACTATTCCGAGTTTTCGAAGTTAGGCGGCCATGTTTGTTGATTGATTGCATAGAAGCACAATGTTTTTTTATTTTTTTTAACCTTTGAGAAAATGTTCTATATAAATGTATTCTAATAATTGTGTTGTACAAGATATATATTTTAAATTTTAATATAAAAGAATATCTCTTCGCACTCTGGAATCCATTGTATCTTTGATAATATATTATCAAACACAGTATGCTCCATATTTTTGCGTTTATCTTTTCGATACACATATCTTCTCAGTATATATATATATATATATATATATATATATATATATATACGTTCATTTTTTGGACAATTTTATGACAGTTTACAAGACACTTATAAGATACAACAATTTTTATATACGTTTTATTCTTATTTATCTTTGCATAAAATTTATTAAAAATTAATAAGTGTTTTTCAATTTCCTTTATTTTCTTTTCTTGTAATGAAAAAATTTTATAAAATTCGTAATTTTTCTTTAAAGAGAATTTTTAATTAGAGCTTCGTAAATATGTTTTCATTTACTTTTTGTTCTATGTTCCATATTATTTCAAAAAATATATAAAAAAATATTAATTATTATACCAGAATATTATTAAAAAATATTATTCATTAATAATGAATCATTGTCAAACAAATATCGATTGCTGATGCATTAAATATTAACAAACCACAGAAACATCGATAATAATATATGTATTTAGATTTTTAAGAAGTTATAATTAAATATATTGATTTAACTTTGTATTAATTTACTTTCAATTTGTTATCAAAAAGATACTTTATACAAATGTATCGAATTAAAAAAATATAAGATACAAATTGTTCTTTATCGAGTGGAGAATAAAAAAGAAATAAGAAGTAATATAAGATATTCTACATAAACAACGTATTTGGTTAACATTTTTTCATTTTATGAAGAACATCAAAGATAATAAACGAATGTGTCATCCTTATCTAACTAGAATATGGAAAATATTTTTACTCCACAGTTGACAGTTTGAGTACAGAAAATTAACAACTGTTCGTAATACAAAATCGTGTTTTATTTACATAATCTTTATTTTTCTATGTTCTCTTGCAGATATATTTAAATACATTGAAATTATTATGGAATTTTTAAACGAAAAATTTGTAATATTTTACAAATATTAAAATTATAATGTATAAATCGTGTATAAAATGAATATTATTAAAATATTTTTATTTTATTTTTCAAAAAATAATAGATATATATAATATATAATGAAAACTTGATAGAAAACGTTGTTTTAACAATGTTAATACGATCGTAATATTATTCTCATATTTTCGAAATATACATCGTTCGTACTCTTTAACTAATCGTGCATTCAAAAGTAAAGTTTAAACAATTCATATCCATTCGATAATTCTCTCCATTTCATTTTTCATTTTATCACAATCTCCTAGAACAAATATTCCCAGATATTTGTAGTCTTGGTAACCAGCACATCGGTTTATGCAAAATAACCACCATTTAAAATTCAAATTAGCATTGAAATTCCAATTATTCCTTATTTCATTCGAAATTTTCAATTTGAATAAAAAAACCTTAAAGCCTAAAAGCATAAAACGTGGCAATTACTCTTATTACGACGCAATGATCCACCTGCGTTACGTATGTAAATAACCGTGAGGATTAAAATTCGCAAGAGTTTGACTCGTTGAATAGATTAGAATAGTATCCATAATCTAATTAAAGATTAGGATTAGAGATGGTGATTTATTTTTCAAACCGAGCTATTATTTATCATATAAATTACACAATATAACTGGAGTCGTGACGTTTCGATCGATACTCCTCGACAAAGCTCATTATCAATGGCTGGTCCGGGTTATCAGAGTCGCATGGTAAAAGCTTGATTCCGCTTCGCCGATGCTCATACATAAGCATAAACCAGTCGGTTGGCCGTTACCGCGGCTCATTCGCCTTCCCCACATTTTTCCTAACCGCCTGCCGTGTCTTCCAACTTCGTTTCTATTAGAATCTTTAATGACTTTTGGCTCGATTTATCGCCTAGTTGCCCATATTGCCGTTATATCGATTGTTCTCATCCCAATGTGTATGTATACATGATGATAAAAAGAGAAGAGATTTGTCTTAACTATGAAAGAGGCTAATAAAAAAAAAAATGTATATATATATATATATATATATATATATATATATATATATAAAATGAGTTTTCTTATTATATTTTTAGATAGCTGTTATTATCTTGGATTTTGATGCTAAATTTTTTTTATCACCTTATGTATAAGATACATGGCACACATGTCTTAAATAATTTGAACGTCAACCATTGTTTCGAAACTGGAAGATTTTTTTTATATTATCATGAAACGTCAATTACCGTTGTCGGCCTCTTTTTCGCTTCGTTCATTTATTTCTGCTTATTGAAGATTGATTGTGTCTTCTTTGTTTGGTTTAATATTGCTTTAACATCATGCGATTTCAAAATTGTACGTGAAAGAGGTGATAGGAGAATAATGAATGTCCGTCTTGTTTTGTAGAAAGTCTTGGAATAATAATAAAAGAAATCAAGAATAAATGAAATTGAATAATTCTATGTCAAATATGTATTATATATATAGATGAAAATTTTTTTAGAATTTTTTTACAAAAGTTACGATTCTTTTTTTTTCTTTTTTTTTTTGATTGATTTTTATTGAAAAGAATATTAAAATCTATTATATATCGTGAAACAAAAAATTGTTGTAGCATTATTCGTATAATTATCATCCATGTATTTTATTATTTTTAACATTTTACTCGATAATATGGTAATATAAAACGTACTATCTATTACAAAGTTCACAAAGTTACATTTAATAAATGCGTAAAAAAATTCGTTAAAAAAAGATTAGAAGTATCTTCATGAAATATTAATCAAGAATATTATAAAACGTAAAATTTTATAAATCAATTTCAATCATTTTATATTTTATATTGATATCGAACTAAAACTCATGCAATATTGATTTATTAAAATCGTTTTCTTTAATTTATTCAATTATGATACATTGAAACAATTAATAAAAAAAAAAAAAAAAAAAAAAAGATATATCGTTAACAGAATCGTTTTAATCTTGAACTTTCCTCTTGATTTCATCACGAAACTTGGACTTTCAACATTTCGTTTAAGAGCATGAAGCGTCTGGTAAATTTCCTAGTGATGCAAGTTATACAAGGAGTAATATTGTTTATAATCCATACGACTTAAATCCTTTCACACGTGTCGTCGAATCGTTTAAATAGTTCGTTGAAGGGTTAAAGTTCTAAAAGGAAAAGTGTGAGACATTTTTAAGAGACGCGTAAGAAATCAGCCATTCCAGTGTCAGAAACGAAAACGTTTTTCTCGACTCCTGAGCACTGCTGATAAATTCACATTTTTCACCGACAAGTGTCTCCCGTATGTTTAACTTCCACGTATACTGCGCAGAAGCTTTGCTTCCTCGCTCCATGCTTTCTTCTCTCTTTCTTCTCTCTCTCTCTCTCTCTCTCTCTCTCTTCTCTCTTTCTATCCCCTCTTGCTCTTTACACTTCTGTTTTCTGTTTTCTCGTGTTGCCAATTTTTTCCTTTTATTTCCTTATCCCATTTATTTTATTTCATATTTTTGTTTCGCCTTCTGTCCTTCATCTCGATATTTTGATAAGTTTTTTCGTCACTCGTTTCTTCTTCTCTCTCTTCGTCGAGATAATTCTGGGTCTACGAATACGTTGCGTACGTGTGCAGCAAAAATTTGGATTATATATACACAAATACGCACGGAGTCACAACACAACACATTCTCTTTTCCTCTATTCCTTTCTTATTACCTTCTTCTTCTCTCTCACCCTTTCCCTTTCTATTCTCCTCTTTTTCACGATCCCATCCTCTGCCTCTCTCCAGCCACCCAGCTCATTTACCCTTTGACTTTTTCTTTTTTCTCTCTCTCTTTCTCTCTCTCTCCCTCGCACACACACACACATACATCCTCCTCTTTTCATTCTACTTCTTCCATTATCTCCCTTTTTTACTTCTTTCTCGCTCATCCCTCGGATCCCTAGAATCGGCTCTCTTTATCCAGTTCCCTTTTCCTTTCCCACAACTTATCAATCCATCTTCCTCGCTCGGCCACCATCCGCATCTAAACGTTTTCGTCCTTCCTCGAGTCGTCGTTCCCTCGACAAAACTCACCGGACTCGATGCTCCTTTTACAACTCGCTTTCATCCTCCTCGAGCGGACTCCCCCCCCCCCCCTCTCTCTGTCCGACCCGTTCGCACCCTGTCCCACTCTTTCGCGCGTTGCACCCGGTTTCTTTGTCCGGTGACAGCGTGTGCGCGCACGTAAAGCACACGTGGGTGTAATTCGACGTGGCTCGCGCGTACACGTGTACACCCCAACAGTTTACGGGTATATTTTCTAGCGATGGGATCAAATACGTAGCAAATGCATACACGCCTGTGTAACTGATTGACCAACCAAGCGCACGAAAGAAATTTTTTCGTTCTACGAGTTTCAAAAAAATAACTCGATCTCGCGTGAATCGGAGGGATATCAAAGTCATTCTATTATTTATGAGGAAGAACTTCAAAATTAATTCGCTTTTCTTTTTTCTTTCTTTCTTTGTTTCGCTTATAAGCTTTTTATAAATATGTCATGTTTTAAATACATTCTATAACACGTTTCTCTTGCATCTGATTCTTAGGATTCTCATGAATCGGAGGAATATCAAAATCATTCTATTATTTATGAGGAAGAATTTCAAAATTAATTCACTTTTCTTTCTTTTGGTCACCTTATAAGCTTTTTATAAATATGTCATGTTTTAAATACATTATAACACGTTTCTTTTGCATCTGATTCTTAGGATTCTCATGAATCTCATGAGGAATATCAAAATCGTCCTATTATTTATGAGGAAAAATTTCAAAATTAATTCGCTTTTCTTTTTTCTTTCTTTCTTTCTTTTGGTCATCTATAATTCGTTTATAAGCTTTTTATAAATATGTCATGTTTTAAATACCTTATATAACACGTTTCTCTTGCATCTGATTCTTAGGGTTCTTATGAATCGAAGGAATATCAAAATCGTCCTATTATTTATGAGGAAGAATTTCAAAATTAATTCGCTTTTCTTTCTTTCTTTCTTTCTTTCTTTTTTTCCACCTATAATTCGCTTTTTATAAATATGTCATGTTTTAAATACGTTCCATAATACATTTCTCTTGCATCTAATTCTTAGGATTCTCATGAATCGGAGGAATATCAAAATCAAACTATTATTTATGAAGAAGAATTTCAAAATTAATTCGCTTTTCTTTTTTTTTTCTTTCTTTCTTTCTTTTGGTCATCTATAATTCGCTTATAAGCTTTTTTTAAATATGTCATGTTTTAAATACGTCCTATAACACGTTTCTCTTGCATCTGATTCTTAGGATTCTCATGAATCTCATGAGGGATATCAAAATCATTCTATTATTTATGAAGAAGAATTTCAAATTTAATTCGCTTTTCTTTTTTTCTTTCTTTCTTTCTTTCACTTATAAGCTTGTAAATATCTTTTAACTTTTTATAAATATCTCATTTTTCAAATACACGTTCTATAACACATTTCTCTTGCATGATTCTTAGGATTCTCATGAATCGGAGGAATATCAAAATCATCCTATTATTTCTTTCTTTCTTTCTTTCTTTCTTTTGGCTACCTATAATTCGCTTATAAGTTTTTCATAAATATGTTTTAAATACCTTCTATAACACGTTTCTCTTGCATCTGATTCTTAGGATTCATCATGAATCGGAGGAATATCAAAATCATCCTATTATTTCTTTCTTTCTTTCTTTCTTTCTTTTGGCTATCTATAATTCGCTTATAAACTTTTTATAAATATGTCATGTTTTAAGTACGTTCTATAACACGTTTCTCTTGCATCTGATTCTTAGATTCGTGTACTTCGCTCCCATCGCTGATATTTTCCATGCGAGCAGCAATAAGAGAGAGAGAGAGAGAGAGAGGGAGAAAGAATCCATCTACCGTAACCTTGCACCGAGGAGTCAAGTGTTGCCAACCACGGTAACTTACCCCGTAACCTAGAGCGATGAAAAATATCGGATCAGCCCCCTGCATGGCAGGTAGGGTTCCGCGTGGAGGGGGCCCGCGCGCAGAAACGAGTCCTGGGCTGGCTTCGGAACACGGTGGATCCACGGAAACGCTTGGATCGAGGAATTTCTTGCGTTACGAGTTGGTGGCGAGCGGTGATACGGGATCTAGCGAGTGGAACGGATAAATTTCACCTCGTATCTCGTTTAACCTCGTATAGGGAAGATGCGCGAAGGGCGAAGAGAAGGGATGTCGTAAGATAAATTTATATCCATGAAATCATCGTTTTTGTTTCGGATAAAATACGAATAAAAAAAGTTTGCTTTTTTAAGTACAGATGAAAATTTAAATCTCGGAGACTGAAAAATTCCTCTTCTTTAACGAAAGTTTCTATTACGTGGAGCATAATAAGTTTATCGAATAATTTTTTTCTTTTTTTTTTTCGTCGAAGAAACACGATTCTTCGAACAGATGAAATCAAGTTTCCAAAGTTTCATGTTTTCAATGCAATTTAATGCTTGGGAACTTTTTTAACGATAAATAGATATGAATTGTATTTAAATTATAGCGTTAAATCGTATTTAGAGAAACGGAAAGGTATTGTGACTTGGAATAAGAAATTATAACCGGTGCATGTATATGTATATATATATATATATGTATAACATGTTATGCTCTATATACTCTCAAAGTTTCATTAAAAAGTAAAAAAAATTGTTCGTTAACATTTCGTTGAGAAATAAGAAAGTGTTCAAATACTTTCGTGTACCCCAGTGTCTATGCCTTTTAGAAAGTGTAAAAATTTTCTTACTTCAACTTTTTTTTTTTTTTTTTTTTTTTTCTTTTTATTCAACAATCTTCTTTAAAATTATTCGCAACGTCGCCTTGTCTTTCTTCGTTTCGATGCCGATAAATAATTAACGATACACCATGAAAATAGATAAATTTCAAATTTATTCATTGTGAATAACAGCTGAATTTCACAGATTTATTATTCTTTTTATTGCTATTGCAATGGTAAATGTAAATTGATCTATCCGACGATCTATCGTCGCGATTCTTAAAACTATCGGTTTCGTAATTTGGCGCAAACGTGACGAAACTCGCAATACGTCTCGGAAAATGTCTCTCGTGCAAGTGTGATCAAATGATGCAAACGTCAAGACACGTTTTATTGTATCACGCGTTCGTTCACCCTTCCTTAATCTCCTTATCTTGCTTATCCTAACTTCGTCGTCGCCGCCGTTCTTGCCAGTGATCTTCACGTCGATCCGACTATCTATTAAAATTAGCTTCGATAAAAATATCATCTTCTTCCTCACGAATAAAATTCATTCTTTCATTATTTTTACTTTCCACTTTTTCTCCTTCGAAATTGAACGTGTTATTCGAAAATTTATTCCAAAACGATCGTTATATACCACTTGGAAATTATCATTTTTTTCTTTTAAATTTTAGATAAAAACGAACAGGATTATAAAGATTAATAGAACTGTCTCGTTATACGTGGTTTTGTACTTTGTCTAACTTTTTAAATCGTATGATTTAAAATATATAAATTATTTCATAGAAATACGAAAATATTGTCGAACTCGAAATGCAAATGCTAAATTAATTTAACTAACCTCCAATAATTTATACAGATCTCAAATAATATGCAAAGTTTTAATTATTCGTCAAATATTATTTTAAAATTTTTATCTATCTATCGTCTCCAAGTCGCGTTTAATTCTCGAAGCAGCGACGATTACGTGTCTCGATACCGGAAAAAAATGAAGAAACAAAGAAGGATGGTAGAGGCGGACCAGTAAAGGGTAAAGAGAGAAAAAACGAAAACGAGAAGTTAGATGGGACAAGTATGTTTGAAAATGTAACCGAGTTGAGATCCAGTGGCGTGGAGACGAGAGAGAGAGAGAGAGAGAGAAGAAGAAGAAACGAGATGAAAGAGAAGGCAACGAGAAGGAAGAGGTGGAAGAGGTCGAAGATAAAGGAACAGAGAAAATCGTTGATGGAAAGAGGAGGATGGAATACATTGTGGTAGGAAAAGAGAGACGAAAATAACGGAGAGGGAATAAGAGTTGAATCTTTTTGTTTCCGTTATTTGTTCGATTATTTTTTTTTTTTTTTTTTTTCGACTTCTCTCGTTGCGAAAAGTAAAATAATCCAATATTTTTACGATTATTTTGTCGATAAATATATTGCTTGTAAATATCGTCTCTAAAATGATTGTCTAAAATAAAACTATTAAAAGATGGGAAATGAAAGAAGTCGAAGATGGAAGAAATGGGAAGGGGAGAGGAGAATGCGTTATATAGTGGTAAAAGAGATAAAAATAAACGAAGAGAATAAGAGACGAAATAAAAGGGAATGGAAGAGAGATGGCAGTTATGCATTATATGCTTTGAGGCGAATCGGAGGAGAAAAATAGAAACGTTCTTGAAAGAAAGAGAAATCGTTCGTTCCTACCAGAAGAAAGAATTACAAGAAGAAAAGAAGGCAGGAGAAAAAAGGAATGGACGGTCGAGAAGAAAAATTATTCGAGGTGTGTTTCGTAAGCAATGGGTGGAAGAGAGAGGAGAATGGAGGAGCGGAGGAGAAAAGAAATTTATTCGATATATATTTTATATTCCAAAAAAAAAAAAAAAAAAAGAAAAAGAAAGAAAGAAAGAAAGAAAAAAAGGAAAAAGAAAGGGAAAAGAAGGAATGAAAAAGGTGAGGTTGAAAGAATATGCTGAAAATATATATTTTGTAAACGAAAAAGAGAAGAAGTGGATTATGAACAGCGATATAATTTATTATGAATAGATAATGAATATTTTCTAACATGCTTATTGTTAGAAAAAATGAATAATGACGAGAAACAGGAAATTTATTTTTGTGAAACTTTTATAGCTGCTTATATTGAGTCATAAATAATATTGTTTTTCAAGTAAGTCTTCAGGTATAATTTTTAACCGATCAACAATGATAAAAGAGAATCTCCGTAAAGAGAGAGAGAGGGAAAAAAAAAGAAAAGAAAAGAAAAAAAAAAGAAAAGATTTTAAAATTATCTAAACATCAAAGTTCATCGTACACAAACCGAAGCAAAGAAAGAAATCGCGCGAGTAAGTGCCATATGCTGTTCGATGGAGAGAAGCGATGCGAAGAAGGGCAAGGAAGAGAGAAGGAAGGAGGAAAGGCGAAAGAGAGGGGGAGAGAGGAAAAGACGAGGCAAGAGGGAAAAATTATTAACTATAGACGATTGCACGTGAGGCGAGGAAGAGAAAGAGAAAGCGGAAAAGCAGGATGGACGAAGAGGATAGAGAAGGTAGGAAAACGGTGAAAAGAGAGAAAGAGGAAATGGTGGAGGGAGGCAAAGGCGAAGGCAAGTCAAATGTTAGCGAGTGCACGGGGATGGAACGTCTTTAAGACCAAGGAGGGACTTATATAAGAAAGCAAGATGGCAACCGGTTGTCCCTGAGCCACGACCAGCGTTTATTTGCGCATTTTTATCTATTTTTCGTGCCGACCAAAAAACTTCGCGCAACCAGTTCGCCCGATGGCGCACATGGGTCGTAGCTCGCACACCGCCGAGATTTTTCTTTCCCATGGATATGGATGCGTTTTTGTTGTCACCCAAGGTGTCGCATCATTATCCCTGTTCTAAACATTTCTGCAATCGCTAATTCGAAGGAACAAGGACAAGACAATTGGCTCGTTTTCCCATATCAAATGAAGAAAACCAATTGGATCGGGGAAATTTATACGTTTTTTTTGAAAAATTTAAATTTAAGAAGAATCGTAAAGAATCGTATTTTGAGCGTGATTAATATTCTAATTTTTAAAAAAAACATATGAAATGAAGAAAAATTAAATATAAAATGAAGAAAAATGAAGAAAACCTACTGGATTGGATTTTTAAAAAAAACATATGAAATGAAGAAAAATTAAATATAAAATGAAGAAAAATGAAGAAAACCTACTGGATTAGATCGGGGAAATTTATACGTTTTTTGGAAAATTTAAATATAAGAAGAATCGTAAAATTTATAAAATTTGAGCATGATTAATCTTTTAATTTTTAAAAAACATGAAATGAAGAAAACTTATTGGATTGGATTGGGGAAATTTATACGTTTTTTGGAAAATTTAAATATAAGAATCGTAAAATTTATACAATTTGAGCGTGATTAATCTTCTAATTTTTTAAAAATATATGAAACGAAGAAAACTAATTGGATTGGATCGGGGAAATTTATACGTTTTTTGAAAAATTTAAATTTAAGAAGAATCGTAAAATTTATACAATTTGATTAATATTCTAATTTTTAAAAAACACATGAAATGAAGAAAACCAATTGAATTGGATCGGGGAAATTTATACGTTTTTTGAAAAATTTAAATTTAAGAAGAATCGTAAAATTTATACAATTTGATTAATGTTTTAATTTTTAAAAAACATATGAAATGAAGAAAACCAATTGGATTGGATCGGGGAAATTTATACGTTTTTTGGAAAATTTAAATTTAAGAAGAATCGTAAAATTTATACAATTTAATTAATGTTCTAATTTTTAAAAAACATATGAAACGAAGAAAACCAATTGGATTGGATCGGTGTAATTTATACGTTTTTTGGAAAATTTAAATATAAGAAAAATCGTGAAATTTATAAAATTTGAGCGTGATTAATGTTCTAATTTTTAAAAAACAAGATAAGCGTAATTATTTTCTACGGTCAGATAGCAAACTCGCATAATTTTTTTTTTAAATTTTAACTATATTTTAATTATACGCGATATTTAATATGAAATTTATATTTTCGAAAGATGACATTTTCTCGTCGCATATATCAAAAAAAAAAAAAAGAAGATTGCAATTTATGATGTATCGAATGTTTTGTCATCCTACTCGTACGATGACATAACGCGATATTATCCTTTTACCCGATTTGTCATCCTCTTTGATGTAAATTTCTTTTTAATGCAAATAAGATAATATGTATCCGAACTTATTATTTTGCTTTCTCCAATCCTTAAAAAAAATAATCTTATTCCTTTTCAGAGACACAAGCGATGGCCAACTTCAACTATAAAAATTTCTTAATTTTATTATCACGATCCTCGATTTAAATTTTAAAAAAATCAAGTATTATAATTAACGTGTTGATCTTAGAGGTGGAAAAAAAAAAAAAAAGAAATACAGCATAAAAATTGTATATATAAAAATTTCGATTGATGTACGTTTATTAAATTACGTGCAATCTGAATTTCCATTCGAGATAAAGCGAGACAGGGATAAAAAGAGACGGCAATAAGGTAACGGAGACAGAGCCGCTTCGCTGTATCGCCGCTATGCGGCGTGGCGAGATGTGTCGCGCCATCTCGCTTTATCCAATGCAAATTAAATTGCTTATAGCTCAACAAATAAATGTTTTTTCTTCGTTTTAATCCTCTAGTAATCGATTTTCCAAAGACGTTCGACGAATATATTAATAAACTATTCATACTTTCGACTCATTTTTAAGTCAAAAATCTTCTTTTCGATTTGTATCTTCGTAATTTCAGGATATACTCTTTATAACGTATCTCGAATCAATTCAATCATACTCTATTATATTTCTTTGTGTGAAATTATACGAAACGAATAAAATGAGAAGAGGAGAAAAAAAGATTCTTCTTTCTCTAAATTAATGCTTCTTATTTGAATTACAAACCAAGATTTACATTAAAATTACGAGTTATTGAGTAACCTGAAAACCACAGGGAAACGCACAATCAAATGGTGGAATAAGCGACGTGTTTTAAAGTTCTAGTTATTTTTCTTTATTACGTTTCATTTTTCTTACTTCGCGGATTCGTTTCGTTTGAAACATAATCCAAAGAATTCTTGGGCGGAGAAGAAAAAAAAAACATAGTTGCATCAACGTTTAAGCTTTACAGGGGGAAGAAGGAAATCAGAAGATACATCTTCTGTGTCGTTGGAAACTTAATATTCGCGGTATCCGCGCAATCACGAAAACCATAAATTCCAAGAGCAACGAGTTGTTTAAAAGAGCCGATTAAATATGTCGGCTTATCGCCCATTAAAATCTCTCTATCACTGGACTACACTTCGTTCCCGAGAGAATAAAAAATTCACTCGACAACAAGGAAGGAGGAGCAATAGAGAAGCATTAGTGGGAAAATAAAAATCAATCGTTGTACAATTTTTTACTTCATCTCGCAATAATTATGCAACTGTTGGCAATTTTTAATTTTCATAAATCAAAATCAAGCAAAATAAGCAAATTCAACACACGTTTCAAATATCATCCGTCGTAAAATAAATAACTATTGTCAGAGAACAACTTTTCCACGTATCGTGACAAATCGAATGCGTCGATTTCTCGACGCGAACGATCCAACGGTGAGAAAAAAAGAAGAAAAAGGGAAAAAAAAAAATAACGGAGGAAGAAAAAGCGAGAAAAGAATTTCTCCACGGAAAATCGGAGAAAAAAAAATACGACGGATAGAACGGGTAGTGGACGTCGGCAGATGTCCATCACTGTATCATTTGCATGGGCATCTGTGAAGGTATCGAATGTCTCGTCGTAATTTTCATTCAAACACAAATCACTCGTTGCTCGCATGCCGTATTATTGAAACAAGCAATTCGCCCCCTTCTGCCATGCCTCTTTTTCATCGTTTATACCCGGAGGACCGTACGCCCAATCGTTTGCTTCTCGTGTTTACTCACATGTGACTGCAACGTCGTGAAACGACGTGTTTGCCTCGCCAACGCGCAAGGTAGGTAATAATAAAAAGCGATCGACCGAGAACCGAGGATCGAACACCTCGATCGATCCGGTATAAATAAGTAAGCAGATACCATTCCTCTTCGTGCTTATTATTATTAATTTCCTTAATTTCTACTATTTTTTTTTTTTTATAAATTGATTTCACTCCTGATAAATACAGTTAATTTATGATACAAATTAGAATTAGGAGATTCTGTAATCGAAAGTAAGACATGATATAATATATCATATTCGTGTATCATGTTTGTATATAATAATGATATTTATTACTTTCTTTTCCTTTATCGTTACGATGAATGTAATTAACGTTGTTGCAAAAGTTTGAAATTAAATTACCAAGATTAATCAAATTTATTCGATGTTAAGAATTTGATTAATTTGCATTTTAATAATATGTTTATTTATTTATTGTATTTCAAAAAATTGCAGAAATAATTGTTGAGAAATAAATGATTTTGGACAATTTTGAATCGATGGATTCAATCACGATAGAATGAAAAGAACAAAATCTCGATACGATGTTTCTAGAATGTTAAACGAGCAGTTTGACTAAAGAGGGCAGTGGTATAAGACGGTGGAAATTGAAGGAATTTCTAGGCTATCTTTTCACGGAACAAGGGAAATTACGAGAAATTAGCTTTGACTCGACCCTGAAAAATCGAAAGATAATATTATTTTTTGCGCTTGTTAGAAAGCTAATCGAAATTGACTAGGACGGGATCGTAAATTACCCCTGGTATTCCCATTAAACTGTCGCGAATTTTCTTGTACCTGTCGCTTCTTCTCCATGCTACGATTATTTTTCTCGAAATTGCTAATTAATTCCTGTTTACGATATTTTCTCATTTTCGCTCGAATCACTACTGAAATAGATTATTAATAGTTAATTGTTTTTGAAAATTAAAATTATATACAGAATTTCTTTAAATCTCTTAACTATGAAACAGATTATTAATAGTTAATTGTTTTTGAAAATTAAGATTGTATACAGGATTTATTTAAATCTCTTAACTATGAAATAAATTATTAATAGTTAATTGTTTTCGAAAATTAAGATTATATACAGGATTGCTTTAAATCTCTTAACTATGAAATAGATTATTAATAGTTAATTGTTTTCGAAAATTAAGATTGTATACAGGATTTCTTTAAATCTCTTAACTATGAAATAAATTATTAATAGTTAATTATTTTCGAAAATTAAGATTGTATATAGGATTTCTTTAAATCTTTTAACTATGAAATAGATTATTAATAGTTAATTGTTTTCGAAAATTAAGATTGTATACAGGATTTCTTTAAATCTCTTAACTATGAAATAAATTATTAATAGTTAATTGTTTTCGAAAATTAAAATTGTATACAGGATTTTTTTAAATCTCTTAATTATGAAATAAATTATTAATAGTTAATTGTTTTCGAAAATTAAGATTATATACAGGATTTCTTTAAATCTCTCATCACCGTGAACTACTTTTTGGAATTGTTATTTTCAAGAGAAAGAATAATAAAATATGATAAATTAAATTTGTTCATTTTTTTTCTCGATAATTACGTCAAATAATTGAAAATGTAATCGCAATCTATCTTTATATTTCAAATTTAAAAATAATATTTGAAGTGATTTTGACTGGATAGAGAAAATGTAAAGAAATTTTTTCTTTAAAAAGAGGAGAAAGAGGATAGAGGTTTCTATTATTTATTTCAGAATATAAAAGATATATCGATAATAGAATAGGAGAAATAAAAATAATTTGAAATGTTTATTATTTCTTATCGATAATTTTATTAATTCTTAAAAGTTAATTATGAAGGAGTTTAACAAGCTTCAAAAATCATGACATTCGTTTCAATTTCAACCTACCTTGCTTAATTATTCCTGTTCCAATCTTTTAAACGAGAAATGAGAAAGATAATATAAAATTTCTTGCTTCGATTCACGTAATATGATAAAATTTAAAAAAAAAAAAAAAAGATATTGTCCGATTCTCTTATCTTTAAAGTTACGTGACTAACAAAAAGTCGAAAGGAAACAAGTTGAAGTCCAACATCCACGATGATGATGTACGAGTTTCTTATTAACGTTTTCTCTTTGGATCGCATAAATCAGTATTTCTCAAACATTTTTACTTCTCATTATCATTAGCAAGAGATTATTATTATTATTCGATTCTAATCGATAAATCCGAGAAATAAATTAACTCCAAGTTGAAATATTATACGAATAAAATTCAAATAATGAATTAAGATAATATTTTTCAACGTGATAAATATCGTTATAAAAGCGTATCTAATCGTACGTAATCCTCTGACATTTTGTTACCTTCAAATCTATCCTAAAATCGCTAAATTACGATATAATGTATAATATAAACGAAATCACACTTCTGATCACGAAAAATGTAAAAATCGTTAAAATCAAATAAATCCTCCTTCGAAACGGAGATTGCTGGACGAGCCACGTAAATTTTAAATTTCGTTTTGAGAGACACTGACACTGAAATAAGGAGGAAAGAAACACTTGGACCTCATCTCATCGGTGGAAACATGTTTCCCCTATGAATAGGCTATGCCATGCGTCCAAGTTTCAGCCACTTGTCCCAACGTCTCGGCCAGTTCATAAATTTATCCCTCGACTTTCCTCCATTACGATCGAACCTTCGCAACATCATTCGATTTAATGTTAAAAACCGCGTCCACGCACAACTCTCAATTGCAACTCATTGCAATCGAGATGCTCTTCATCTGCGCTCACACACACACACACATATTCTTCCACTTTTCATTCTTGAACTCTCAACTCACTCGTCACTCGTTGAACCCCAGAGAAGAGGCGATAATTATCCATCGTTGAGGAACGATGTCATAGCCTGTCGAATGATTTTTCTTTTCCTTTTCTTTTTGTCAATATTATCGGATTGATTATTTGAAATATTGAATGAGATCATGCAAACAAAAGAAAGATCGTCTTCATATGAAATTTATCAACACGCAAGATATCTCACTTGATTCATTTTTGTCGTCAAATTATAATTATTTATTCTTTGAAAATTCTAATAATTTCTTTAAATAATTAAATAACTTTGCAGGGCATTGCAATTCCCTTTTTTTCGAAAAACACGTAAAATTCGACTCTCCTATGAGAAACAAACCTTATGAATTTTTCCAATAATGAATACAGCACGATCGACTCGTGTAAAAAACTCGAGTCGCCACTTTTTCACGGCCAAATTATCGATCGATTTGAAAAGTTATCACGAGTGGTATTTCTAAAAAAAAAAAAAAAAAAAAAAGAAACATACGCTGTTCGAAATAATGAAACGTTCTGAACGGCTCTGAAGACACGTTTCGATACTTTATTTTTCGTGTGGCATGACGAGCATATTGACACGGAGATACTCGAGCGTAATTCGAATCAAGCGTTGGGAAAAGATTGTTGCGAATACAATTTGTTTCATTTTAAATAACGCGTATTACGTTATTCTATTCCTTTTTCGTGGATAACTTCAAAGTGTTATCTCCTAAATGATAAGGAAATTGAAAATTAATAAATATAAAAACGAATAGAATAATATAAAATCCTAAAAAGTGTTTAAAATATGGATGAAGTGAAATTTTATATTTATTAAAATTTGATCCTACAGGGTTTGATGATCCTGTTAAATGTAGAGCAAATAAATGAAGAATTACTATAAATAGAATTATTAATGGTAAAATAAAATGTAATGAAAAGAATCGATTTAAGGTAGCATTATTAATTGAAAATCTTCCTCAAATTCACAAGACAATTGTATCACCAATATAAAGAATTGCTAATAAAAGATTAATAATAACTCCTCAATATGATATTTGTTCTCAAGATAATAAAACATAACCTATAAATGCAGCTGCTATAGATATTAAAAGAATAATAATTCCAATACCTTTGTGTTTTTTACAAAAAGTATTCGTTTGAAAAAGCATTTAAATTCCTCATAGAGGAATATTTCATCAAGAATTCAAATAATTACTCTAATATTATATTTCTCTAATGAAACGAGACGATACAGAATGATTCTTCGAGATAAATTTAAGATCACGAGATGATCGAAACGACGAACCTTTCTTCGAACCTTTCAAACTTCTCAGGCAAGCTCGAAGAGAAAGGGAAAGAATTTTGAAAGGGATATCATTTATAAACAATATGTAAAACGCAAAGTCAAAGTGGAGGCATCTCTAGGCAACTAAATACGAGCTCCAAGCCCCGAAGTATTAACGAGCGAGCGTTTTCGTTTGATGGTGGCTGGTCGAAACAGAGGGGAGTGAACAAAAGCGCAGAGAGCAAAGGGAAAAAGAGAGGGGGGGGAGGGAGAGGAAAGGGAGGTGGGCGAAAAGGTGACGTTAGCCGTTTAGTTTCGCAGAAATCCGCGCACAGAGGGGACCGGGGTCCTTTTTCCTTCGCCACCTTGGTAACCGAGTAACCAAGTAACCAAGCGACCAAGTAACCACGGCGGCAGGCCAGGAATCGCGAGATGCACGAGGGGAGAAACGCGAGATAAGCGCCATAGTAGCGATCTCTCGATCGGAGAGAAGGAAAGAGAGTAACAAAGCCTAGGCGGGACGAGGATGGTTGGAGAAGGGGGGGCGAGAGAGGCGGCGGAGGCAGCGCGAGAAGAAGAAGAAGAAACCGAGTGGAAGAGGTTAATGGCCTCTGACACAGTGGTGATAAAGAGGCAAAGCGGCGGAGGCGAAACCGCAGAGAATTCAAACCGACTCGACGTAGACGAACACGAGATGAGTAGAGAAACTCTCTTCCTCTCTTTTGGCAACGCGAACACAAGCGGATGCTTATTTTTTTTCTTTCACGGCCCGTTTTCTAACCAAAATATTAGCCAACCGACAAGATTCCAAGTTGAATCTCTGGAAAACAAGAGGAAAAAAAAACGGTAAATCAATACCGATTTTCAATCTTTTCGAACGAATTGAACGATCGATTTGTATCGAAATTGAAAGATTCGCAAAAAAAATGGAGTCGATTTCAACTTATCTATATTTATTATACCGTATCGATTATTGCGCGGTATATTATCGGTTATGAACGATCGAATATTCTCGTCAAAACGTAGAAATTAATGGCCAGGATTTGCACTCGTTATCTTCGTATTACGAGTTATAAATTTATATCTGAATTATCTATCGGTTAGATTTTGCTGCAATGTTTGTACATCATGATCGCTGTAACGCGTGCTTCACATGCAAATGATGTTGTATTAAATTATAATATAGAAAATATCTGTCTTTTAGATTCATCGTTTATATTCATTATAAGAAGTATGTACTCGCTGTATCGTTTATTCGCCAATTCGAATCGAGCTATCTTTCTAGAAGAAATTTCTTTACTTAATTTTATTTATATATATATGTGTATAATTTGGAAATAATTTGGAAGAATAGAGAGAAAAAATTTTACATAAATTTTATTTATTATTCTCCAAAGGAATATTTTATTAAACATAGATAAACACATAATTTTAATAGATTTGAAAGAGAAGAGAGAAAGAATTTCGATACGATAATTTACGTTAAAATTATTCTCACGGTGAAGTACTAAAGTAATAAGTAAATTGTAATAAATCCACGGCAAAACTACTCGAGATTATTTGATTGCGCGTTACTTAATAGGAAGGAAATATTCAGATATAAAAAAATGCAGGAAGCAATCAATATTGAAAGACGTAACGAGTGAGCGGCGCGATATTTTTCAACGGTAACGCGGTTATTCCAAAGATGGCTTACGATATATTCCAGCCTATGCAAAATTTAATAACTATCCGCGTCGTTCCATAATTCCTTTGTTTGAAATTGCTTCGTTTCGCTCGAAAGTTCCATTGGATTATGTAAAAATTTCGATCGAATCCACGATCTTAAGAGAAAAGATGAATCAAAATTTGGTATCAAAATTTTTGAACGATTTTTCTCTCTCTCTCTTTTCTTTCAAATCATCGTACGAATTGAAATTAACCAAAATTATTAATGATCACAACTCGCGATAAATTTTTAACACCTTCGCTTCAAATCTATTATTAAGATAATAAAAACAACTAAACGATAAAATTTCATCGATCATCAAATCCTCTTGGTTCAAATTTTAATAATTATAAAATTTCATTTCATCCATATTTTTCAATCAAAGATCTTTTAGGATTTTATATTATTTTATTCATTTTTATATTTATTAATTTCCAATTGCCTTGGAGAATCTTGGAGACCCAGATAATTTAAAAATTGCAAATCCAATAAATACTCCAACACATATTAAACCTGAATGATACTTCTTATTTGCATATTCTATTCTACGAGCAATTTCCTAATAAACTAGGAGATGTAATATCGGACTAGTAATATCAATTCTAATTCTTTATAATAACAAATTACTAAATAATAAATTTAATATTTTAAATAAAACTTACTATTGAATTTTTATTAATAACTTTATTTTATTAACATGATTAGGAAAACAACTAATTGAATAAATCCATTCACTGATGTTAATGTATTATTTACAACAACATATTTCTTAAACTTATATTTAAGAAAATTATAAAAGAAAAATCGAAACGGTTTCTCACAACAAGGCGATCCGAAAGATCCGTTCGATCACCGTTGCCAAATTTCTTTACGCCGCTGTATGTTACTCCCTCGCTAATTTTAGTTGCCTCCCTGAATGATGTTTCAAGGTATATACACGACGTACGCGGTGAACACGCACGCGCGCGCGCGGCGAGAGGGGCGCGGGGAGGATGGAAGGAGCGGAGCGTGCAAGGTTGGACGAGGAGGGGAGAGAACGGTGGAGGAGCGACAAAGAGGTCTCTGTTCCACCGTTGGCTCTCGCCTTCGCCAATCTCGCTCTCGCTGCCTTTTCGAATGTCCACAATCGGCCTCCGGCTGAGCCGGGTCGACGACCCCGAGTCGATGCACGCACGAGAGAAGGACACACGGGAAATGATAGGAAAACGTGAGGCCACCGGAAAACTGGCTCCTCTCCGCTGCTCCAACTTTCGATCGTTGGCCCGCCCTGGGATCGCCCAGTCTCTCCAACTTCGACGAGACCTTTCCAAACCCGGGACCTTTGCCCCGGACACGCGTTCCGGATAGACGAGAAAGAAGAATCGATGTGAAACGATAAGAAGAGAATTTTAGAATTATTCGCTAGAAAGTACGTAAAAAAAAATATATATATATATATATACACGCACTCGTATCCATCTTTTCAATTCCATATTTATTATTATTTATTATTATTCGAAATGAAAGTTAACGGAGTTAAATGAAATAGTGTTAATTGAATCTAAAACTATATATATATATATATACGATATTCATTATCTTCGAGAATTTTTTTATTTGGTATACGAAGTATAAAATTTATTTTCGAATTTTCCCCCTCCTTTCTTCGTTAAAATTTAAAAAAAAAAAAAAGAAAAAGCGCAAGTTATCTTTCTCGCTCCGAAAAGAAAAAAAGGAGAGAGAAAAAAAAAATCTCTTTATTTCTGCCCTACTTTCCTCCGCATACTTTTTCTGCCGGAAGTCGCGTGCACACCGCCTGTGGGAGCATCAATAAAGATTCGCTCAATTTATTACGTACATGGAAGACGAGCGAAAAACTTTTACGAAACAGTGAACAGCGTATAAAAACGTTTGGAAACGTATCACGCGACGCGACATCGTAAATACGTCGATTAATTACATTGTAACAATGCGAGGCGATATTTTTTTTTTTTTGCGTTATTAACCCACGCCGCGTTTATAAATTATCGTCACTTTTTTTTTTTAAATCCTGCAGGTAGCAGGTGTAGCCGAACAAAACTCGATTCCAGCAATTGTGTAAACATTGGATAAAAGAGGGAGGTTAAAAGAGTGAACAAAAAGATTTTAGAAATTATAATTATATTAGAAAATTTTGTACCATTTTTTTTCCCCCTCTTTTCGAGATATATCGTTAAATTTAAACTGTTATTTCTATTTAAACTATAATAATAGTAAAATATAATAAAATATAAATTGTTATTTATATTTGAAATGAAATTAAAAAAAAAGATGTTGCTATTTGAGTTGGAGAGAGCTTTTTTTGTCTTGATTTCGATTTGTCTCCTACCATTCTGTCGTCGAATAATATATAGTACGTTTCATCGGGGAGCGATACATTCTCACCGCGAAGTGGAGACTTCTCTGCGAGGCACGCACATTACATTTTACGTGGCCGAACTTCTGTATAGCTGCTATAGAGTGGGAATAACCGTACACCACAAATCTTACGTGAATGAAATTGTAGCTACTGTAACCGTTACGCTCGCTCTACATTGTGAGATTTATGTATTTTATCACCGCATAAAAACCGCTTACTACGACTAACTTTCACAATCTTGCGACAAGCGACTCCTGTTGAAATGATCAGGAAAGGCGAGGTACGAAGGCAAAACGATAAAAAAAAAAAGAAAACGTTCTCGTACCGTTTGCTCTTCTCCTACCGTTAAAACAAAAACTTTGAAACTTTGCGCGTTGCAGCATTCAACTTAGACGACCGAAGTGGAATAATTCGAGTATGTACGTATCATCGATCAACAATTTTTTTTTTCATGCGTTCCAAAATTTTTGTATTTTTTAAACATACTCGTAGGAAAAAATTTCCAAAATAATACATCGAAATCTTCAATATAGATAATAAAAATAAGTATCGTATAATAAGTATCATATATAATTATCCTCGTTCTACTTGAATAATTCTTACGTACGTATAATTAATCAAAAATTTGTTTTCTATGCTAAATAATAATAATAATATAACAATAAACCAATTCTATCCCAAAATATTATATAATTTCTCTAAATTTCTAAATTTTTGTATTTTTTAAACAATTCGTAGTAAAAAATTTCCAAACAACTAATACATCGAAAACTTTGGAATAATAAAAATAAGTATCCATATAATAAATAATATAGTATAATGTTATAATAAGTAATACAATAACTAAAATAAGTATAATGTTATCCTTATTCTATTCGAATAATTCTTACGTACGTATAATTAATCAAAAATTTGTTTTCTATGCATCCCAAAATATTGTATAATTTTTTAAACAATTCGTAATAAAAAATTTCCAAACAGCTAACGAAAGCTTTGGAATAATAAATATATTATTTATTATATGGATACTTATAATAATATATAATACTTATAATAAATAATACAATAAGTAAAATAAATATAATGTTATCCTTGTTTTACTCGAATAATTCTTACGTACATATAATCGATCAAAAATTTTTTTTCTATGCGTTCCAAAATATTGTATAATTTTTTTAAATTTCTAAATTTTTGTATTTTTTAAACAACTCGTAATAAAAAAATTTTTAAAAATTAATACATCGAAAGCTTCGGAATAATAAAAATAAATATCCATATAATAAATATAATATAATGATACAATAAGTAATACAATAAATAAAATAAGTATAATGTTATCTTTGTTCTACTCGAATAATTCTTACGTACGTATCATCGATCAAAAATTTCTTTTCCATCTGTTTCTAAATTTTTGTATTTTTTAAACATCGAAAATAATAATAAAAATAAGTATAAGTATAATTTTTCTTAACTTCTAAATTTTTGTATTTTTTAAACAACTCGTAGTAAAAAAATTTCCAAACAACTAATACATCGAAATCTTTGGAATAATAAAAATAAATATAATAAGATTATCCTTGTTCTACTCGAATAATTCTTACTTTCTTATCATGGATCAAAAATTTCTTTTCCATCATAATTTTTTTTAATTTCTAAATTTTTGTATTTTTTAAATATCGAAAATAATAATAAAAGTAAGTATAATTTTTCTTAATTTCTAAATTTTTATATTTTTTAAACATTGAAAAGAATAATAAAAATAAGTATAAGTATAATTTTTCTTAACTTCTAAATTTTTGTATTTTTTAAACAACTCGTAGTAAAAAAATTTCAAACAACTAATGCATCGAAAGCTTCAGAATAATAAAAATAAGTATAATAAGATTATCCTCGTTCTACTCGAATAATTCTTACTTTCTTATTATGGATCAAAAATTTCTTTTCCATCATAATTTTTCTTAATTTCTAAATTTTTGTATTTTTTAAACATCGAAAATAATAATAAAAATAAATATAAGTATAATTTTTCTTAATTTCTAAATTTTTGTATTTTTTAAACATCGAAAAGAATAATAAAAATAAGTATATAAATATAATTTTTCTTAACTTCTAAATTTTTGTATTTTTTAAACAACTCGTAGTAAAAAAATTTCAAACAACTAATATATTGAAAGCTTCGGAATGATAAAAATAGATATAATAAGGTTGCAGATCAATCTCGATTGGGTAATCGTGAGCAATAAATCACTCTCGAAAGAGAGTTTACAATGGTTTAGTAATAGTAGCTCTTTATAAATCAAAGAGCTTAACTATTTGGCAAATGTTGAAATATTGCCAATAGAAGAAAGCGACGAGATACATAGTTAGTAGTTGTACTTTCTAAAATTAAATTCCTTTCGAAAATTTAATATTCAATTAAAGGATTTAGTTTCGAAAGAAGTTTTCAAAATTTGTCGAAATATTTTGCGACGCTTCCATACAAATCACCTTACTTACGTCTTACGTAAGTAATCGTTGTAGACGAATCAAAAAGCAAAATTTAGAGCTCGTCAAGCCTCTCGAGAGTTTTAAGCAGGGAATCATCTTTCGCGCGACCACAAGTATTCCAATACTCATCACTGAATATAGCTCGTCCCAGTTACCAGAATTATCCCATACATCAAATTTCCAATAGTGACTGACCAAATAATAAGTACAATTTGTGAAATATATACTTTTTAGAGTCAACCTATAAATAACGAGGTTGAAGTGTGTAAAAGTGTGAAATAGAAGGCAGAGCGAATAAAACTCGAGGACGAATAAAATACGAACTATTTGATCGCAACAACTACAATATAAACCGATACTGCGTGCAAACTTTCGACGTGCAACAACGTATAAAATATCGAAACGTCGGCTGCTACATGATATTTTCGAGCTCTGAAACGATGTTACATCGTTGACCAAAATGTTATTTTTGTTATAGCGGAAAATTAGAAACATTTTCCGTTCGAAATAATCGTAAAACGAAGCACGAAAGCGACGATTGTGTAAAACGTTGCTTCGATAAAATATGGGAACTCTTAACGTGCAACGCCTCCATCCTTAAAATTATCAAGCGTATTATAAATATCCTTCCTGTCGTAAATACGAAAGGAAAACATCCAGGCGTTAAATGTGTATTAAATACGTAGTAATAATTTCAGCAAATTTTAAATGCTATTGCAAACTTTGGTGGAACGTTGATCCTTGAACGCGGCAATTGTTTAAAGTGACATGCCACATGGAAATGGCTAATAAAGAGAAGGATTCGTTCAAATTAAATTCATTAAATATTTAATAAACTTTTGTAACGTTTAAAATTAACTATTCGATTATAAATAAAAGATTTCTGTAATTTCAACGATATTCCACGAATTCGTTTTATACGATTGATTTTTACGACTTTAAACCTCCCATCCAATGCATTCTCGCGATAAATGTTCTGCTCTTCGACTCAAATACAATCGCCTTAACTTTTAATTCCTTCGATCTCTTGCCAATTATAAAATTTTTACCATTAAGAAATTTTACCATTAAGAAAATATTTCGTATCAATCTCCTGCTCAGTTTTATATTCCAGCAATCGAATCGATGAATATTCGCTTTTGCATCGAGCTGTAGTTGAAGAAGCTACATGAAGAAGAAGAAGAAGAAGAAGAAAAAGAAAATAAGATTGGAAGACGAATTCGTAATTACGCGGGGCTAGTTTCCACCAAGTGAGCTTATACGACGAGTTGGAGAACGCGAAGGAAAAGGTAGTTTAGATCGGCGCTCACGAAGTTTGTGACATGTCGCGGACAAGTCACGTTCCGCGAGTTGCCGCGCTTTACACATCCGGTTGCAGCAGAACGTGGGCGCAGTGGCGGACAGGACGGGCCGCGCGCCACTGTACAACGAATTAAAGCGTGGTAGATTCGTGCTTGATTTCTATTAACTGACCACCTCTAAACGCCGTCTCATTAGCGATCCGAGAATCGATCGTGTCCATTTAACCAACTCTCGATCCATTCCCTTCCGTCCGCTCTCAGATTTCTGATTCTTCTTCGATAATCGTTATTTTATTATTATGATTATTAATCGTTCAATCGTAACAGCTACTTTTAAGTTCTTCTTCCTAAAATATTAAATTGATCCCTCTTTTTTCGTTGGAATATAATATTAATATATACTCTAATTATTATATTATATTATTTCCCTTCCGTCTATTTATCGCTCTCAGATTTCTGATTCTTCTTCGATAATCGTTATTTTATTATTATCATTATTAATCGTTCAATCGTAACAGCTATTTTTAAGTTCTTCTTCCTAAAATATTAAATTGATCCCTCTTTTTTCGTTGGAGTATAATATTAATATATTATATTAATATAATATTATATTATAATAATATTATACTCTAATTATTATATTATATTATTTCCCTTCCGTCCATTTATCGCTTTCAGATTTTTGATTCTTCTTCGATAATTGTTATTTTATTATTATCATTATTAATCGGTCAATCGTATCAGCTACTTTTAAGCTTAAGTTCTTCTTCGTAAAAAATCAAATCGATTCTTTTCTTTTCGTTGGAGTATAATACTAATATATACTCTAATTATTATATTATATTATTTCCCTTCCGTCCATTTATCGCTCTCAGATTTCTGATTCTTCTTCGATAATTGTTATTTTATTATCATTATTAATCGTTCAATCGTAACAGCTACTTTTAAGTTCTTCTTCCTAAAATATTAAATTGATCCCTCTTTTTTCGTTAGAGTATAATATTAATATATACTCTAATTATTATATTATATTATTTCCCTTTCGTCTGATTTCTGATTCTTCTTCGATAATTGTTATTTTATTATCATTATTAATCGTTCAATCGTAACAGCTACTTTTAAGCTTAAGTTCTTCTTCCTAAAATATTAAATTGATCCCTCTTTTTTCGTTGGAGTATAATATTAATATATACTCTAATTATTATATTATATTATTTCCCTTCCGTCCATTTATCGCTCTCAGATTTCTCATTCTTCTTTCATCTTCGATAATCGTTATTTTATTATTATGATTATTAATCGTTCAATCATAACAGCTACTTTTAAGTTCTTCTTCGTAAAAAATCAAATTGATCCCTTTTTTTTTCGTTGGAGTATAATATTAATATATACTCTAATTATTATATTATATTATTTCCCTTCCGTCTATTTATCGCTCTCAAATTTCTGATTCTTCTTCGATAATTGTTATTTTATTATCATTATTAATCGTTCAATCGTAACAGCTACTTTTAAGCTTAAGTTCTTCTTCGTAAAAAATCAAATTGATCTCTTTTTTTTTTTTTCGTTGGAGTAAATGCAATATATAATATTTTAATATTTTTTTTGATCAGTTTGATCCATCGTGTTACTCTTAAAATTTCATCCTCGATGAAAAACGAACGAGCACTTGAAAATTTACTTTGAAATCTACTTTTTATTATTATTCTATATTCTTCGACCACTCTTTGAGTCAAGTTTTTAAGACAAAAAAAAACTTGATTCTATATTTTCTCCTTATTTTATATTTATTATTAGTAATTGCAACAATGCAATCTATTCGAAGAAATAACGTGGCAATAATATTCGTGGAATGAATTGCGATCGTCCGTTTATCATCTTATCCATCTCGTATACCAAGAAAAGAAGGAAAAAGGATATGTAAATATTCGTAATGTGTTAATGCAACTAAAATGAGAACTTATTATTTTTATTTATATTTCGTATAAATAATATATTTTATATAAAAACAAATACAAATACTATTACACGAAGAATTTCTATAAAAATTTGTTGCACGGATTATTTCTCAGAAATCATAAGGTGAATGAAAGGAAATTATATTTCCGGTTTTAACCTATGAAACCGTAAGTGCGCGTTAATTTTTATAAATCCGAAAAAAATAATAATACATCGTTTTATTTTTCCTTTTAACTGTTGGCACATTTTTTCCCCCTGAATATTTATGAGCCACCGATTATCGACGTGGAAGGAGAAAAATTACGCGATCATACGCGATAAGACCACGAATTAAATTGTACCCTGCACATAATCGTCACCAAGAGAGAAACAACGAGACCGGAACGGTCAGGGACGGTGAACAAGGACTTGATACGATCGAGGATAACCCGTTGAATTGCTACGAATCATTGACATAATAACTCGTTAAGAATGCATCAAAGCGCTTGCAACTATGATATAAATAAAATTGATATGATATTTTATCGTCCATTTCTTATTTATCTCAATCTGTAAAAGTTATTGTTTATTATCAATTTAGGATTTAACATTTAACCACGTATGTCACGTTCAATATTCAATAATTAATTCTCTCATCTACGTTGTCCTTTCATCATCCGTTCAAAACTTTTATTCGATTAATAATAATGAGAATAAATGTAAATCAGATTGTAAATTTATATCGTAAATATAAACTTCGATCCTAGATAGGAAGATGAATAATGTTTCTGTTTTATTTAATCACCGAAATATATATAATATAACGTGGTAAAAAAAATAATTTTGAAATATTCATAACTTTATTATCGATAAATTGTAAAGAGCGGAAATAATTTTTTAAAACGTTAAATCAGATTGCGCAATAGAAGAAGAAAAGAAGATGTTTTAAACGAGACAAATAATATATTTATTTCAGATTCTTGTCTCGATCGTTTAATGTTCCTCGATTTGCAATTCAATCAAAAAGATATCGTTGATAAAAATATTTTGCATCAAATAAGAATGTTAAAAATATATATAATAGTTCGCCAATGGCGTGATCAAGTGTAGAAAAATAAGCGGATTATCCATATCGTTGCATTTTTATAAAAATGCATCGAGAACGATAGAACAAACGTTTCAATGTAAAATTAAATATACTATTATATTATATCATGATCCGTTTATAATTATAGACAAGTTTCTATAAGATGTATATTTTAATGATTTTGTTCATTTCATTCAAGAATTCAAGCAAGTTTAATGGACACGAAATTAAAAAAAAAAATATTATTAATAAGTTAAATATTATTATTAAAATATTAATTATTAATCATTAAAATATTATTGTTAATAAGACAATTAAGAGTGAAGAACTTCGGTAAGTAGGCATCGATGGCTGTGTTCATCGACCGATTGGGCCAGCCTTGTGCGAGAACCGATAAGATTGGCAGCGAAACGGAACTCGAACGAGAGCAATGGTTTCGTTTCGCCGCGATATCATACCTTTGTAATAAACTCTGTCGAGGACTGCATTCCTCCGTTTTCCCCCCTTTCTCCCCTTTCGTTTTCGTTCAGCGATGACGACGACGACGACGACGACGACGAGGTGGTTCGTGATTTTTACCGCGACAGAAAGTTGCGAAACGAGATAAGACCAGATTCCGGCAGATATTTGAGGAGCCGTGTCATTTGCTACAGGAGATTAAGAGATTTACGTGAACGATCGATAAATCGATACAAGGTTTGCATGACATTTGATTTATAAATCAAATATTCTATGATTATTATACTAATTTCAGTTAATCAATGTCGAATTTTTATATTTATATTTTCCTGGATGAATTTTCAACAAACACTTTGTTGAAAATTTTCCATCTTTAAAAGCAAAAATTACGAATCGAATACTTTGAGATAATCTATTTTGGTGAAATAACGTTTAAGGATTAAGATCTTCTTTTACACGGCAATACAAGTATCCTCGTATTTGCATAATGGATACCTATCGTGTACAGAATATTACACCTTATTATTATCTTTATTTTTTTTCTTTCTCTAAGCTCTTGTACAAATATTTTTTTTCTCTTTGTTGTTACGAGCTAAGCGTATTACGGTTTATTTCTAATGCGTATTAAAAACATTTTTTTCGCTTCTTCTTCTTGTTTCATCTTCCAATAAAAAAATCACCGGCTTCGAAGGTCACGAAACTCACACGTACGCATAAGGTTCAATACTATCCTAACATTTACGTAACCTTCCTCTAAATGATAATTGTGCGATTCCAATTATTTCTATAATATTTTTCCCAGAAAATCGTAATGTACGATAGAAATATCGTGACAATATTTTTTAATAAGAAATTTTAATATTATAAGCAAATTGTTTTTTTATATTTAACAAAGTAATATCCGATCTTTTCGAGCAAACGAAGCAAAGAAAAAAACTAGGAAAAATAATCTTAACGTGTTAACACTTAACACGTCTTTTACGCGTTAACTCGTTAAAATGCAAACATTTTTCTTACGAATATAACAATACCGTGTATAAATATTTATTTCGTATCGTGAGAAAATTGTATTCTTCGATCGAAAAGATTGAAGCGGTATTCCGAGTTAGTTAAATGAAAATAAGAATTGAAAATGAAATATAAAATAGAGATTTCTAATGTGGTGATCACGCGTATAATGACATTGTTTATTTCAAATCGTCCTTCTTCTCTGTCCTTTTCGCGCGTGTATCAAAATGGCCGCCGATCAAATTAAATATTATTCCATTAAATTAAATTATACGAACAGAGGAGGTAACCGATAAAAGAAAACAATAACAACCAGTTTTGCTAAATGTTCGAATCGTGTCGTGGATCGACAGATATACGTGCTTTTTAATTATGCGTATAACAGGATGTCATTATGCTAAGAAAAAAAAAAAAAAATTTCCTAATGGAGGAAGTGCAAATTTCCTGCATTTTTTAAGCCTCGACCAACCGATTGTGAGGTAATACTTTGGCTATAACTCAATTGCATTCTATGCAATTTTATTGCGCATTATAATACAACTTATTTTTAAAGACTTAATTAGGAATATTGAAAATCGGAGAGACAGTAATAAAGAAATTGCTTCACTTTATGGTAGTTATATAATATATATGTAGTAATAAAATTTTAAATATGAAACTTATATTTCTTCTTTTTTAAATATATATATAAAAAAAAAGAAAAAAAAAATTCTATTCTATGTTTCATTCTCTGCTATAACGTTGTTTATTTTAGTCATATATATATATATCCAGTCATCATTTCCAGCTTTCCAATCTTCCACTCTATGATCTGCGAAGACTGTGACTGACATTTTGGCTTAATGTTTTTTTTTCTTTTTTAAACGTCGGAGTAATCTTTTATTCCTTTTTTTTGTTTTCCATCTTATATTATATAAATCAAGAGAGGAGAATTTAGGAATACAGGAATAGGTTACGGTACAAGAGAATAAATCATTACACAAACTCCATTATTTTGTAATAATAAAATGTATTAAATAGATAGTGTATTGTTGGCAATACTTATCAAACTATTAATTTTTCTTCATTCGTGTGTTTCTTTTTCTTTCGGTAAATGAAACAAAAAAAAAAAAGGGGTCGTCTCGCGCGGATCGACGTTCACGTTTCCGTTCACGGAGGGGCGAATAATAGAGCGGGAAGGAAGGATGGAGAAAACAAAAATCATCATAGAAATACGAAAAAAAATCAATCGTGCATTCATCAACCGAACAAAATCGTTTTTTCTTTCTTTCTTTTTTTTTTTTTCTTATCCGGATAAAAGATAAAAAATTCCCTCCGTTTCCCTCCGATCGAAAGATGAACATCGCTCCTCGTAACCGATGACCCATATTTTCCTTTTTCTTTATTATTTTTTTTTTCTTTCAAGGCTCGCTTTTCATTCCTCTAATCAACGAAACTCTATGTGCATTTATCACCTTTGTGGTCCCATTGTGGATTAGACCGAAGTCGTTCGAGCTGTGTACCACGTTTTTTCTTTTTGTGTCGCGACCAACGCTCTCTCGTCGAAACGAAAAAAAGGGGGGGAAGGGGGGAAGGGAAGGGAAGGAGGGAAGGAAAAAAGAAAAAAAAGAAAAACAAAAACAACGTTGGATCATCCCCGTGAAATCTGGTTCGAAATCGGATTGGAAAAAATCATCGAAATCATCGTGTTAAAAAAAAATAAATTTACACCGTTTGCTCGAGTTGTCGACCAACAGCAGGAAAGAGACGAACATGGCCGACGAAAGGAAGATTTCACGGCGAATCTCTCTGATGGAGCGTATACGCGATAACGTATGTCCGGTCCGAACGACTTCCGCCAGCCTATCAATTGGCTCCCAAAAATCGCATTTCGTTCTCTCTTAGTACGTATCGCTAATTCTCTCTCTCTCTCGCGCGCGCGCATGTTTACACTTTCTCTCTCTCTCTCTCTCTCTCTCTCTCTCGCTCGCTCGCTCGCTCGCTCTCGCTCTCTCTCGCTTTCGTCGAACATGATACATAACAATATATCTCCCGCGCAAAATATTTTTCTCGAACGACCATCGATGCTCGAGAATCGATGCTCGTATGTATCACAAGGAGAAATTAAGTATACACACTTTCGTCGTTAATTAATTCTTTTTTTCTTTTTTTCCATGTTTTCTTTTCTCTCTCTCTCGTATCGTATATTTGACGGGATCTGCAACACCCTGTTGGTTCGGCACCACCTAATCCCGGCAAATAAGGAATTAGATAAGACGTCCCCACGGGGCAAGAAAAAACAAAAAGAGGAAAGGTGGGGGAAGGGGCGGGGGGGGGGGCGGAAGAGGGGAGAAATACGTTTCTTAGGCTGGTCTCTGGAGAAATGGAAGAAGATATATGATAAAAAAAAAAAAAAAAAAAAAATAATAATATAATAATAATATTAATATTAATAATAATAGTTATAAGAGATAAAGGATCTTAAAGGGTTTTGCTAGAGTGATCGTATCGGTTTTCCTCTGAGAGCCAAGAGATCGACCTGTCACATTACAATATTCGCCGTAACTCGTCTTGTTACGTACATACATATTTATATTATAATATATATATATTTATATATATAGCGTGTATCTGTGAAGAACGTTGTATAAAATATTGTATAAATATATAAATACTTGATTGAAAAAAAATAAATATATTAAATTAAAAAAAAGACGTAACGTAAAGTATATTATTTTATTATTAATATTATATTTTAATATATATATATGTATATATATATATATATAAGTTGTCAAGTCTATAACAGGAGGGTACGAAAAATTAATAGCGTCGTTTCGCTACCGCGACCGAGTCTCGTTAATGCCGCTTCATCATTTGTATCTCGATCGAACAGGAGATTGCTTTTTTTTTTTTTTTTTAATATTTTGCTTGCACATACAGTGAGTGACAAAATAAAGGAGAAATAGATAAATATTTGTGTACGAAGGAAGGAATAGAGAAAAAAAAAACCGTGAAGAATTCTTGGAAGAATTGTACAACACGCTTCTTTGATGATAAAAAAGAAAAAAAAAAAAAGGGAAACGAAAAAATATGAGAAAACTTAACGCGCGTTTGTGTCTACGTGTAAGAATCTGTCTGTAAAATGATTCGAATAAATAGGTATAATAATATTAATTGCACTAATCAACTAAAAAAACTCCCTTTCTTTCTTGCGCCCATTCGTGCTCGTTTAAACTCGATATTTACAGCTTAAGTTTGTAAGTGTACAATGTAAATAAAAGAAGAAACGTGCGAATACACGGTAAAGATGAATTCAAAGAAGCGTGTTTTGGATGAAGAAATGATGGTGTTCGAATTGAAGAGTGTTCCTTCCTACGTACGGGTTAGTAGGAAACTTGTTTCGTTCCATGGGAAAAAGGAAAGAAGGAAAGAAAAATAAAAAATGATTTGGAACGAAAAATGAAGGGAAAAATGATTGATAAATAGCACGTATGCAATGTATACAATTACGTTGCCTCCATGCAAGTGAAATCGATCTATTTCTATAAGTTTATAAATAAATTAAATATCCTAACATATATATATATATATATTCAATTCTGTGAATTTCTTCCTAGATCATTGTCTTCTCGAGAATTATTGAATACATATTTTTTAAGTTGTGAAACATGAAAATAAAAAATAAATATAGAAATTAACGTGCAAATTGAGTACGTTCTCATCCTTAACATAAAAATATATTTCTTGTTGATATTAAGATTCTGTGGGAAAAAAAAAAATGTAAAATTTAAGAAATGTTTAAACAAAAAAGTTTCGTGTCTTTAACTTTTTCTAAAAAATTAAAGATCAACTTTTCTCTTTAAAATTCCACATTTCATAAATTTTTCAGCAATTTTTAAAAAATCATTTAAAATGATTTTATAAAACAATCTTTAAATTATAGAAAGAAATAAAAATTGTTTATATATATTAAAAAAAAAAACGTTCAATCAAGAAATATTTATATGCTGTCAATTTGCGCGATCAAGTTCTCTTCTGTAAACTACAATAAAAAAAATCACGTTGCACAAGTATCTCTTCGTACTCAAAATTCACGATCGGCTATAAAGTGATTATGCAAAACTAAAAACAAGAAAAAAAAATAAATAAATAAATTTATCTCTCGGAAGAGGTGAAACGAAATCACAACGATTTATAACTTATGAAAAAAGAGGGGAAAGAAATCTTGAATGAGAAATTGGCCCATTTTTCTGCGCAAAACAAAAATAGGCGGGGGGGAAAAATGGTAATAATATATAAATAACGATATAACAACAAAGATGGCAGAACACGACAGAAGGAGACTCGGTGGTCGGCATCGCGAGACGCTTTTGAAAAGGTGTGCCGTCGCTACTTCTTTCATCGTCGTGCGAGTATAATCGCGGATCTCTCGCGACACGAGGAGGGAACTCGAAAGTTCGTCTCTTCCCGTTCGATCGCGAGAGGCAAACGTGAACTTGTACGTGTGTTACACGGTGGTGTATATATAACGCTTGGTTTCGTTTTGGAGAACGCGCGTGGAGCATAGGCCTCCATAGCCCCCCCACCACCACCACCAGCGCCACCATGTGTGCCTACGCATCTTTTTATCTCTCGTTCCGAGCGACGAAGAAACTCGGGGGAACTTTCACTCTCCGCGTCTGGTAAACGCGTTCTTTTCTCTCTATACTCTCGCCCCCTCTATAGATGGCTCTCCCTGCTACGTTATCCCTTTCCTGGTTACCGTAACGCAGAACCAGCGTTAAAACGTCCACTCGCTTCGAGATTGATCGAATCTCATTTCGTACGTTTGAGTTTGAACGTTTGCCCGAACGAGTACAAGTGAATGATGATGCGCTTGAACGAGAATATTTCCAATTTATGGAAAAATTATCCTCTTCTTTTACAATTTTTCAAACTTTTAAATTTTTGTCCATTGTAATCTATTATAATCTATTATAATTTTTGAATTTTTACGATCTAAATAGTAAATAGATAGTAAAAGAGAAACGAGAGTGTGTGGCTGGTCACTGGCAGCGAGGGGACTATGAGAGCGCGCGTGTCGTTTCGCAGGGGCACGAGAGAAACGGAAGAGTGCGTGTTTGTTATGGCAAGGAATTAAATAATGCGTTCGTTAAATAATAGATGTACAAAAGTTGAACCCGTAGCTTGAGTTCGAAAATGTAAGGGAATCAAGGGATAGAACCCTTCGCGTTTCTCCACGCGGAATCATGATAACAAACGGGGATATGATCGTGATGACAATAAATGGTAAATATTTATGACGGTAATGCTGGATTAACACTAGTGCGGTAATAGATAGTGGTAGCAGCAATGGTAATAATAATAATAATAATGATATAAAGTAAATAGCAAAAGTAATAGCAATAGTAATAATGTTAATATTAATAATAGCATAATATAATGTATATATAAGGGTCACGATAATTTGCGACGATATATATATATATATATATTAGATAAGACACGGCATTAATTGACTTTAGTTCGGAGTTTTGAACGACGATCATCGAAGCAACCGACTGCACTAGCAATTGATTGCATCGTTTTACAAAAAGGCAAAAGAAACAAAAAAAAATAATAATATTAATAATAATAATATAATAATAATATAATAATATAATATTATAATAATAATAATAATAATAATAATAATAATAATAAAAAGAAAAAAGAAACGATCAGCCAGATAAATAATATAATGAAGATAATATTAAATGGATGTGCCGTACTGTTCGTCGAAGTAAATGATCACCTACTTCGTATGCGATACAGGCGTACAATGCTATGAATACAATAATAATAATAATAATAATAATATAATATATAATATAATATAATATAATATAATATAATATAATATAATATAATATAATATAATATAATATAATATAAAATAATGATAGTTAATAATTAATTATTAATAAAAATAATTATATTAATATAATAATAATAATAATAATAATAATAATAAACTAAATCTATAATAATATTTGTTTCAAGTATAAATTAAATGAAAACATATTTTGTTTTAGCATAAGAGTGTATGATGTGCATATATACAAGATGTATTCGATTTTCAAAAACTACGTCATTTAGGCACTTTCTTTTTTGTCTCGTTTTGTTTTTCTCTTTCTTTCTTTCTCTCTCTCTCTCACACACACACACTCTCTCTCTCTCACTCTCTCTTACTCTCTCGACACTCTCGGTTTGAAGCGACGCGCGGTGGAAATAAATATTTTTTTCGAAGAAGATCGATCCGATATATTAAAATCTCAAAGATTGCATCCAATTCATATTTTTTAAAAAAAAAAGGAGAGAAAAATAATAATTAATAAATATATATATGTATATATATATATTCAATATACACTAAAAATTAAGAATCGATTGGTGCAATGGTTTCATTTCCTTCGAATGAATTCTTCGGGATACGAAAAATAATTTTTTCCCCCGCTAGATGGAAGCACTCTCGAAATTACGTCGCCTCATTCCTCCAACCATACTCTCACTTTCGCTCGATATATCTGTCTCTCCCTGACTCGCGCTCTCTCTATCTTTCTCTCTCTCTCTCTCTCTATAATAGATTTCTTTTCTTTAATAATAGTTAATATTTCTATTGCAATAGTTACATATCACATTTTTTTTTATGGGAAAGAACAATGTAAATATATATGTGTGTATATATATATATATATATACCACGAAATTGATGATATCTCTTTCATTCTCTCCCGCTCACTCTCTCTTCCTATCACACTCCATTATTTTTTTTTTTTTTTTTTTTTTTTTTAAATCAAATACTCGTTCATCGTTCATTTATTTATCGACGAGGCACTCATTTAAGGCACCATTAAAGAAGCTAACCATCGATATTCTCTAACGTAAAATTAATTCGATTACTATTGAAGTCGTTAAAACTACGATAAATAATTTTCAAATTTTTTTTTCTTACAGAGATTTGCTTCCTTTTGGACAGATAAAGATAATTCGTGAGGGAAAAGTTGGCTCTCTCTCTCTGGACGTTATCGTTAGAATTTCTTATCAATTAATTCGACCGTCCTATCTTTCCGGTAAAAAAATGAATAGAAGAAACACACCACTTTTCTCCATTTTCTCTACTCTCACTACTCTTTCGACCGAATCGATTAAACGAAAACGTAGAAGAGAACGGATAAAAGCGTTAATGGTAAAAAAAAAAAAAAAACCTCAAATGCTATAATATCAAACTACGACAAAATCCGATAGATAAAGATTCTCTTCAGTCCGATAAATCAGAAAATGAAAAGTAAATCGAGAATAAAAGTCTCGAAGTAAAAAATAAACGAACGAATTCTGAAGGCAAATCTCTCTCTCTCTCTCTCTCTCTCTCTCTCTCTCTCTCTTTCTTTCTCTTTTTTTCTCATCGTCTTTACAACAAAAAGTTCGTCTCGTGACGATCGAAAGCCCTGACGAATTCCTCCTCCTTTACAAAAATATCCAAATATATATCGCGTAACTTATTTTTTTTTTTTTTAAACGCACTTTCGTTCATCCCATGGACACAAGTTCGTCTCCCGGACACGTAATTTCCACATACACACGTAACACATACAAACGCATCACTTTCTCTCATTATCTTTCCTTTTTGCTCGTCCACCGTTGCTCTCACCACCTCCCCTCTCCCTTCCTCATTCGCTCCGTGTCCAAGTAACTCGTACGCACAAACCCATACACCCATGCAAACGAATCCCTTACTCGTTCTAACATTGGAAGACAATCGGAGTTCTTAAGCCACTTTAAATCTGCATAGCATGATCTTTGATCCGTTTTTCGCGCGTTTCGTCACTTCGATCACTTCAATACCAACGCGAACGACGAAAACTCGTTTCTGTATAAATATACATATACGTTATATATATGCCTGCGACTCTTTCTACTTCTCTTTCTCTCTTCCTCTCGATCCGTTCTTTCTCTCTGTCTCTCTCTCTCTCTCTCTCTCGCATGCGTCTTGCTCTCGTCTCCCTTTCACTCTCGAAATACAACTTTCCCCTCCCTCGTCCTTTCGCAACATGAAGGAGAGGGGGAGGGGAGGAATAATCCCGGAGGGGAAAAAACGCGAACATTATTATATATAAAGGATAAAACGAAAGAGTTAAGACAAAAAAAAAAAAAAAAAAAAGAAAAGAAAAAAAATATCATTTTGGAATATTGCAACGTTTCACCTGCCCCGGATCGAAATTGAAAAAAAAAAAAATATATATATATATATTAACGCTTCGTTCCCGTGAGTATCCTTGCGCGCGTGCGTGTGCGTGTGCGTGTGCACGATGGAGACAGAAAATGGAAGAGCGAACGGACAAAGCGGATGGACGACGATGGAAACGAGACGAGATCACGGGGTTATGGGTCCAAGAGAGATCAAAGAACAACTTTCTCGAAGGAAGTCACACAATTCGGTAGAGGCTTGGACGACTCCGTCCCTCTCGTTCCGACCTGTTTCCATTCGCCTTGTTCTTCGTTTCTCGATACGTTTCTACTACGCATACTACACGATTTATATCATTTTACATTACGATTCTATTTTTCTATCTCTCGGATCTTAAAATCTTAAAATTTCTTTTTTTTTTTTTCCTTTTTACGTTTTTTTTTTCCCCCGTATTTTTCCCTTTCTCCATGGTTGAATCGCGTATATATCAAGGATTCCCACGAGCAGGTCGAGACATCCGGGCTGATATCATCTCGTCCTTTCCGTTAAACGAGCGTAAAACTTAAAAGTAGAAGAGAAATAAAAAAAGGATGATGACGATGACGATAATGATAATGATGAAACGATGAAACGATGAGACGATGACGATAATGATAATGGAAGGGAGGGAGGGAGGGAGGGGGTGGAGGGAAGAAAAAGGAGATGAAAACGGCTCCGTTGGTCAGAAAATGATCTGACGCTATTAATTAAGATTAATATAACGATATTCAATATCGATAGTGATATTAATGATAACGTTAATAATTAATATTAAATTGTAGCGATAATAATAATAATAATAATATATATATATATAATAATATAATAATATAATAATCGTGACGATTATGAATAAAAAAAGGAAGAGATGATCGTTTTTTTTTTTTAAAGAACGAGAGTAAGATGCCTAACGATTTCCTACGAAAAGAAAAGAAACGCTTAAATAAGAAGCTGACGGAGAGGAAAAGAATCCGTCTACAACGCGAGAAATGCAGTTTAAATGTTAAAAAAATATATATATATATATATATTTATGTGTGTGTATGTATGTGTGTGTATATGAGCGCGCGCGCGCGCGCGCGCGTGTAAAAAGAATAAAAAGAAGAAGAAGAAGAAGAAGAAGAAGACGAAAAAAGAAAAAAAAAACCTCTTCAAGTCGGTGGAAGAGTCCGTGTCCCTCTCCCTTAAACACATTTTCTCCTGTCTTTTTCATCCATATCATTAAATTAGAGTAATATATATTTTTTTTCGGGTCCAACGCTCTTTGTTTGTCCTCTCTCTTGTTCTTCCTTCGCACGTGTTGCTCGAAATCACATCCGCGTATACATCTCTTAAAAAGATTGCGAGGAAAGAAAGAAAAGAAGAAAGAAATAAAGAAAGAAGAAGAAAAAGAAGAAGCAGTGGTAAAAGTAATAGTAATAAAAGAAGAAGAAGAAGAAGAAGAAGAAAACAAAAAGAATAAAATACCAAAGAGTGGAAGGACCCAGGAGTCGGAAAGAAGAGCGCCCCCTTTAGATCTTAAGATTGTCGAAGTCGGCGAGAGTGCTGCTGATCCTGTTGAACACGGGGAGCCTGGACTCGGCGTTGGGCGACAACGGGGACGGTGTCCTTGGCGCGAGCTCGTCCGAGCCCAACGGGCTGCAAACGCTGTTGGTTCGCGGACTGGGGCTCTGCCTGGTCGCGAGAAGGCCGAAATCCTGGCCGAAGCTGAACGGCGTGGTGGGCAGGCTGGTCACGGACGGTTGTTGGTTACAGTCGTCGCTGAAGAAACTCGCCATCGAGTTGGTGGGCGACTGGCTGAGGCTGGACGAAGGTGAAATCGAGTCCCCGGTGCTGCCGAGCGAGAAGGTCGGGCTGAGATTCAACGGCTTGGGCCTGGTGGCGCCGATCACCGAGCTCGCGCTCGTGGAACCGGTCTGGTGATGGTGGTGATGGTGGTGGTGGTGGTGATGGTGTTGGCTGGTCGTCAAGCTCAACGAGTTGGTTCTGAGCAATGGCGGTGGGTTGTACACGTTGCCCGAGTTGCACAGGCTCAACGAGTTGGTTCTCATCAGGTTGGGGGTGGTGGCCGCGGCGGCGATCGCCGTCACCTGGGGGGAGGCGACGATCTGCTCGAGCAACGAGACGTTGCTGCTCGAGTTCACGTTGGATCCGTTGCACCCGTTTCCACCGGCGGCCACGGCCGCGGCCGCCGCTGCGCTCAACAACGGGTTCAGGCTTATTATGTTGGGCTGGGTGGAACCCAGTTGGGCGCTCACTTTCTGATTGTGGATCCGTGCCTCCTCGAAGTTGTGGATGAAATGGCAACGGGGCCCGTACGGGCAGAAACCGATCGTGTGAAACGTGCGGCACAGCTCGGTCTTGTATTTGGGGTGGCGGGCGAGGTTGCGCAACTCGCTGTACCCGTGAGCGAACTGACACTTGTCGCCGTATTTGCAGGTGCCGCTCTCCTCGAACGGCCTGCACAACTCGGTCTTGTACCGGGAGGTCGGCTCGCTCGCGCTGCGATCCAGTTTACGGTGCTGCTCGATCAGGGTTGTTACCAGGGATGTGTAGCGGCGAAGTGGCGCGTGTCCCCCATTGTTCCCGCTCGAACCGTTGCTCGAGGTGTTTGTCGCGGATCCCGATGTCGCTTCCTTCGCCTTCGCAGATGCGTTCTGTAACACACCGATCCAAACTATATTTTCTTCGCCTCCTCCTTTCTCCCTATATTCATTTCCCTCCACAATTCTCCCTTTCGTCGTCCCTAACTCGTACAATTTCTTTCCACTTTTCATGGAAATTAATATAACACGACCTCCAAAAGATATTAAATTTTTTGATCCAATAGAAATTCCTTTACTAAATTCATTTATTCTTGTGTCATCAGGATTTACATTAAGTCATTATTATTTAATTATTAACAATTTAAAACTTAGAAAATCATATTTATCATTAACAATTCTATTAGGAATTTATTTTACAATTCTTCAAACAATTGAATACTCAAATTCATTTTTTTGTTTTAATGATAGAATTTATGGTTCAATTTTTTTTATCATTTTCATCTACTCTATTTCGCGTAATTTTTCCATTATTATCATCCCTCTGATATCGTAATAAAAATCATCAGAGATGATTAAGAATTGAATTATGCGATTAAAAGAAATATCTATCACAAAAGAAAAATTTGCACGATAAAATTTTCCTCGAAATTGCGAAATTTCGTTCCTCCCAATTAAATTATTAAATAAGAGAGGCCATTAGCCCGATTTTAGCCTGGAGCTATATATTTGCAAAGCAACATTTCTCCGTTCTTTCGAGAGAAAGAGAAAGAGAGAAAGAGAAAGAGAATAAGCTGGTCTTATTTATCCTTTGAGCAGAGAATGAAACGTTTCGAGGAATCGAGATGGAAGAGATGGCAGCAACAGCAATTGATATTTTTAATACGTGTGACGTAACGAAATAATACCAAGCGTGTGTAACAGATTTAAACGGTTTGTCGTGCCGTTCCTCGAGATAATTATAAAAACGAAGGCGGATTACCGATAGCGATAGCGGTAATAATTCCGCGGAATGGAGGAACAATACGCGTCATTTACCCGAAACTTCATCTAAGATATTACGATATTGATGATGGCTTACGCAACGCGATATAACCGCTCGGACCGCGAACCCTTGACCAACAACGATCATTTATTTCTAATAGATTGTCCAATCAAGGAATACAGGAAATGGCGTGCACAATTGCTTTATTCGAAACGTTGGAGAGATTTCGAACGTCCCGATGAAACGCTTCGTTATCTATCGGCTGACAATTTTACGCTTTTGCGACGAGATGTTGGCGATTTTGCGCGCAAACAGAGGAGAAAAAAAAAAAACGGAATTGAGTAATTCCGTGTTGTGAAACGGAATTACAAAAATAAATCTCCTTCTCGATATTTCAATTGCTCGCTTATCACAGGCTAAATGTGAAAGTTCGATTCTAAGTAATATATACATATGTGTGTGTGTGTGTGTGTATGTGTATTCTTACAGATTGATTTACCAACGATTTAAAAATTTGAAATCTGTTACGTAAGCACGAATTTCTATTCGAACAATGAAATTATCAACACGTATCGATACGCTCGATTCCAAACAATTAATTTCTGTCTTCGATACGAAAAAAAACATCGTTATCGTTAATTGCTTTTAAATCGAGAGAGAGAGAGAGAGAGAGAGAGAGAGAGAGAGAGAGAGAGAGAGAGAGAGAGAGAGAGAGAGAGGTAGAATTCGATCGATGACAAGTTTTAAAAATTATAGAAAGAGGATCCAGGTATGCGAGGACGAAAGGCAACGGTTCGAAAGGGACCTTTTTTCCAAGAGGGAAGAAACCAAAATTTGTTGTTGAGAGAATCTACCTGAGAAAAATCTGAGAATAAACTCCTGCGAAGAGAGAGAGAAACTGCCCCTTTGGAAACAATCGGATTTTACGAGGCCCTCACCGAACGAGAAGACCCAAGAAATCTTAGATAGAGAAAATTTCAACTCAACCTTTCTTCAAACCATAAAAACGAACCCTCCATCTTCGGTATTTACTACAATTCCTGTCAATCTTTATCTAGCTCTCCATTAAGCGCTACTTTAACCGGGGTTCGGTTAAATATATTATCGTTGCCAGATAGTATCGTCGATTTCGTGAGCTTTCACAAAAAATATTTTCAAGGAAACGTATTTATTGTAAAAAAAAAAAAACATCATTCGGGTGATTCTTCTGTTTTTTAAAAAAATATCCTCATAATTTTTTTTTTTTCTTTAGAAGAGGCAAACCGTTTATCACGGAATCAATTATCATACTTCAATTTATATTAGAATTGACATTTGCCAAGGTGAACCGACATCTTATATGACTAAGACCAATCGTCATACCGATAGTTTTTATGCTAATGGAGCAAATTCTTTTTCTTTTTTTTCCATCTCCGTCGAAATTTTTGTATATATATATTAAATGAAAGAGGGAGAGAGGAATAGGATCGGGACCGGATATCAATCGAAATCGTTGATATGTAAGAATAAATTACAAGAGGACGATTAAATTAACGCGCATACGAAAGTGTATTATCGTATCGAGGACGACGAGTTTTCAATCAATGTAATCGATCGAAATGTTCTCGGTTTACATTAAAGAGAATAAAAACCGTAAACCAGCTAGAGTTAAATGGCTTATTATGGTAATTTACAGCCTTTAATCACGTGCACGCTCGTACTTTGCGGGTAAACATTTATTGTAAGCCGCGCATACGATGTAATAAACAATAACCCTGAAATCAATTTAAATTATCCGTCTCGTTAATATGTTTATTTTTATCTACGATATAACGAGTTCGAAATTGTGCAATAGAATTATTCGACAAAAGCAGGAACAACGCGATCGTGTGTCGAAACACCGTTACTTGTTGAATCACCGAGTGTGCAGCAATCCTATAATAATTAATTTCGAAATCGTACGTACATACGCGTGTACGGAAAAATCGAGTTCGCCGATACTCGTCGATGACGCTTTAAAAGAAAATTTTAAATTATATTATATTATAAAATAAATTAAAAAGGAATTCGAATCGTTTGCTTCGTTAATCTTTGCCCAAAGATCGATTCTTATGCTCCTCCATCAGTAGTTTCCACAGATCCTTTCGCATCGTCTGGAAATTTCCACTAGCACGTGCGTTCGCACAGTGTATAATGCACGAGTCCCGTGATACGTGTTTCCAGTATGTTAATGTTAATACTTTTGTCGAGTTTAAACCGGCGTAAGAAAAACATTCGAATTTCGTCCCCGTTTATCGTCCACGAATTTCGACGATAAATACATCTGCTATTATTAGCATCGTTGGTAAAATAATTTCCCACAATTTAGAAATCGTTATCGATTCTTCACACCGTCTACTGAACGATATCTCGTTCAAACAATGGAAGAATTCGCTACCATACAACACAGTTTGAACAATGAGAATTCTTTCGACGAAGAACGAGTAAAAAATTTTCTTCTTTCTTTAATTTCTGATTCACGATTTCATCATCTGACCTTTCGAATCCCTTTTTTTAAAATTAAAATTCTTCGACGCGGAAATCGCATTCGTCGGTTTCATCATCGATCGATCTTCCACAAATTTTGCGAGAGAAAGATTCTCCGGGATGAGTTGGCAGATCCATCCGAAAGAAGGAGGGAAGAAAAAAACGATCGATCTCTTGCGTCAGTCGAAAACTGCAAGGCAGCAGGCCTCCTTCCGAGGAAAGAGTTACGTGTCGAGGATGGAAAAACGATGGAAAAAGGTCGCGGTGGCAAAAAAAAAGTACATTCTTCTCGAGAAATTTCTCTCGAATGGCCGCTGGTCGAGGTCGACGACGCCATACTCGATGAAAGAAAACGGATTTCGTCGTCTCACCGTGGATGATTCACGCCAAACCTCTCGCCGTACTACTCTCGGGAAACAAGTGCATAGAAGTGTGCAGCACGGAGTCTGCTAATCGCTGCTCTCTGGTGTGTAACAGTCGTCGAGAGAGTTTCCACGAAACAGGCTGAAAATAGGCATACCACTTTTCATTCACTCGATTCGACCACGACGACAGTCGGGGAGTCTGGCGTGGCACAGCAGCGCGTTCATCTGGTCGATTCGTTTCCTAAGCAGAACACCGAGCTTTGTGTGTACTCGATACTCGATAACCCATCGAAAGATGCTCTCACTTTTCCCCCTCCTCTCCCAAAAAAAAAAAGTTAAAAGTTAAAACTTTGTGTATGAAAAATTGAAACGTTTCTTAAAAGTTTTAATTCTATTTCTAATTAAATTGATTTCTTCTATTAGGAAATTATGAAACTCGATAACCCATCGAAAGATGCTCTCACTTTTCCCAAAAGAAAAAGTTAAAAGTTAAAACTTTGTGTATGAAAAATTGAAACGTTCCTTAAAAGTTTTAATTCTATTTCTAATTAAATTGATTTCTTCTATTAAGAAATTATGAAATTTATTTCATGAATCTTCACGTTTGCGCAAAGAAATAGATAAGAACAGGGAATAAATTGAAACGAATCTCTTGTTTATACATTTGATTAACACGTTAATGATTGGATATCGCTAATACGAATCTAAACATTTTTTTTTCAATTTATTTCAAGGAATAAAACAATACTTTTTATATAATATATAATTAATTAATCAAATTAGAAGCAATTCTGCGTTTCTAATAATCATTTATATTTATATCAGAATGATCAATTTACTATTTACTAGAATTAATTGAAGATTATAAATTAATTTTTATATCTTCTATATCAATCAAAGTGTATATAGTCAAGTGTATTAATCACGCTCAAATTTTATAAATGTTACGATTCTTCTTATATTTAAATTTTCCAAAAAACGTATAAATTTCCCCGATCCAATCCAATTGGTTTTCTTCATTTCATATGTTTTTTAAAAATTAGAATATTAATCACGCTCAAAATACGATTCTTTACGATTCTTCTTAAATTTAAATTTTTCAAAAAACGTATAAATTTTTCCGATCTAATCCAATAGGTTTTCTTCATTTCATATGTTTTTTTAAAAATTAGAACATTAATCAAATTGTATAAATTTTACGATTCTTCTTAAATTTAAATTTTTCAAAAAACAAATTTCCCCGATCCAATTGGTTTTCTTCATTTCATATGTTTTTTTTAAAATTAGAACATTAATCAAATTGTATAAATTTTACGATTCTTCTTAAATTTAAATTTTCCAAAAAACGTATAAATTTCCCCGATCCAATTGGTTTTCTTCATTTCATATGGGAAAACGAGCCAATTGTCGCGTCCTTGTTCCTTTGAATTAGCGATCAAAGTTCTAAGTGGAACGAAATTTTTAAGATTTCAATGTTATAGGAAAAAGAAGAAAAGGGGGGCATAAGTGGGTCAGTTATCGAAGAAACGCATATATATATTATGTATAAACGTTTATCCGTACGGTTTTATCGAATGCATGAATCGTATATAGCTTTTAAAGTTATCGGATATACCTTTGTTAACAATGAGTCATCGAGTGAGTGTCATTTGAGTGAGTGATCCTTCCATAATTTTTTAATCGTCTCGTGTCACAATTTATACACACGAAAAATATCGATTCCTCTGTTCAATATTTCTTTATCACGCTACGAAAAAAACAATGAAAAGATATTAATCACGCGTAAAATAATAACGAAACAATACTAATTTGATAACGTATCAAATTATTAATGATATCAGATCTGGAAGAAGGAAAAGTAATTAAAAAAAATAAACGAAAACCTCATTTCTCCGATACCATCAATTAATTAACGTTTTTATTATTATATTTACAACATCGATTTTTTGCATAATGATAAATTTTCCTTTTTATCTTTTTAATATTTATCCCTTTCGATATTGAAAACGCAATCACTCGACAAATCGAATCGCTTCGTCATTTGTTATTAGATTGCTAATAGATTTTTTAAGAATGTAACAATAAATGACTCGACTGTTATATCAATTTAAACACTATGGTTTATTGTTTGCGCAATTTTCTATTCCACGCATATGGAAAAGTTTCACCAGATGTGGTAGATGATAAGGTAATGAGATTGATAAAACCACGACTATATAGCAGTATTATCGTATTTTGAACGAAACAACGCAATATATGACGATTGCTTGTCATGTTCTAAGATAAAAACTTTTAAGTTTTGTACGAATTCGTCTACTTTTCTCCTTTTTTATTTTTTTTATTCAAATTTTGGACCGTTCAAAACTTCCTTACAAAATTTCTTTCTCCATATAATATATAAAAAAAAAAACTTCTGTTTCAATGGAATGTTTGAATGGAAGAAAAATTTAGAAAAAAAAAATTTAGAAATTTTCTCTAAGAAGATTAAAAATAAATAAACGCGATCCGTTTTCGAGACATGGAAGAAAATTATCGCTCGAGGAGAAATAATGAAACTTTTTTTCTTTTTATCTTAATTTTAAGGAAAACTTGTATTGCTATTTTGACCGCAAAATAAATAAACATATGACAGACGTAGAAATATCGTCGTGCGGAATGAAAGAATAACACAACGTCATAAATATTGCATACACGACGAGTGATAAATTGCATACAACAGTTTATTCAGATATTTAAATATTCCACGTTCCCATGACATCAGAAACCTGCATTGCACCAATATACAACGCAATATATATATATATATTGTTCGTTACGATTAATCAATGCGTTCAATCTCAACGATGTTTCACCATTCCCAATTGGACGAAGGAACAAACTAAAATAGCACACGGTGTATAAGTGTATTATAAGTTGTGATGAAAGAAGAACTTGATTGTTTTCTAATGCTACGAAATTTTAATTACACACACTACGAATTAATTCAAAATATTAAATCTCTGATGTGTTTCAAAGCTTATGTTTTAATTGCAACGTACATTGTATATATATATATATTGTATTTGAAGTAATAATGATATATCGATCGAATGTTTGAACAACGTTTTGGCTGTATAAAAATGGCAGAGATTAAATTAAATTCAAAAGATTCGTATAAAAAAATTCGGATTCGATAAGGTTGGATAAGTTACGATATGGCGTAAGTATTTAACATACTTGTTGTCACAAAAAAAAGAAAATTATAATTCGTTGCAATTAATTATATATAATATTTTTAACATTTTTTTTTTAATTTTAGACCGATATTATAAGAAAATTATACGAAATTCCGAAAATATCCCATTCAGTATTGTTGTTATTGTAACCGATAATATTTTATTTTTTAATTTCGACGATAACTAATCGTAAATTACGTAGTTTATCTTAATCCTTATAATCTAATGAGCCATTTTAACAGCTTTTTACGATTTGTTATTCAAACGATTGTCGATTAGCGATTATACATTTTATACTTTTAGGAAAATTAGAAATCTACCTGATGGAAAGAAACTATATATTTTACGAACGAAAACTAACTTTATCTTTCAAGAAATAATTTAAAAAAAATTATTAATTTAAAAAAAAACTATCGTCGAATTTTATCTTCTTCGATTCTTGAATCGAATGAAAAATCTTTCGATCTCTCAATAAAATAAATTGTTGCGAATTCAAAGTTGAGTTTACACGCGTAATATATGATATTCAAAAGTGTCACTTATATCTAATGTAATATACATCATATTTTAAATTCTATCGCTGCTTAAATCGTCGATACTCGATGATTAATCAAAATATCATTTCGAAGAAAATGATTCATCAATTTCTAGAATTATAATAATAAATGACAACTCGGTCGATAGAATAATTTCAAAAATCACTCCACTCCACTCTCCACATATATATATATATATATCTTTCTCGTGCGAAATTATTTTTTTTAACCTCGACTCGTCGAAAAATATAAAAACCATTTTGAGAAGAAGAAAGAAGTAAAGCGAAGGAATAAAAGAAGGATAGAGACAGCCTATTATATCGATACAAGTTTCACGGCTTCTATTGCACGTTCAAACCTCGAAGACCATGGATTCATTCCGAAGGTCAAAGGTGAAAGTAAGCGGAGCGAGAGGAAAAAGGCAATGGCGGGCAACGAAGGAGTCAAGAGCGAAGAAGCAGCAACGTGGCGCCAGTTGAATGGAAATCGGCGCTTCACGCACGTTCTTACGTAACCGAGCCATCGTCGGGATTCACTTTAATTATCCTAATTATCCGGTTTGTCCGCCGCTATTGAAACGGTATTCGCAAAATACCATCCCATTATATTTTCCTCGCCCGAGGCGGAATCCGTGGATCGACAGAAGTAAAAAATCTCGATTATTAACAATGTTCGATTATTAATTGTCGCTGAATTAACCAACGGAATTATCCCGTATCGCGCATATTTTTCCCGCCGTTTCGACAATTTTTATGGGCTGTTTCAGTCGGTAATAACGTTTTCTGCGATTTTGTCGAACATAAAAATATTATACGGTGTGTGTGTGTGTGTGTGTGTGTGTGTGTGTGTGTGTGTGTGTGTGTGTGTGTGTGTGTGTGTGTGTGTGTGTGTGTGTGTGTAAAGACGAGCGTATCTCTGTAAAAGGGAAGATTGAGAAACACTGATTCGGAGGATGATAGTTTCTGTATAACTGGAAAAGCATGGATATTAATAAAAGATGAATATAGTGTCTCTCATTGAAATTTTGAATATTGTTTGTAAATAACGTTTATATACGGAATTATAGGAATTATAAATAGAGTTAACCTTTTCGTCCTTATTAACAATCGGATGTATATACACACACACACACACACAGAGAAAGAGAAATTTCCCATGAGAGGCTAATTACGAAGTATTAGAGATAAGTAATATTTAATTTGAAATAAATAGATATGTACACGTCACGTTATCATTGTATTGTATCACTTATGCTAATCATCATTGTATCATCAATAATTTATTTATATATTAATTTCTCATTCTCAGTAATGCAAATGGGGAGGAAGAGGAAAGGATGGATTATTTTTTTTTTTCCTCGTTCAAAATAACGAGGTACGTAAAAAAACAAGATAGAAGAATCTTTGCACGGAGAAACAAATCGTAAGGTTGATATTAAGACGAAGGCAAAAAATAAATAGCACGTGATCCCTTGTTAACCTTATTGTTTGAATTTGCAATACGCTACTTTTCCTAACGATAAATTGACCTCAGCAACAGACGTTTAACACGTAACGTCCTGATGTTCTACAATTGGCCCGCACTACACACAGGCGTGCTGCGATATCGTGACATCGCGAATGTCACGTGAACGCGATAAAAAAATAAGATAGCATTGTGAGTAGCACAGTGGTATATGTAGCGAAATATTCAGCTGAATTGCAAACGCGTATCGTATGCATACCCGTTTATGAAATTATATACTTTATTCCTTCTCGGCCAAAGATAACTCGTGAAAACAGGCTTCAGTGTGAAAATACCTTTAACGTGATACCTTTGTCCTTTTACATATCAATTCATCGTTAACAATATTGGGGAGAGAAAAAGTTTCTAATTTATCATTACGATAAGTTTAATTATTTCTTCGATGAGCATTTAGATAAAAGTAACTATCTATCTCGTTAATTCTTATGAGAAATTGCGTTTACCAAATAGGTTAATCTGTTATCTATTTAATTGTATTTCACATTAAAGCTTAATAGCACAAAGAAGAAAAAAGGATATCGTTATCTCTTGTTTCATCATTTCTATTCGAACGAGTCGCAGATGATCGGACTAAGGTAATCGGAAATAGCTGGCAGAGACTGCGCACGCGCGAAGGATCGAGGGAGAAAGACACGGTCGAGGAGAGTTTTCGAGCCGCAACAAGGATCGGGGGAAAAGAAGCGAGAGCGTAGGAACGTTTCGTTTTCCGGCGCAGAAGAGCGTGTCGCCCCTTTCGAGAGCGCTGTGCGCAGCTTTTTCCCTTCGTCTCGACGTGACCACCGTGCGTGCCTGCCTGCCTGCCTTGCTCGCCAGTATAGTGATTGTAAAACGCGATGACTAACGTATGATTCAGTCGTGATACCGAGCGAAAAAGATGGCGACGCCCGTGTAAAAACCGGATCTCAACTTTTCAACAGTCGATTCGCCGCTGCACTTGTTTCTCTTTTCCGTGATTCCTCGATCCAGCAACGTTCAATGACACTTTTTATTACGTGGCACGCCATTTTATCCATTTTATTCTCAGATATATTGTTCCCTCGCTCAAGGATCTCCCTTTCCAGTCCAACTTTTAGCAAATCCCTATACTTTTTCTTCTTATCTATCTGCCAGAGAAGTTAAATACGGATTTCTTTTTTCTTTTTCTTTTTTGAATATAGAGAACTCAAGCGTTAAAAAGTAACGAAACGCGGCATTATAATAAACTGAATAAATATTTCGAATTTCCTGGGCTTAAAAAAAGTGTTTGTTTTCTCAGCTGATCCCCCTCAGCTTGTTTCGCGCGTCTACTCTTTTAATCGACTCCACGTAGCAACCAATGCGCTCTCTTCGAAGAGAATTTTATTTTCTTTATTCTTCATCGAATAAAATATATTTAAAAAATTTGTAATATATTTTACTAATGAATTTCTTTTATGTCCCCCAGTACTGAAAGCAAGGTACTTATTTACGATCGATAATTTCATGTATCTGTGCTTAAATTTTATTGATATCTAAAAGTAATTGTATTCTAAGAGATTATAGTCCGGCACAAAACGCAAAACAATACCTATTTATGATTACGTATTTTTCTTTTTTTCTCTCTCTCTCTCTCTCTCTCTCTCACGCGTTACATGCATCGAGCAAAGTGAAATTACATTCTTCAAAAAAATACACCGCATAATAATTTGTCTGAGTTTGTCCTTTTTAATATAACTGCTGAGTGTTTTTTCGTTTTGAATTATCGCCAACAACTGATGATTTTGAATTGAATATATTGTAGCGTAAACTCGCAATTAAAACAATATCCGTCCCATTTATAGAATCAAAAAAAAAAAAAAAGAAAAAAAAAAAATGCGTCGGATAAATGGGCAGATATTTGTGCACGACACTGTACATCGATAAATCGAAGCACAATACCCTTTGTGCCTTCGATAACCGGTGAAATTGCCGCAACGATTCCACGCAATTATTCCTTCGATGTGATGTGATCTAATAAACAATTCAATACCTACATACCGCGCGTCCACTATTTTCTTTGCGCCTGTGTATAACCGCCATTGTGTTTGCTTTATCAGAATCAACCTTTTGTAACGTTTCACCGCCGGTAGAAAGTTAAACAGTTTTCACAACCCACGTGGTTGCCTACTCACACTTCTACCAACCTCTATTATTCCCAACTTTTCCTTCTCGTTTTTCCTCCCCGCTTTTCCACGCCGATAGAATCCGAAAACATTGGGCGGACGAACAAATCGAACGGAGAAATCGAACGTTGATAAAAAAAAAAAAAAAAAAAGAGAGATTAATTTATTCGATCATAAAATCTAACAGATTGTACGTACTGATTTAACAGAGGTAAAAACGACGATATAAAATTCAAATTTTTCGGAATAAAGTAGATATATGTATGTATGTGTGTGTGGTTTACAATCATTAGATTAGTATCTAGTATCAAGAGGAATAAAATTTATTGCTAAAAACCTCTTCGTATTTTTATCTCTTCCTTTCTCCACGAGGAAGAAACGTTTTAAAATACAATATAATTATATATTAAAATCTTAACCGCCTTGTTTCTTGGTCGATTAATATAAAAATTATAAAATCAATTTACACGTGTATATATATATATATCCTTTCCTCGTAATTTTCAATTATAATTAACGCTAAAGAATTAACAATAAATCCCCCCCCGAGTTATTTCTTCAATTATCCCCTTCCATCTTTCCTTTTATCATCGATCTACCTCGCCACAATGGGAACACCGAAGGGAAAAGAAATTAAAACGATCAAGAATCTCACGCCTATTTTATTGCGCCAAAAAAGGAGAGGGGAGGAGGAGGAGGAGGAAGAGAGAACAACAGAGTACGATGAAGACACAACGACGTATTATTCGTTGTTTATTATTCACCTGCGCGGGCAACGAGTATGGTCTCACGGATGCGTCATTAAAAACAGCTAAAGAGATCACCGTTGCATCATCGCTCACGATCGTAAGTAAACCGCAGAGAAAACAGCGAATGAAAAGGAGAGGAGGGGGGGAAAAAAAGAAAAAGAAAAAGAAAAAGGAAAAGAACCCAGTCAGTTGGTTGAAAAACGATATTTTTCCGATTGGCGAGAAAACTGTTCTGCCGACATTATTCATCGTGTATCGAGGGCAAGTCACGGTTCAGTCGTTCGTTCGTTCGTTGCGTACGAGCCACGATTTACGAAGGTTATATCCGAGTCAGGCTCAGGAAACGCGTTCGATGTACCATTCAAACTCGTGACGATAATTCATCAGGGGATAATAACGAGACGAAAAAAGAAAGAAAATTATTGTATTACAAAATTGCTGATTTGTTGTTTCAGAATTGAAAAAAAAACTTTTGAAAATTAATTAAAATTGTTGATATAAGTAAAAAATTGTGAGAATGGCTGCAGTCTAATTTGCATACGATCGAGATAATTATAATCATCGTTTAAATACGTCGTTGATTGTATTTGTCGAGTGTCCTTTTTAAGAAATTGTTCTTAAGATTTATCGCCTTTTTTTAACGGTATTTTTTTTATGCAGATAAACCGAGCGAAAGATCAAAGATCGTTGGATCGTTCAATTTGCAAATTGCAAAATTGCCCTTTTAAACGGAAAACTAAAAATAAAGTTAAAGAGAGTCTCGCAGCAAGATTGCCGAGATCTATAAGATCTATCCTGCTAATTACGGTTCAAGGCTTAAGCTTATCTGATTTCTGATACAGCAACGCGTACAAATTCCTAGCTTAAGCCTACACGCTTACCGTTCCGAATCGAGCAATTTAACGGATTGTTGGCATTTTTTCTCGGGTCTAATATATTTTAAATCCGTAAATGCTGCCCGTACCGTGATTAAGTATCTCGCAATACCGTTTGCTTTTAAGATTTGGAACAGTTTTAGAAGATTTAAAAACGGTCGAGGAGAAAATTTTCACGTATCAAGGCAAAAGAAAATTGTAATGGAAGGAAGGTATTACATAAGGTATTACAACGATGTAGTTACATTATTCATTACACGACAGTGTATCTTATCTTTTTTTGAGAGAAATTTAATTACGAGGTAGAAGAAACCGATTACGATTTATCGTTAATTTATCGAAAATTAAATGATGATGAAAAAGTTTGGAAAATCATTATTGATAAGTGAACAAGATATAACAAACTATTTCACCGATTTCCGTAATTAGAAAACAAATCGTACGATATTTTCGATAAAACCATTCAACTCTGTTTTTTCTTTTTTTTTTTTGGAGGCGACTCCAACTTTATCTTTGCAATTAAATCCAATAAAATCCATCAGCGATGATTTTTGCCACGATTAATCACCGGTTAATAATCTCAAAGGATCAAAGGCTAATTACACGTTGCATTCCTTTGTGTATATACCTGCAGAAGAGGAAGAGGAGTAATAAAATCGACGCACGATTGAAAATATACAGTTTCTGAAAAATTAAATTAATAATTTAATTTAAATTTTTATTTTCGTTTCGAAAAATGCGTGGATGGACTTGTCGATTAAATTCACGGAGGAAGGAAATGCGTTTTACGCGTGGAGAAAATCTAACAGGACGATAGATGATGTAAAAATAAAACTAGTTAATTTTAAACTCTGCGATAACTCTACGATAATCTTTTATCGTCTCATTAGAGAAGGACTACTTGTTTCTATTATTATAATTGTTGAAAATATAATAAATAACTTGTATAACTTTCTCTTCTCAACTATATAATTATATAAAAATACGATACGATTATATTAAGTCAAATTTCCATTGGATCGAAAATTAAAAATTTCAGAAATTCAGAAGAAGGAAAGAATTATAAGAAATGATTTATAGATGATGAGACACGATAGATACTTTTGAGAAATGAAATTCTGAGAATTCTTCTTCTGATATTGTTGCAGAGATTAAACTGACAATTATTTCGAAAATAGAAAATATAACATTCATCTAATTTTTGAGAGTTTTCAACTGTAAAGCGACGATAAAATAAAACCATGGACTCGAATAATCGAAATTCATAAATAAGAAGATTCAAAGTTTTAATTTATTATATTTAAGAAGGAAAAATTTCAATAATATTTGCATACATTATTCATGCATTATTTATTATAATGAAATGTCGCGTATGCAGAATATGGCAGTAATGGAATTTGTCAATAACAAACATACTTCTATAATACGAACAATGGTTATTAGAATTTATAATGAGAAAAGTCGAAACAGTGAATCACGTATCCTTTTTTTTTCTAATGAAAAATAAATAAAATATAAGCAACTGTTATTACGTTCGATGATTGAAATTAAAAACGAACGATGATAAAAATGGCCAGATATAAACGGAGCAACTGAAAAAAAATCGAATAACATTTAACCCAATAAAGGATAAGCAACTGTTATTACGTTCGACGATTGAAATTAAAAACGAACGATGATAAAAATGGCCAGATATAAACGGAGCAACTCAAAAAATCAACTAACATTTAATAAAGGATTAAAACTGTCCAAATTTTCGATGTATACTCAACAGCAATCGTTTAACAATAATAAAAACAAAGAATTGTTTATCGTTTGCCAATTTTTCTCGGTAAAAAGATACGTTTCTAGAAACCAACTCTATAGAAATGCTATTTGCGCGGAAGATTTACGAAGTAAAAATCGTGGACAGCAACGACAAACTATCCATACCATAAACATAACTGTAAAACGAGGTAAAGCTCGGACGAAACGAGAGAGAGAGAGAGACGCGTATATACACGGTGGATCACGAATGAAATCACGAATGAAATCACGATGTCCACGGGACGGAGAACAAAGGGCCACGCCAAATGCATCCGTGGTGGAACACGAAAATACAGAGTTATGCTCGTAAAACGGAGGAGGGAGAGGAAGAGGGAGGGAGGAAGGGAGAGAGAGAGAGAGAGAGAGAGAGAGAGAGAGAGAGAGAGAGAGAGAGCGTGGCGGTGCAACGCCGCGTGATTCAGGCATTGCTGCACGAGCAGCACGAAGACTTTCCTCCGCATAAAGAAACTTGGATATGCACGTGTGGATCGAGAGAGCAAGTGTGCAGCCAGCCGCGTATACGCGCCGAGCGTATACAGGGTAGCCGTTTTTTAGTTTTTACTTTTCTCCCGTTCCACCACCATCCCAGCCCGCCCCACCGTTTTAAATTTACCCGCTTAACGAGAATGGAAGGTGGCCGCTGGGTCGTTGGGAAAATCACACGTTGAAGTTAGTTATTTTCACGAGATGTACTTGCTTCATCTCGCCTCTTAATTAACTCGGTTCGTGACCGTTTCATTCTTCTTTCCAATATTTTAATTACGCTTTCGAAATATTTGTTTTCGAATTTGATAGAGTTCAAGGTCGAATAATCAATCTAACAAGTTCAATAATTATTATGAAATTTATTAAAAATATTAATATATTAAATAAATAATAATATATTAATAAATAATATATTAAATAAAATATTAAATAAATTTATTTATTAAAAATACAGGGGAATTTGATAAAACTAAATGTCTTAGAAATGCAATATAATTATTATAAATTAAATAGATTAAGAATCTGAATCATAAAGTTAGGGATAAAATTATATTTAGTAACAAATGTCTACTTTGGAGCAGTAAAGATGGAAGGATGGATTTTTAACTTTAAGTTTCGAGTAAAAGTTTATTTATTTATTTACAGATAAAAAGTTATGGAAAATTACTTTTGTCCCCTATCTCGAAATTTCTGGAAATAAAATAAAACGCACAAGTGACACGGCCCTAATTTTCACTTCGTGGAAGGACTCGAAGGAAGGAACGGTTTAAAAAGATAAGCGCACAGACGCGGCGCAGCAAGAGTGGAAGAAAACCCATCTAGGCTAAGAAAGCACATGTGCTCCCCACGATGCATACGGTAAAAAGCGCGCGTGTTCCGTGGCACACACATGGCCGAGCAAAAAGGCTACGATTTTCTCGCCTCTCCTTTTGTTTTCTCGTCCGCTTTTTCCCCGTACATCCTTCTGCATATTTTTCACGAAAGGAAAGAAAAAGAGCAACGAACAGATCCAACCATATGTTTCAATTTCATCACTGTTTTATTTTTTTTTCTTTCGAATTATTTATTCAATTTATTCAATCATCAATTTATTTTTCGAAATATTCAAAAATATAAGTTTGAAGGAAAAAGAGACGCGCATCGATGAAAACGATTTCAACTCTTTCCCAAGCTTCTTCTTCCAGTAATTATATATTATTATTCGAGCGTGCGTATTATGCTTGCAAAAAATTTCAATTGCCAATGGATAGTTACCATTATTAAAAGAATTGAACGTGACGGAAAAATAGATACGTTGAATTTCCAAGTTTAATTCGAAAAAACTTTCCACGCACGTTTCAATAATTTTTAACAAAAATCTGAATTCGAACGAGTACTCGAAATTTCTTAAATATTAATCTCGATTCGAAGAAACGCACCAATATTCGTCAAAAAAAAAAGAAATCAATCCAAATTTTTCATAAATTAATTCCACATCAATTATATATATAAAATATAAAAGAGAGAAAAATCGAACGAAAAAAATTTCGTAACAGAGAGAATAGTTAAAAAGCAGAGTCGAGTAAAGAATGTCGGCAACTTTCACGCGACGTGCAACATATGAAATACTAAAAAAAAAAAAAAAAAAAAAAAAAAAACGTATTTGTAATTCGCAGCGATTTATATGCGCGTCGGCGTTTCTAGAAGCGGCGATTAGCGAAAATAGAGGAATCGTGGCCAAAAGGAGACGGAGAAGTGCGGTTCGCGTGCGGAATATCTTATCGATTTGCTCGTTAACAACGTTGCACATCCTTCGAGTCCATTTTCGTCCACCAACCTACCCCGTCGCTTAATGAATTCCATAATGGGGATGCGCGCGTATCTCTCTATTGTATCATAAACGCCATAATTGAGGATTTACGGGAACGAGGATGGCAAATTCTTCCCTCACCGAGTACGTGTATGCAAATATCGTTTCCTGTTTACACGGCCTGTAAGCGTTAAAAATTATCCCAACGCGTACGATATCGAACGCGTTTTATCTGATCATTCGAAACAACGATTTTTTCTTTTCGAATTAAATTTCGAAGAGAGAGAGATTTATCATTTCGATCGAACGATAAAAATTGTATATAAATTATTAAAAAGAGATTTCGCTTTACAGAGATCAATCACGTTGTGTTATACGACGAAAAGAAACTACTATCCATCGCTGCATGCCATCCGAAAAACCAATCAACCGTAACGATTATCATTTCCATTGTTAGGCACAAATGGCAAGAATAAGCAAGTCGTAAATAACTCTCGGTACGATTTTTCCAAAGGAAACGAATTACGCGGAGAAGACGTTTTACAAAAGGTTGAAAATAAGCGACAAGCTAGTAATGAAAAGAAACACCGATCATACTTTCAGCGTGATTTAGTTAACAACGGCGAGACAAAAGGCGCGCAGCGACTGATTCATTACGAAAGTAAAAACTTGGAACGTGGTTAGCGACCTGAATAACCATAATAAGGTAAAGTTACTCAAGCAACAATCAGGGTTATACGCCGGGGATAAATTACACCGGAAGCCTATAACATTGTTGAAAAGATAAAAGAAAGAAGATTTACTTAATGCAACTAACGAGTTCACCCGTGCAGAAAGTACCACTGCGCGAGCCTATCGCGCGCTTTACAACCACGTGGTCTTCGACTTCTATTTCTTTTTTTCTTTTTTTTTTCTAAGTCAAATCGATCAACGGGGAAGAACTCGTACGAAACGTGGAAACGAATCCGGCTTTACAGCTAATCTCTATAGCTTCTGCTATTGAATTCGCTCGTTCCATCCTTGATATCTTAGGTATAAGAGCCTTATGATTAATATTTTGTTAAGTTATCGAATAATTATAATGATGAAACGAAAGAAAATGATCGAAATCGGATTTTCGTTCGATTTTTATTCCTTGCAGCGAATGAAATTATCCCTACTTTATCCTTTATCCTTACTTCAATTCTAATGTAATTGTTGGATAATTTTTGATACACTTTTGACAAATATAAAAAACGGAGGAAGAACTCGAAACGTGGAAACGAACGAATCTTTACAGCTAATCTCCAGCTTCTGCTATTGAATTCGCTCGTTCCAATCTTGATATCTTAGGTATAAGAGCTTTATTGAATGATATTTTGTTAAGTTATCGAATAATTATAATGATGAAACGAAAGAAAATGATCGAAATCGAATTTTCGTTCGATTTTTATTCCTTGCAGCGAATGAAATTATCCCTACTTTATCCTTTATCCTTACTTCAATTCTAATGTAATTGTTGGATAATTTTTGATACACTTTTGACAAATATAACAAAAATTCGATCGCGATTTTTCTTTCGACGGCCTATTTCACGCGTCACGGTTACCAGCCAACTTTCACGTTTGTTTTCGTTTTTTAAATCGCAGTCGTTCCACCGACTGCCACGTTTTCCATTTCATCGTTAACGATTAATTGATCGTTCAGAGTGGAAAGAAAGAAAGAAAGAAAGGGGGGGAAAAAAAGGAAGCGGTGGAAAAAAAAAAGAAGAGAGGAGAGAGAAAAAAGAGAGAAGAAAATAACAAGTCATTAACGATGAATTCATTATTCCGGTCACGCAGCGGAACACAACACAATATCTCATTCGAAATAGCTGTCCGATGCACGCAGAATACTTATACAGCCCCGCTGCTAATCACTATTCCTACCTTTCTCAACAAGGTTCGTGTTCCGAGTATAATGTTTTAGTAATGCAACGCCTGCACGCTCGACCGACACGCCTTTCTTCCACAGTCTCTCTCGCCCCGATCACAGTTACAGAACAACATTTTTCCTCTTTCTCTCTCTTTATCCCTCTCCTCCCCCGCGCCAGCCGTGTCGATACCGTGTTATTAAAAGATAGGCTGTGCAAAACGCCTCGATCGTAATGCAACGTTAATCTTCCGCGATTTCGATCGTGTCTTATTCGAAAACCCCGAAGAATTTAGTAGAAAATAGCGAATAGCTTTTCTCGATCGACTGAACTTTTCCACGCGAAACCAAAGGAAGAAACCAAAGGATTTGGAGAAGATTTGGGATAAGACAGTCAAGGATTAAATATTTCGATCTAAAAGTTTGGATCTGGTTTAACGATCGGTATTATTGCAACAAGAGAGCGTCGAGGAGCTCGTCGTCGTCTGCTTTCATCGGATCCGCGCCACTTTCTAAAACAATAAAATTTTCAACCAATGGATATCTCTTTTTTTCAATCTACGAACACGAAATTCTCTCGTCCTCTCGTGGATTGTTGAGCATTGAGAAACGAGAAAGAAAAACAGAAATTCGTTGGCACGAATAATTCTTTTTTTTTTTTTCGTAATGATAGATCGACGTGGAAAGTCGAATGTTTTTAATTGTGGAAAGGCGGAGGGGGAGGGGGAAGTCGAGTAAATCAAGCGTGAAAGTGAAATCGAGAGGGGGCAGGGAGACCCAGGAATCCCATAGAAAATATCGCCTGCCTTAACTCTCGCTTTTTTTTTTCCTTCCACGTGTGAGACAACCTTTAGGTTTGGAAACGCAAAAGCGTTTGCGAAAGAAGAAAAGCAAGGTGCACACCGGTGTGCACCCTCGTTCTACCTCGCCTTCCTTCCACGCTTTTGTGTATCCAGTTTCTTTTCAGGAATATGGGAACATTTTTCGAACCGTCTCGTCTCGTCCAACACACTTTTTGCGAGGAGAACCGCAAAAGGCAGACACGGTTCAATCTCCGTCTGATAAAAGAATAAAAAGAGGATATACGCCATCTGTTGTGGAGGAGAAATCATTCGTTTCCAGCTTGTAATTCCAATTTTTTTCTTTTTTTACCATTATGCAGTAACTAATTTTTTTCTTTAATACAATATTAGACGAAAATTATGAAAATTATGAAAATTCGTAATGAAATAAATTGTGCAAAGCAAGCATAGAATTTTTCTGAAAAAATTATCGTAATCTCGATTTTTTCGCTGCAGGTATATGAGATCATTTTTCGAGAAATATAGGGGAGCAAGGAAATAACGCGAACAAGGAAGGACACAACCGAAGACCTCGAAGTGTAATCGGTGAATCCGTTCTGATAACGAGCAAAAAAGGGTAGGCGCATCTGGTAAATAGATGACTAAGAAGCCAATCAGTGTAAGTCAGTTACGCGTAAAAGATTGGCAGCGTGAAATTTCAAATGTTCGTGTGAAAAAGAAACATCGTTCACGTTTCACGACCGATATCGTAATCCCCCCTCCTTTGATAATAAAGAGATCAAACAGTTTGGTTTCTTTAATATAAGTCGAAAAATATCGTACGCGGGAGGGATAAATAAGGATGGGAAGAGATCAAGTTCGAAAGAAAAGAAAAAAAAAATATATGACATCGCTTTAAATTCTTCTATAATGAGTTGCAATTCCACGATGCATTTGCATACACGCTCGATAGACGGCCGAGCACAAGCGATAGTTCAATGAGATAACCTTTTAATAAAATTGATTTTCATGCTCAAGGCATTTCTTGGCGCAAACAACACATGACACATGATGAAATATTTCCTATCTGCAACCTCGGTCATCTGGTTTCGACGCAACGAGAGAGAGAGAGAGAAAGAGAAAAAGAGAGAGAGAGAGAGAGAGAGCAAGGTGCACGAACAACCAGAAGCCCCTTCCTGTTCACCCACCTCGGCCACCCTTTTGTTCACCGAGTTTCTTTTCAAGAATATGAGAAATAATTCTCAATGGCGTTTCCACCACCGTAAAAACCACTCGACCGATCTCACCGGTTCCTCGCGGTTAAATCGTACACGTTTCATTTAAACACCAACCGGTTCGTTTTTTTTGGCTCGTCTAATTATCGATTCCGTTTTTTAAAAAAAATCGTATTTCCGTTAATAAAGCGTATTCTTCTCTAACGTTCTTTTTTTTTTCAAATTTTTTTTACGATCGTCTCTCTTTTTTATACAATTAAGTAGAATGACCAATTGAATTTCGCGCGGAATCGTCTGCTTTGTAGTAAATAAGAAAATTGCGAAATAACGAGAATCTGAAACATGATATTGATAGATAATTAAAACAAATTAAAAAATTATAACTCAAAGAGGAAAAATTGAATTCGTTTACATCATCGATTAATATTATTAGTATATTATTTATCTATCGATGATGAAATGTTTCTAATTTTTCTTATCAAAAATATAAATATAATGAGAATAAAAATAATCTTTCCGCTTATAAAAATAAAAATACGAACACAAGAAACGATCATTTCTGTATCGAGTATAATTATTTAAATTTCTATAAAAGTATAAATAAATAATAATTATTATGAAAATTAAAATTATATATTTCTAAAAAAATGAAATTAATCAGTTATAGTTTGATAATTCCAGTGTTAACGTCGATATGTGTTTTACTATAAATTAGAGAGGTGTTTGAAAAGTAGTTAGTTTTTAGACGGAACAATTGCAACAGTTTTGATACCACAGTCTCGAGAAAGAATTGCATACTAGTTTTTGCTCCTATTTTAATATAAGATTACACGGGCTTTAAACCGAATAACAAGATACACGTGGACTCCATAAAATGAACAGGCAATGGACTGTTATAAGTGATATGCAACATTACGAAGCAAAAAGTAACAATGTTTTTGTGCTATCACAAAATTGCTCCGCGAACAATCGAATATCTACAAAACAATTCCTTTTACGATTAAACTGTATAACACCGCTTAATATAGTTTTCCTCGATTAATCGAAGAATTTGCAACATATATATATAAATTCTAAAGTAAAAGTCTGATAAAAGCAAAATAGAATTTCACTTTCTAATTATTAGAAGAATTTGTAACTAAATTTCAAATTCTAAATTCGATTAATTTCAAAATCGCGTTTACAACGTGTTCCTCCTCAGAATATAATAATCCTTAATTAACGATAGATCTTTTGCAAAAAGAGAAAATGTTAATTTTTCTCTCAAAAAAGTAGAAAAACGTGGAAATATATAAATATTAATTTATACGTATAATATATCTATAATAATTAATTTAAAATTACGCATTTATAAATATTAATTTATGTTCAATTTTTTCTAATTCTCGCGTGTCTATATTCCATAAATTCCAATGTTTATTCGAACGCATAACCAATGTACTATATCCAACTATCACTGTCTCGTACAATTTGAAAGAACGATTTGATAACATAACCATTGTAAGTTGAACGAAAAGTAATATTTCACTCGCGAATTCAAGAAACGAATAAACGAATATCTTCCTATCCACACAGATGGGAAAATTCCTTTTGAAAAATGTAGGGGAAATTCGGAATAAAAGGAGACAACTGCGCGATAAATATGATCGCGATAACCATGTGTGTACGGCACTGGCTCGGCGCGCTATACTCGAGCCTCTACATAGAAACCGGGCACAAAGAATCGTTTCTCCCTTTCTTCCCTTCTCTCGTTCACTCGTCCATTCTCCATCTCCCTTTCGTTTCACCTTTCTTATTCGCCCATTTCCATTTCTATGCACGCCACTATTTCCCCCTCACTCCCATCCCAAGTTTTCTACTCTTTATCTCATTCCCATTTTTCCACTTTTTCTCCATTTGTTTCGTTCGAGCATCGCTGCTCCCCCCTCCTCATCCTTCATCCTCGTCTCTACCGTCTCTTCACGCTTTCCGTCCCTTGTCCAGCCTTCCCCTTCCACTTGCTCGCTCGCTCGCTCGCTCCCCCTCCCGCGGCCAACCACGTTCGCTCTCGCTCGCTCCCACACTTTTCCTCTGTTCGATCTCGTTCGCTGGTAAATCCGAAGCAACAGGTTCCTACGTTGCTTGCGGCTTTACGAACCGTGCGCGTTTGCTGAACCGCTTTTTGTCGCTGGTGTTGCTCGCTGGCGGGACGCAGCAACGTCGGGCACGTTGCTCGCTTCGGGCGAGGTTTCCACTTTCAGAAAAATCCAGACCGAACGATTCCGCTGGGGAGTCGAGTTAAGCATCGTAGCACTCGATCGCATCTTTCGACGTGATCCCCGATCATCGATTCGAATCAGCCTTTTCGACCAATCACTCGCGTATAAATAAATAATTTAGATGCAAATCAAATTTCCCTGTCGATCTATTTTCTTCGACGCGTGGAATGAAACATTTTACCTTGTCTAAAATAATTCTTATTGGTTGAAAAATATTATGTAATATCATTTGAAAATATATAAACGGGATCTTTTCTATCCTTGTTGATCGAAAGATATTAAATAACTGTTTAGTAAATTTTTTAATAGAATTAATGCTCGTTATACGAGTTCTAGTAAATAAATATCAAAAAAAATAAATAAATAAATAAATTAAAAATAGATGTACGAACGTGAAGTACCTCTTGTGAGATTCGATGCACGTATAAACTCATCTTGTCATAGATTATCGAACTCGTTGAAGGATATCGGGATGAAGGCAAATATTTGCACAAGCATCCATAATGAAGTACTTTGTTTCTATTAGATTTGTATACATAATGGTTTTTGCATGACTTCGTAAGTAAAATTTCAATAGATTCAAAAGATAAGTATAGAGGATACACAGAAAAAAAAAACCTACACTGTTCTATTTATCTCGATAGACGTTGAAAAAAATATAATAAATCGCGTCCACATTATAAATATCGTATTATAGGAAGATACAAACATATGATAAATTTTATTATTATTTATCATAATAATTCAAATGAATTTTAAATAATAAATTATTCTTCTGATTATTCAAAGATATTAAGAATCATTCGCAAAAAAAGAGTATCGAAAAGAAAATACAAAAAAAAAATAAGTTATAAATATCTAATAATAAGATTAAATATTTTTGCAACGGTTGATCATATCAAATTTCTTTTAATACATAAAGAACTTATACCTAACTTTCTGCCTGACCTCTGTGACACACCCTGCATACATATATTTTATACTTCCGTCTATTTAACGTCTCGTTGCTCGGAACCTGGCTCGACGATATTCGAATAAATTTCGTCCTAACGGCCAAGAGGAAATAAGAAACAAAGTTACACGTCCGGAATAAGATGAGACCATTGTAGTTCTTGGTATTCTATGGCAAACAACTTCTTTGAAGTTTCTAACGTTACACGCATGTTTATTAGATTTGTACGGACTGGCCGACGGTTTATGCTTGAATATCGTATCCGTGTTTATGCGAGACGTTGACTCACGTGTGAATAATATAGGAATATCGAAACGATCTTTTTTCCTCTCCAAAATTCTCACTTCCTCGTTTTCAAATAGAAAGTGTTTTTTTCTTTGTTTTTACTTCGACTTCGAAGTAAGTGAGCGTAACGAAAAAAAAAAAAAAAGCACAACTTGTATCGATCTACAAAATTATTTTTTATATCTACTTTTTATGCAAACTAACTTGGAAAAAAATATATTAAAAATTTAAAATTCAATCCAATATCGTATATAATACGATGTCATGAGATAACCATGTATTGTATAAATTATAAATCATTAAAGAAATGATTTTATCAGTTGATTTCGTTACATTTATATTCATTTCTTTTCAAATTCTTATTGTAATTATAAATTTTCCAAAAAATAAACGTTATTTCTGATTTCCAAATGATTTCCAAAATAAACTTCGTTACTTCACTTTTTGAATGATTTTTTTACGATTTGAGTTATAATATATGTTCATATTAATTATTGAATTATCCTGGAAGTTTCTCTTTCCATTATTTACGTTATATTTATACTCATTTCTTTTCAAATTCTTATTGTAATTATAAATTTTCCAAAAAATAAACGTTATTTCTGATTTCCAAATGATTTCCAAAATAAACTTCGTTGCTTCACTTTTTGAATGATTTTTTTACGACTTGAGTTATAATATATGTTCATATTAATTATTGAATTATCCTGGAAGTTTCTTTTTCCATTATTTACGTTATATTTATACTCATTTCTTTTCAAATTCTTATTGTAATTATAAATTTTCCAAAAGATAAACGTTATTTCTGATTTCCAAATGATTTCCAAAATAAACTTCGTTGCTTCACTTTTTGAATGATTTTTTTACGACTTGAGTTATAATATATATTCACATTAATTATTGAATTATTCTGGAAGTTTCTTTTTCCATTATTTACGGTTTCGACGATCATTTTTTGAAAAATCCATAATCTACTTCGCTTTTTATTTATCAGAGACATTCGAAATTTTCTCCAAAGGCGTTGTCGATTTTATAATACGTACGATTCATCATGATCGCAATTCTGAGAAAATATACATGTATATAATGAAATGAAAACTCTAAAAAAGAATCTGTATATATAAAAAACGGAAAGAATTTTTAGAACTGCTAGTAATTTATGCGCCTCGGAGAAGAGTGAAGTACAAAAATTTACGGCCATCCAGGCGGAATATATGTGCGACAGAAGATTATTTCCTGGTATATATTTTCGGATAATTTTCTTCTTTCCTGCTGATCATACACAGCGATAGTCGGAGGAAAGGAAAAAAAAAACAATCGGACGAAACGATTATCTAAATAGTTCAAAGTCGAAATTTCAGTATGGCGCCTTGGATGGTCATCGACCACGAAAGTCGAAAGGCTGGGACCAGATCGAACGAGTTTCGAAATCGGTGAGGAGAAATTGCCGAGGAAAGTTACGAGTTGTGGCATAGTTGAAAAAAAAAAAAAAAAAAGAAGAAGAGGAAGAAGAAGAAAAAAAAAGAAGTAACGATAAAACGTACACAATTACAGCGGACGTAGCGCGTAAACAATATGATGCCTCGCAATTCCTTTCTCTCTCTCTCTCTCTCTCTATCAAAAATAATGCGATGATAATAAGAAAAATGTGAAGGACATGTTTTCGGTTTCAAATTCTTTGATAGCTTGCAGGCATAATGTTTCCAACAACTCCGATACGTCAAGAGATTTATTTTAAAATTATTTTTACTATTACATAAAAATATTTGAATGAAAATTTCTTCTGAAGGAAAGATATATATCTTCGAATTGTTTAGAATTCTAAATAATTCTAAATTTAAAAAATGACACTTCCAATTTTTGAATAAAATAATATTATCGTAGCTTCGTGAAAGCATTTGAAAGAACGATTCAAATAAAAAATAGTTTAACATTATATCTTTTTAAAATAAATGGAACGATCTAATTCTTTTTACTATTATTATTATTTCTCAATAAAAAACACAATTTTTTATATAAAAAAATTGAATATTTTTCGTATTGCTATAAAGAATTTGAATTTCATAACAAAGGTATAAAATTTTATCTTCACAGATAATAAGAAGAAAGAAAGAACGATTCAAATAAAAAAGTTTGACGATCATTATATCTTTTTCAAATAAATGGAACAAACTAATTCTTCTTACTATTATTATTATTTCTCAATAAAGCAAAAAAACACAATTTTTTACATAAAAAAATTGAATATTTTTCGTATTATTATAAAGAATTTGAATTTCATAACAAAGGAATAAAATTTTGTTATCTTTATCACAGATAATAAACATTATCATCTTTAAAAATAAAGATAAAAAAAATAACACGAGTATCAAAATATTTATTCTTAATAAAAGAAAATATGATAACGATAATGATAAAAAAATTCAACTATTTCGATTCAACGCGAATATTAATTTTTACGTTCAATTTCAAATACATTTCAATTTCAAAGTTCTTCATACGTAATAATAACATACATTCGAGGCGAATTTGAACCGAAGTATCGTCGATTTTTGTTACAACTTTGAATAAAAACTTCGACGACCAGTGTTTACATAACACACTGGTTTTTTCCTCTTCGCCCGTGTAACGTTAAAAAAATTCAATGGGAAAAACTAGAACACCCTGTATACATGTACGCCGGTAATTCGAAGCTAGGAAGCTAGGCAGTCCGTGGTCTCTGGACTGTTGGTCGGTTTATCCGGGCCAATCGTGACCGAAGTAAGCTAGTTAAAGTCGGGACTTGGCTACGAATAAATGAATGGAGGCTTGATTCACCAAGGAAACAATTTATAGAACGATCGCGGTATTTTTACCCGCGAATACGCTCGCCCACGTGTTCCTTTGCTTTTCGTTCGATCAATTGTCCACGGTTTATGTTCATTCTCCAACGCTTAAATGAATTCTCGATGCTATGCTCGATAGGATCTAGTATATACACGCGTTTCAATCCTGATCAAGTGGAACAGATTGTGGTGCCATTCGAATTGCTATATAGTTAATGGAAGAGAAGAAAAATGGAGCTTGGTACGTAATGGAATGAAATAAAATGGCGAATACGTGAATTGTGTTCGAAACGAAGACATAATTAATTACAATAATGGCTTATGATACTTTCGTAACGGAATATATTTTTTTTTTCGTTGAAATGTAAAATAAATATCAATGATTTTGACATATTATGCGTGATTAAGTAACTAATTATTTTTTTCAATTTACTCTTTTTTATTCCGTTTTATTCTACTTATATTATGCCATTTTTCTTAACAATCTGTCAATGATGTAATAACGTAAAATTATAGATATAGAAATAGAATTTGAAATATACAAATCGTATCATAAAATAATCAAAAATCGTATAAATGATCCAAATTATTTACTTGTAGATTTTTTTTCTATCAGCTGACGAGGAATAATTTT